>NC_080669.1:26599323-26921823 GCF_027579445.1 Ammospiza nelsoni
TTTCCATTATTTTGTTTTACTCTATGGGGTTGTCACTTTTTTGCTGTTTTCTGATAGTTTATAGTAAGGCAAAAGATGAAAATACTTTAAAAATGTAAGAGATAACTGAATCTTGAAAAATTCTTTTGAAATAATTGTTTCAGGGGCTGTCTTGAGCACAGCAACCATGAAACAACAGTGATTTCAGTTTTCAAAGCAGTAAGGAGAGGGGGCAACAGAACTGCCACATTGTACTTCCAGAGGACAGACTTTGGCCTGTTTAGAAGAATGATTGACTGAATCCTTTGAGATGCAGTCCTGAATGACAAACAAGTCCAGGAAGGCTAGTCATTCTTCAAGAAAGAAATCTTAAAGGTGCAAGAGTTGCCTGTCCCCTCGTGCTGAAAGATGAGCTGACTCCCTTGCTTGAACAGAGCGCTTTGGTTGTAACTTGGGTGGTGAAAAAGGGTTTATGGCCTTTTGAAGAAGGGGCAGATAATTTGGGAGCTCTACAAGGATGTTGTGAGGTTATGCAGAAAGAAAATTAGAAGGGTCAAGGCCCAGCTGGAATTTAATCATCCTACTGCCATAAAAGACAACAAAAAATGCATCATGTCCAACAAAAAAGGAGGGCTAAGGAGAATCTCCATCCTTTATTGGATGCAAAAGAAAACATAGTGACAAAGGATGAATTAAAAGCTGAGGTACTTTGTATGTTCTTTACCTCAATCTTTAGTATTAAGAGCAGTTGTTCTGCAGGTGCCCAGCGCCCTGAGCTGAAAGACAGGAATGGGAAATAAAATCAAACCCTCATAATGGAAAGGAAAAATGGTCCTTGTCTGTCACTTAGAAACAGACAGCTCTGTGAAGGTGGATGGGATCCACATGAGTATAGTGAGGAAGCTGGAAGAAGGATCCAGGGAACTACAGGCCTGTCAGCTTGACCTCAGGGCTGGGGAAGGTCAGGAGCTGGTCATCCTGAGCGACATCATATGGCATGTGCTGAACCTGCCTGATCAGGCCCAGTCAGCATATGGTTTATGAAAGGCAGTCCTTGACTAACCTGATCTCCTTCTAAGACAGGGTTATCCACCTAGTGGATGATGAAGAAGCTGTGGATGTTGTTTACCTGGGCCTAAGCCTTTGACATTGTCTCCCACAGCATTCTCCTGGAAAAGCTGGCAGTCCATCGCTCAGACAGGTGCTCTCCTTGCTGAGTTAACAACTATCTGTATGGCTGGACCCAGAGAGGAGTGGTGAATGCAGTTACATCCAGTTGGCAATTGGCCACTAAGAGGTGCTCCCTGGGGCTTAATGTTGGGCCAGTCCTGTTTGACATCTTTATTGGTGATTTGGGGAGGGGGATCAAGTGTACCCTCAGTAAGTTCACACACAGCACCAGTTTGCATAGGAATGTTGACTTGCTGAAGGTAGAAAAGCTGTGGAATCAGGACATGCTGAATTTGTGGGCTGAGGCCAGTGGTAAGAGCTTCCACAAGGCCAAGTGGTGGATCATTTACTTGGATCACAAGAACCCCAGGCACTGCTCCAGGCACGGGCAGAGCGGCTGGAAAGCAGTCTGGCTGAAAAGGACCTGGGGGTGCTGGTCAGCAGTGACTAAACATGAGCGAGCCGTGCCCGGGTGGCCAATAAGGCCAATGGCATCCTGGCCTGTGGCAGCAATAGTGTGGCCAGCAGGGCCAGGGCAGTGACTGTCCCTCTGTACTTGGCAGTGGTGAGGCTGTTGAGGTTTGAGCCCTTCACTGTAAGAAAGATATTGAAGTATTGGAGTATGTCTAGAGAAGGGCAACAGAGGTGAAGGGTCTGGAGTACAAGTCCTCTGAAGGGTGGCTGAGGGACATGGGGCTGTTTAGCTTGGAGGAAAGGGGGCACAGGGTAGACCTTTTCTCCCTCTACAACTCCCTCTGCGTTTGTAGTGAGGTGAATTTGGTCGCCTCTCCCAGGTAACAAGTGAGGGAATGAGAAGAAATGGCCTCAAGATGAGCCAGCAGAAGCTCATTGGATATTAGGGAAAAGTTCCTCAGCAAAAGGGTTATCAAGCATTAGAACAGACTGCCCAGGCAAATTGTGGAGTTGCCATGTAGTTGCGTTACTTAGGGACATGGTTTAGTAGTGAACTTGGCAGTGCTGAGTTAATGGTTTGCCTCAATGATCTTAAAGACCTTTTCCAGTTTAACTGATTCTATGATTTTGTTCTTGTATTTCAGTTAAATAAGAGTCCTAGGAGTTCCGTTTCCTTGTAAACTCATAGGATTTTTTTTATGTTTTGGTTTTTTAATATCTTTCATAGCCATAGATCTGCTATTTCAGATCTTCATTATTTAAAATATGGTAGATAGAGTCATTGGAAGTAAAGTCATTATCAGAAAAGAACTCTTTCATTTATTCAACCTACTGGAAAAACTTTAAAGTGATACATAGTGCGATGATATTTAAAGGACAGTGCTTAATTCTATGTCGAACAGAAGAGCTTTTTGACATATGTTTCTTTGATTTCTGAAAAGTAAATAGATAAAATAGAAGTTTTTAAAAGAAAGGATTTTCTTGGAGGTTTCATTTTCCCTGATTTGAAATTTCCTTTGTGTCCCTAGTGGGTTTTGTGACATGTCTTTTCATTAGAAATACTGTAATCCTTTAATTACTTCTTTCGTGCTGTTCTAATGCTTTTTCGGTGCAAGGTTTTCAACTGAGGCGTCAAGCTAGCATTGTCATGTGTGGTAATATAATTATATAGTCAAAGGCTAATATTTAAGTTAATGTAAAGAATTTGTTTTCATCATTCCAGAATAGCATACTCAACTAATTTAATCAGAAAGATAAAGGTAATTATGTCATGAAATCTAACTGTTTCCAGATTCTTGTTTGGATGTGTGATAGTCTAATGAATAAGATATTGTAGATGAGGATAAAATGAGGCAAAAGGACGCGTCATCTTTCTGCCCCCAAATACCAGGCCACACTGACTTGTACCATGCTGTCTCAGGGCCCGGTTCCCTGCCCAGTCACAGCCTCCGTCTATCCCAATGATCCATCAAGTTGACTTATCATTGCCCCTGCAACGCTCTAGTGGCAGTAATATATCCATGTGTGAGGTCAGCACAGGCAGGCATCTGGGACAACCACAAATCCACAGCTTAAAATTTATTTCTGCTTCCTTGCTAACAGAGGCATCCCTGCAGCAGTGCCCAGGGCTGAGGTGCACAAACAAGGCTGAAATTTGTAAAATCTACCACTATTATGATGTGAAATACTATTTAGCAGTGTGTCTAAAGTCCTAAATAAGAATAAATAACTATTTCAGGTATACGTAAATTGCCTTTAAACTTGTATATGTTTTTATTATATATAGATTTATAGAAAGTATAACTACAAAATTTAAAATGGTGAGTATGTACATCTGGAGCACATAGAGGAACTTGGCTTTCTAGATCTGTTACAGTATTACAGGATTTGTCCATGCTTTGATATAATAATGATGAGAGATTGATATATTAATGATGAGAGAAAAATGCTGATACTTTCTCTGATACCAGGGAGAAATGATAGGCGGTAATTGAGTCTCAGGTTTTTTATGGATTTTGACTCCAGGTTGTCTCTAATAGAACAAATTTGTGTCATTGGAATAATCCCAGTTTTTAAACTGTTAAATGGATGATTGTGTTTCATTAATTCACCCAAGCAAGAAATTGGGCAATGGAACCTGGGTTTCACATGGAGACAAAGAATTTTCCACTTCCAAGCTGAGTCCAGAGAGCCCATTCAGATTTAAGCCTATCCAACCCCACTATTGATTCAGAGTAGTTAGGCAATGAAGAAAAGATACATATATACTGACCTAGAAAAAATAAATTTCTTTTTGTAATCAGCTCCTGAACTTTCTGTTGCTTCTTGTCTTGATACCAAAGGCAATTTTGCCTCCTCTGGCAAACAACCAGATTGTTCTGCATGGGGCCTTAAAAAGGATTCAGGAAAAAAGAAAAAAAAAAGGAAAAAAGAAAAAAAGAGAAAAGAAAGGTTCAAATTCTTGAGATGAGGTGATGAGGATTTCCTCCATGGGAACCCTATCTCTAGGGTTATCAAGGGCACTGGAGTTCTGTCTGTCTTAATTTAAAATCTTATCCGTTTTTGAATCTTATATCTTCTTACCCTAGAAAGAAGAGCTATAAAGAAAAAAATGGAGGGGCAGTGGGCAGAAGAAGGAGAAAAAGAAGGCTATAAAATAAATAGGCACAACTCAAACTTGCTAAACTTAGAAGAGACCAACAGCAGATACATTTTAGCTAAACTTAGCACAAGTTCTGAATTTTAAATTTGGCATACTGAGGTGTTGGGTGTGTCAGAAATGAGAGGCAGAACGACTTTCCTGGAAATGATGCATGTGAGAACTCAGACTCCATCTTATGCTTGTATCCGTCAATCCCTCTTTTTGCTACACTATTCAGAAATGCCTTTGTAACAAAAAAAAAAAAAAAAAAAAACCCAAACAAAAAAGAAAGTTTATTTAAACTTCAGATTATTTGCTTGATTTAGGTAATCTTTAGGAATATTGCCAAATTTACTATGAAGCCTTTGCTGAAAAAAAAATGCACCACATTATCTACTACCTGCCTTCAAATGCAGGCTTCATAAAAGACAAAGCAGAAGATTTTGTAAGCGTGTTAGCAAATATGAATCCTGCTGCTAAAGTCTGATTGCTTGCTATTCTTGTTTCACACTCACTTCATGAAAAGGTTGAAACTGCTTAAAGCTGGAACTGATGAACCTATACATAAATGATTAGGAATGCTCTGCTAATAATTTCCAGTAAAACTCATCACTGAGTTTCCTTAGAGGCACGTCAGCCTGCTTTGAATGCTACTTAGACTTGTAAAACCTTTTATTGAGCAGTCCACCTATTCTCAAAAATAAATTGTCCAAGTCAATTCTGTTAATACTGTCACAGATTGGCTTTTTCATTGTGGATTGTATCAGCCTCTTCAGTGATTGCCTGTTGTCTTGGCAGAAAGACACAGTTTGACCGTTACTGTCTGCCAGTGACAATTTTTCCCTTAATTTAGGAATTCCTACTTCTCATGAAGGCCAGCTGGAAGCAGCTAACACATTACAGCAACTTCCTCAGCTGTTGGCCTTGGGAATATGTATTCTCTCCAGAATATATATCTTTGGCAGGGAACAGAAAGAAGGAATCTTGGGTAGCGGGTGTGCATGCCAAGTGTAAGAATTGTTATATTTAACACCTAGATTTCTGTCCTTGAAATTATATCTAAAAGAAGTTCAAAAGTTGGACCAAATTCAAACAGGGTGGTAAGATTTTTTTTTAAAGAAAAAAAGAATTTTAGAAAAATAGCTGTTACCTATCTTTACTCAGGATTTTTTTGTAATCTTTAACAAGAATGTTTTACATGTCTTACTGCTTGAATGGTTTTACAGTACCTTTAGGACTGTGTCCAAGATGCACAGATTAACAGCCACATAAAAAAACTCCTCTGGCTGTGTACTAGAACATTTAGTCTAAACCTACAAATACGGTTCTCCTACAGGAATTTTTTGCTAATCAGCTGCATGGCCTCAAATTGTAGGTCATGTGAATAGTGAGGAGTAAAATGTAATTAACCTCCACAAAAATAAAGTATTGCATGTGCAAGACTGACATGTGGGGAGATAGAGTGGGTGGGAAGAACTATAGAAATGTATTCTTCATTCACTAATAATAGAAGCTGTGGGTTTAAATTAACCTGAACCTGCTGAATTAATGAAAATGCTATATATTGGTTGGGAGTGGGCATTTTCTGCAAATCATATATATAAATATATATATACACACACAAACATACAAAAAATACAAACAGTTTTGACAGTTAAATTTATTTTTTATTACATTCACTGATTAATGTGTAAAAGTGAAAATATTTTTTATTTCTTTGAAATTAAAATCTTTGTTAGAGTTTTAAACTTTTAAAGTCCAGAAATATACAGAACCTATACAGCTTCAACTATGTACCATAAGCACTACCTAAAATGTGACAGCTGCATATGCAGTGAAAGGTATTTACCTCAGATTGGATATTTGCAGTGGGAGAAATCCAAAGGTGAAGCAAGTTTGGGAGGCACTTTTGGAAGAGTCTGCTTCAGCTTGAATGTACACATGTATATACAGTAAAATGAGTGTCAAAATGAGGGTCAGAGATGTTGCTCTGAAGGGGCATCTAACTGATCTGCAGAAGTTGAGTTGTCTCCTAGTGAAGTCAGAACAAGTCTGTATCTTTTAAGGATAAAGAAGAAAAATACAAGTTACTTTTATTCTCTAATATTCAGTGTCTGCTCTCAGTTAAAGCAGCAGTTGGCTGATGTATTTGTAAGACAAACTCACAGTTAAGACATGGACATCATGAACATAGAAACTTCATGGTTTGTCTGTGTGGCTAGCAAGTGCACTGCAAAATGCCTGATGCTTTCCCTATTTCATACTATTTTAAATATAAGCTAATATAGCTAATAGCTAATATGAGCTTTTATGGTAAATAAGACTTTTTTTCTGGCTTCCAGTCAATAGAATTCATAATTTCCAAGTCAGACACCACCGCTCCTCCTGCTACTGCCATGTGAACATAGAAGAGCACAGCATGCTTATCAGATCCCTCACTGATTTTAAAACCCGGGGTGTTTGGAAAAATCTTGCTTTACTTGCATGTTGACTAGGTTGGATTTAAAAGTTTTGGATTGCAAATTGCTGAGGTAGCCCTGCTTTTTCTCAATATTCCACTAGCATCTTACAAGACTTAATAAGTTCCCATTTTTAAAAAAATAAAAATAAATGCACTGTTAAAATTTAGTACATTTCTGTGAAAATAAAAGAGCATAGATCACAAATTTCTCTATTTCTTGCTTTGCCACGTTTCTTATATGAACTCAAACATTTCATTTAATCATCCTTTGATGTCAGTTTCTAAAATTGTGATTTTAATAAGTAGGTCAAGCAAGACTGTTTGCAAGATCTCTGCATCTCGGGATGGAAAACTACATCTCACCAAGGCCCGTGCAGGCTCAGTTATTTAAAGGATATTAATTCACCAGCTGAGATTTTAATGCCAAAATCTTGCCAGATTTTGCACAGAAATTCAGACTTAAACACTGATTAGCTGAGAGATTTGTCTGTTTGTTGCTTGTTGTGTCAGTTGCAGTCACAACAAACTTTCAAGCCAGAGCTCATTTGATGTAGAGAAGATCTGCTGCTGCCAGAGCACTCTTTACAAAGTCACCTGCCCACATGAATTGTTTGGCATTGCCAATTAACAGATAAACCGTTGGAGCCCATTTTGTTAGCAAAAGAGTAGTGTTTTTCAAATCCCATTCTCCCCTCCAGTATTCCAGGTGGCTGGATTGCATCTACTCACTCTAGGATGACCTAAGGGCAGAGAAATTATTTTTGGTGATCTTATGTACCACATCAACCAGCCCATATCCTCCTCCTCTGCAGCTGACACACATTCACACATACTCTAACTTTGGTTGATAAACATACTAATCTTTGAAGAAAAAAAATGTATTGCTGTGTGTAATATTGCTCTAAATTAAGATCACCAGGATAAAATTTAAAGATTATCTTTCCTTATTAGAGATCTTCAACATATTGGCTTCATTATATCACCTTAATTTTTCTTTTACTCTCACATTTGTTTTCTCTTTGTGTTGTAGTCTTAGTTTTGTCTTTCTTTACACCTTTTTTAATTTTGCTTTTCCATTGTCTCAATTTTAATTTTATTAAAATATTCCAAAAATAAATATCTCTGGAACTATGATGAGAGGAATTTAGGGAGTGGTCAGAATTTGGGCAAAATTAAAATCTATGTTCCATCTGCTATTGGGGATAAAATTTGTGCCAGTGTGTATATGTGGTTTTACATGTTGACCATGTGCATAATGTTGGCTGTTATAGGAACTCAAATTATTTTTAGCTGCACAGAGAAAAGGCAAAGAATTCAAGAAGGGGAGTTCTGTTGGGAGACTTTTCTCATGCAATTTTACAGCAGTATACTAGGTTTGCTAGCATACTTTGAAAATAAGTCAGTACTAACTGACTTCCCTTCTGTAAACCATGTATTTGTTCATGTGTTAAACTGTGGTTGATACTGAATAGACAACTGTGTATTCATAATTTAATGTCTTTACATGCCTTGATTCATGGAGGCTGTAACTGTTTAACTCAGCAAGATACAGTTCTGTATTGGCTCACTGAGAACAGGAGCAAAATCAAGTCCATTTGCTGCCTCTATAAAATGCCACTGTTTGATTTCATGTGGTTACGAGTTCAGTCCCTTGTGAAAACATCCTAGTGTATAACCTAGTCTTTCATACCTCTGTTGGAGTCTTATGAATCCAAAAGATGGGCTTCTCCCTTCTCTTGAGGTACATATCTATTTTCCATTAAGCACATGTAAATCCTCCTTCTGGATAAGTGTTTAAATTGTCACTTAAACGCACATAGATATTCAAACCAACAGGTAAAAACTTGTTTAGTGTTTCATATAGTCAAAGTTTATTCATCCTTTGAAAAAAACTACACTTCTCCATCTTGAGACAGGATGGCTGGGAAATATTTTTCATTATAGCACCTTCTTCTTTCTTATTTCAGTTTTGTTTTTTTTTTCAGCTGCTTTTTGAAGCCTCTCAAGGAAATATACTTTGAATATTTATGTAATTAAAATTATTTAGAAAAACATTTTCAGGATTGTAGCTTGAGCTCTTACATTATTCATTACAAGAAATTGATTAATATTTGAAGATGTTCTATACAGAAAATTTCTGTAAAACTTGAAATTTCTGGGTACTTCAGTTACAATTAGAGAAACCATTGAGAAACCATTAAAGGCTAGGATAAA
Source organism: Ammospiza nelsoni (assembly GCF_027579445.1). Classification (NCBI taxonomy): domain Eukaryota; kingdom Metazoa; phylum Chordata; class Aves; order Passeriformes; family Passerellidae; genus Ammospiza; species Ammospiza nelsoni. The sequence continues at coordinate 26,608,203 of NC_080669.1, forward strand.
ATTCCAATATGTAATTTTTAATAGATTTGTAGTTAAAGCAATAGCATGTGAGTCAAAAAGACAGAAAAGTAACTCATGTCCTATGGAATTTTGTTCACAAAAAGTCAGAAAAGGCAAAAGCATATTTTGCTTTAGTTTTTTTTTGTTTGTTTGGAATAGGTTTTATAAGCATCTGTGCTGCCCTGTCCAAATTTTTACTCTAATATATTATGTTACTTTGATAGAACTAAAATTTTACCATTGTTAAAGCGCTCAGTTGTTTTATTTTTTTACCTCATTCTCTGTGGCAACAAGATGTCAAAATTAATTAAAGGCCAGGCATCATGTCTCACTCTGCATGTTCTATTTGTGAGACACATGAAAACATGAAGATGTGATACAAAGATAGGAGGCATAAATTATGCTCAGCAGAAAGAACATTTATGCTGTAGTTAATTAATTAGCTTTATTAAAAATTCTTCTCTCTGTGAATGGTTTTACCATCACTTTAACCTCTAATAAGAGTAAATTTGTATGTAGATACAAGAGAGTAATATTTGCTTCCTCCAGGCACATTGCTGTATTTGAGTTTCATCACAGGCTCTACAAAATAAACTTGGACAGCAATAGGATGCTGAAGTGAGTCCTTCAATTAATACCGTTAATTAATATGTGCTTTTAAAATTAATTTTCATTTAGCTAATGGAATACAATTCAGAAATCTTGGAATGCTGACATCCGAAGACGCAGCCACTCACTTCACATGGACTGGCACTTCATTTCATGATTTCTGGCTAAAATACCTTTCCAATGAATGTGTCTCCTGTGTGTTCCAGTGCTCTGTCACCTGTGGCAAAGGAATGCAGTCTCGAGTCATCCAGTGCATGCACAAGATCACGGGAAGGCATGGCAATGAATGCTTTTCTTCGGAAAAGCCTGCAGCCTACAGACCCTGTCATCTCCATCCCTGCAATGAGAAAATTAATGTTAATACAATAACATCACCCAGGTTAGGTAAGCAGTCAAAGATGACAAATCTCTTTTCAGATCTTTCTCTCCATGCAGTTAACGATGATCCCAGTTTAGAAACAAAAGTCAGGAGGTATTCAGGAGATTTAAATTCTATGCAGAGACTGATCTTCCTTCAGGTTTTGAGTGTGTACATCAGAGACTCTAACTAAGAATGGTGAAGGGTTTTGTTATCCATGGAAGGACCTTATTATGAGACTCTGATATTAAGGGAACAAAATGTCCCCTATGAAAATATATTTATATTAGAGACACTCTAAACATATATGCTTTTATACATATATATATGTATATATTCAATATATATATTATTTATATATTTACCCAATTTTATCAAATCTTTCTAAAGTAAGAAAATACCTTATTTTCTGTTAAAAAATGTTGCAAACTATGATCTCTTGATATTTGTGAGATCAAGGAGGCCCTTATTTGCCCCTTAAATACAAACAGCTCTTTCCACTTGTCTTTAGTTCAAATCTTCATCTATGCCCAATGTATTAGGATGTATGAAGGAAAATTACTTTGAATGAAGAGATTTGCTGTACCTGGCAGAACTTAGGTCTCTTCTGTTCTTAAGGAAATTATGTTATTATATAACTACAGAACTGTTAATTCTGGTAGTTTTTGTTTCCTAGTGCATCATTGATGATGATTACCATTAGTTCCCCTAATCATTCGTCTGCATCTTGAACATTATGGGAATATTCAAAAGCTTGCTTTAAGACAGCACACCCTCTCCAGCTGATTTTCCAGAGCCCTTATTAAGATAAAGCCTCCTGTCCAGTAGATTTCTCCTGCATGGAAAACAAGACTGGCATTTCAGACTGTGCGCAATACTTCTTTTAAGACAGTGAAGTGTATTTCTCTTTGAGGTTTTTAACCTTCGAACATTCCTGCACAGTAGTCATTGTTGCAATGTTCTGTTGCTTATGGTCCTCTCCTTGCTATTTCACTGTTTGAATGTTCCTCCCCTTTGTACTTTATCTTTCTTTGTTCAGCTGGTCTCTCAGAATTTAGATGCTATCTCCCCATCATTGATGATTTTCCTCTGATGAAGTTAAGTGAAGAGTCAAGTGAATCGGAGTCACACAAAAAATACAGTGTCAATTAAAATTTGACTTAATGTGAAGTGAAAAAGAAAAAGGGCTATGTTGTCACACAAAATCACAGAAAAACTAGGTTGGAAGAGACCTTCAAGATTATCAAGTCCAACCCATGCCCTAAACATCATAACTAAACCATGGCACCAAGTGCCATATTCAGTCTTTTTTTGAACACATCCAGGGATGGTCATTCTACCACCTCCCCAGGCAGGCCATTCCAGTAATTTATCACTCTTTCTGTATAAAATTTCTTCCTAATACCCAACCTATATTTCCCTTGGTGCAGCTTGAGACTGTGTTCTCTTGTTCTGTCAGTTGCTGCCTGGAGAAAGAGACCAACCCCCACCTGACCACAGCCACCTTTCAGGGAGTTGTAGAGTGATAAGGTCACACTGAGTCTCCTTTTCTCCAGGCTAAACAGCCCCAGCTCCCTCAGCCATTCCTCACAGGCCTTGTGTTCCCAGCCCCTCACCAGCCTCGTTGCCTCCTCTGGACACACTCAAGTGTCTCAAGGTCCCTCCCAAACTGAGGGCCCAGAACTGGACACAGCACTCGAGGTGTGGCCTCACCAGTGCCAGTACAGGGGCAGAATGACCTCCCTGCTCCTGCTGGCCACACTGTCCTCATGGCATGGATTATTTAGGACTGATACTAGTAATCTACAAGTCAGTGTCATCCAGCATGGAGTCAGAATCCAATCCAGCAGAAACCTTAACATCTCTGAAATACATAATGCAATGCTTCTCTTCAATATACTGATAATTTTGGCCTCCAGTTCCATTCATATCATGCAGTAGAGAATTGGGGGGTAGGACTAGTGAAAGCTGATGGGGATTGTGCCCCCAGAGCTTTTACAAATTTATCTTCTTTTAGCAGAGGAGATTAACTCAAATCTGAGATTGAGTTCTTTATTCAGTGTTTGTGATGGGTTTTGGATAATATCTTGTTCTTGAGCCCTGTTTTTCACTGGGTTCCCATTTTAATTCCATGTATGTACTACGTACTACATGTGCAAGTACTTGATATATGTAACTTAATGTGAAGAGTTCCAACTTCAGTAACACAGTCCTTCTGTGATAAGCTGTGTAAGGAGGCTTTCATAAGTGAAGCAAGGCAGAAAGATGAGCTCCACTTAGTCATGAGAAAGTAGTTGCATGACATTAAACTAATTAAGTTCGATGCAACTTAATCCAATGTGTAAATAAAGCTGGCCTTAAAATTTTTTGATGTTGAATATATTGGCAATAGGAGGACAAGGGGAATTCCTTCTTTTGTTAAATATCTACATCTATAACCCTTTCTCTTCCCCAGACACACTTCTTATGTCCTTGTCTCTTTTGGTATGTGATTCTTCACTAGTAAAGGCAACAGTAATGTATATTTGATTTTGCTGTTGTTGTTGATTTTGACTTTTTTTTTCAGCTGCTTTGACATTCAAATGCCTAGGAGACCAGTGGCCTGTGTACTGCAGAGTGATAAGAGAGAAGAACCTCTGTCAAGACATGAGGTGGTATCAGCGATGCTGTGAGACGTGCAGGGACTTTTATGCGCAAAAAATGCAACAAAAGAGCTGACCTCTGTCAGGCTGGCTGGCTCTCAGCTCTTTGCAATCTTATTATTTATAAACACACACACACACACCCACACAGGCTTTTTCAGACCAAATATTATCAGATGGCATATAATTTAATCAAATTAATTTATTTTTGCCTGTCAGTCATCCTTAATGGTTTTGGTTAAACAGCCAACATGTTTTATCTTCTGACATTTTCATAATTAATTTTTATATGAACACTTTTGGATACATTTATCAGAATTTTTAAAAAATAGTAACTAGTATTTTAAATGTTTATTTTCAGTAAGATCATCTGTTGCAAAAAAAAAGTCATGCTATCTTGAATTTATTTTAATTTAGCTGAATAGCTTTGCTGTATATGGAAATAAAGTTCTTTTAAATTTTATTATATTTTTGGCATTTGGAGTTAGAATGAGCTTGTGTTTTTTGCAACAGATGTCAAAGTGAACAAGCTAACATTATTAAACAGGTTATTACAGAATGTATTGTGAAATTAGTTCATTTGATTTAGAAACATACTGAAGGGGATATTCTACTGTAACTTATATTATAAACAAGAAAATTAAAATAGCTAAGTAGAGATTTTGATCATTCTCATGGACACATACTTGAACACAAGTATTAAATCAATGAAACACTGTAGAGATTTACACTGAATCACTGTTGCACTGTTTGAGGTAGTGTAGAGAAATGCAGTCCTAGAACTTGTACCATCCTATGAATCCACGTCTGTAGTGTTTTAACATGTCACTTAATTTTTTAAAGTTTTGAAACAAAAAACCCATGTCCCTCTATACCTTTGTGTGTCCTTTTGCAGATTTACAAATGGAAGAGTCCTTTCTCCTGACACTTGTATGGATTAATCTGTTAAACATTCTCAGTTCTCTGTTGATAATTTAGAAAATAGCTTTGTAATACTACTTTAGTTTTATCTTTGACTAATGAAACAGTCTTTATAAAAATTAAATGTTTTACAGTTTTGTGAAACATTATGAAACAGCTAAGATTTTCCTTATGAGAAAATACTGTACATGATTCACATGATTTTTACATTTTCAATAAAAAGTAAAGCTCCTTTTGCTATTTGAATTTTTCTTTTTTTGTGTGTCTGGGTCTGGTAGATTAATCCATCGAGCCCTGCATCGCAGCAGGTACAGCTACAGTACGAGTGCCTTCTGCCTCTCGGCTTAGGCACCACTCTGCAGCTGCAGACAGACATGGCACTCCGTGAGCCTCGATATGTATCCATGGAAAGTTGAGAATAAGAGGGTAACATTCTGTGGAGATGCAGGTATTTATCTCAGGTGTGTCCTGCAACTGCTGAACTTGGCAAGTGAACAGCAGTGGGTCTTCTGCCCTCATTTTGTGATGGAAGTGTTTATGTCTGTTCTTAAAATGTGTAGAAGAGCAAGTCCTGAAGGCAAGACAGCCGGAGAAATAAGCCAAAAGGTATATTTTCTACTCAAAGCAAAAAGTAAATGCAGCTTTATTTAAGTGAATGTTGCTTTTCCTTCTCTGCAAAGAGTCTAGTGTGTAGATGTGATACACAGTTTCCACAGATGGATAACCACAGATACCCACAGACAATAATCTGAGGCCCCCAGTCAGGACTGTGATTCTGTCCAGGAAGAATACTTAGACGCAGTCTTAGCTACCATTGAAATCAACATCTGTGTTTCAAATAGCTGTACTATCAAAATCTTTAGTTTGGCATCTTACTGCTCTGCACTTGAAAACTCCAACTCTAATGAGGTGCTAGTGTATGATTTTAAATAAAATACCTTCTGGTTTTGAAAAGTAAAAAAAGAAAAAAAAATAATGTTGACATCATGGAATGTTATATTTTGTGTAACAAAAATGTTTCAATGCATAGAAAATTCAGTTGCTTTGGGGCATAATTCCTTGAAGTCACAGAAGCACATTTGAAAGTCTAATAGAATTATTGTCGTTGGCAGGCAAAAGAAGCAATTTTTATTTTAAGTTTTCCTCATACTTAGCAACAGATCTTGGTAATAATCCTGCACTCACTTGAATCACAATTGAAAATCAAGCAAAAGAAAAGATGCCTCCAGACTAGGAGCCAGAGGAAAATTTTTATCAGCCAGTGGTATCATCTTCACAATTCTAAATGTTTATCCTCTGCTGATTTTGAATATTTCATTAACAAGAGTGTCATCTTAATCACAAAATTTAAGAAGTGTGTTTTGACTCTGGCTCTATCTGTCAAAAACAAATCAGTGACTTCTGCTGAAATCATCCTCCTATCACCTCTATAAGAAGACCATAAAAAGGAAGTACTTTTCATTGAGAGGCAGGGATGGAAAGTTGTGGTTTAAAATGGCTATTTTAAAAAAATGTAATGAGTGAAATCAAGATCAGATATTATTAGATGTTATATTCTGATCAGGATGTTATAGTGCTGATAAGTCTGGTTCTGATTCCTTTAGCAACTGTAGTACAAAAATTCTAGTTAAATGTGTGTGAATCATTTTGAAGCAGTTTTGTGTCTAAATAGCAAATATACCTCTGAATTTGAAAGCAAGTTCATTTTACTGCAAGTTCATTTTATTGCTTTAGATCCTATCAACATTCAGAGGAACAGTACAGACTGAAATACTTCTTTGGTCAGGAAATTATAAGAACATTCTGAAAATGTGCTCAGGCTATGACTTGAGCCACAGCATGCCATGGGGAGGGCAGGCATGTGCCAGTTTTCCATAGACCTGGGTGGCAGCACGCAGCCCTTTCCAGCTGTGTTCAGGCAAGCCATAGCCTTATTGACTTATGCAGGCATAAACAGTCCAGAGTTTACTCTTTTCTGTTTTATTTTGGATTTGTTCTTTCTTCTTCAAGGACAGTCCCTCTGCATTAATATGTTTTCTTTCCAGCCTGATGAATATGTAACATTTCAACAAATGAGTGTCAAATCAATCAAGTTCAGCTGGCATGTAAAGGTGAAATTCACTCTTGGCTCCTAAGGGCTACAGCAGGCCTCTCTGCTAATTAAATACCACTTAAACCCTACTTTGTCGGATTAAGTGGGACTTAAGTGGTACGTAGGGATTGTGCTAGTCTGGTGCACAGCAGGTTTACTTCCTGCTCCCACTGGTCAGCTAGAGTAGTGACCAAAAGTTACAACAGCTACCACTTCTCATAACTCTCCTAAAGAAATACCTGAATTTTAATAGCATTGTCATTTATTCTGAAGGAAATTGCTGCTTTGTTCTGGAGGAAGTGGGTTACATTTGGGGTTGTTTCAGGTTTTTTCCATTCAGTTTTCATTATCTTCTTTAGTGACAGAAAACCAGCCATTTGCATATTCAAAAAATACACCAAAAATAGAAAGCTTGCCTGCGTCATGATACCAAGAGAGGCCCTAAAACCTAACAGATCAATTATAAAAAGAAGATTAAAAGCACTCAGAAAGAATTTAAAGATATTTGTAAAAAAGATGTGCAAACCAATAAAAAGGGAACTTGAAATACATCCAAAGCAGGAAGCTGAAAAAGGAGACGGTGGGACCATCTGATAACACAATTGTGAAAGGGACATTCAGGAGTGATAAAGTGGTGAAAGAGAAGTTCAGTGAATTACTTGTGTTGACTTTTCCAGATGAAAAGTTGCAAGGTTCCTTATAGCAGAGATGTCAGAGAAATTGGATCGAGGTGAAGGAAATGTACAGGAAAGTAAGACTAAATAAATATGCAAACAGTATCTAGCGTTGCAGTCACCTGAGATTATTGGAAGAACACAACTAGGAAATTGGTATCAGAGCCACATGCCATAGTGCCCAAGCTGTCATTGCAAAGAGTCAGTCTGCCAGCCTGGCAGACTGATGTGTAATTCCTGCCTGTGGAAAAGGCAACCCCTTGAGCTACAGATTGCCATAATAGCCAATGAAAATAATAAGAACCCTGAGCACCTGGATAAGCGTGCTCTTGGGTGAGAGTCAGCATGGCTCCAGTTGTGAATGGAACAAAAAGGAACTGCTGGACACAAAAATCTTTGTTCAGCATTACAGGATATTCAAGAAACTGCATTCACACAGGACTACAGGAGCAATCTTTATGGATCGAAAGGTGATTAAAGGATTGGAAGAAAAATTATCATCTTTCAGGATGGAGAGAAGTCAGCAGTACGGTTCCCTAAGGAGTTAGGGGTTTTGACATTTTCATCAGTGGCATGTGGAAGAGTAAAAACTGAGTTCTCTGTCTAGGCAGGTGCCATAAAGCTCTTCTGGTTAACTCCTGCCTCAGTTGTAAAGCAACAAAAAACTGAGTGATTGGTGTAATTGAAAAATTACCTGAAAATTTTTGATATAGGTATATGTCAAGTATTATAGCTATAAAAATAGTCTGAACCATTCCTATGAGACGCTGAATTTGCAACTGGCAGTCACAGAAGTGAAGTTACTAGCCCTGTGAGAGTTACTACTGCTATGAGAATAGTGGGAAAAAAAGCACCAGTAACTGACGGATGTTTTCAGAAAGAAAGATATAATTTTTCCCATTTTTGGAACTGGTGTAACCAGAACATGAGCATTGTATTAATTTATGGTTGCTGTATTCTAATGAACAATGTAGTGGAATTACAATGCAACACACTGAAAATAAATCAGCAAGGAGATAGACTAGGTGGCTTACAAGATGAGATTTAAAATGTTGATAATCCAGATTGAAAAGAAAGAGACTGAAATAACTATAGTTTAAACAATCCTGAAGGTGATGGATAAGCTGTCTGGGGAGCTCTTCTTAAAACTCTGCACTAGTACAAGAAGGGCATCCTTGATATGGCTAATATGGAAATTAATTTAAAAGACATAAAAGTAAGCAGTTTAGGCAGATGGTCATGAGGTTCTGAATCTTGCTTCTGGTGGAGGTCCTCTCAGAAGAATTGAAAAACAGGCAGGTTTATTGACAATTTATAAATAGATAATAAAAAGCCTGGAAAATAGGTACTTCAGCACAAAAAAAAAAAAAAAGTGTGACTTCTGAGGGAGTAAAAGAATGAACTGCAGGAAGTAGCAGGGTGTACACTGACTCCCTAAACAGCATCTTGTTCTTGTCCTTTTCAAAAAAAAATATAAATCCTGGGATTGGAGAGGTCTGACTTAATAACATACCTTTATGTTCTTATGTCAAATGGATTACTGTTGGTATGTAAACTCACACAGACGCACACATCTTACGCAACAGTAGCACAGACAAGCCCTGTGTTTCTAGAGATGCTGGAAAGTCTATGTTTTAAAAGTCATGGTTGCATATACCCATGTATTTTAGAACACAAATTATTACTCTGTTTGGTATTACTGCACAGGGAAAAAGTGAGAACTATGTGCCATGGTAAGTCCAAAACAGCAGCTTCATGGTAATACCTAGGGTACACTGGAAACCTGTATTAGTGTTTCAGGGGTTCATTAAACTGGGGAGACATAGTTGTAAAGGTAGCACCAGGTTCCCCAAAAGCATGCACATCCACTCAGAAACACAGTCACTACTATCTCTTTTGTGGCTGCTCACAGATACTTATTTCAGCACCTACTTGAAAGGTGCCATATTAATAACTTTAAACAGATATGCTTTAAGATAATCTCCAATAATTACATGCAAGGAAACATCATGAGCTTTTAAAGTAAATAACAGGTTTTACTTACATGTATATCCAACTATCAATTTTTACTTTAGTATTTAAAAAATGTTTTCCTATTTTTATTTTGTTTCTATATTTCAGCTATTTTTTGTGTGGTAAATAGATTTTTTTGATTCTGTGGTCTAAGTACAGAGGTAAATTTTTTGTGATGCCCTAGTTCTCAGCATAAATTTGATTCAAAAAAGGTTTTCCTGGATTTCAAGCAATGACCTGATCCTCTGTAGCAATTTCATCCAAATGAAACATATCCTGGAAAAACATACATATTTTAAGAAAAGGTTAAAAATAAGAATGAGGAGGCTACTTTTGCTAGTCATACATAGAGACCATAATGAGAAGGGGAATTTCATTAGCTGAAAGTCAAAAGGACTTAAGACTCATAAAATGATGATGAAAATATCAAATCTCAGAATAAAATAATAAAAGTGATGGGACTGAGGCCATACCACTCAAGTCAGTTGCAGTGAATTTTTCCATGCATTTGAATGGGAGCAGAATCAATTCCCTGAAAACTTCTGTTATCAATTACTTGAAACAATCTAATATTTCCCAGGGTCAAGAAGAATTTACTGTGAAAGAAATCCTTGACCCTAAAAAAAGTGCATGTTATAGCTGTTGTGGTAAATGGTACCAACCCACACACCACAATGGAGCCTCTTGGTACTGCTGCAGAAAAGGAAGACTTGCTTTGACGGGAAGCTGCTTCTAATTTTCTCAGGGGAAAAAATGTTACTTTGAAGTATTGTAGGCTTGACATTTTTGGCAGATAACTTGAGGAAGTGCTGGTATGCTTTTAAGTGTCTTATGCATCTACTCACTGGTACTCAGTTAGTTTTAATGAGCACATATGTATCTATCAAAATAGACCTTGAACCCAAAAACTTAAGCCAGACACTTAGACAAACTTGTCCTGTCTTCTCTGCCACTTCTAAACAATCTTTTATCATTGGTAGATGATATAAGTGAGCCTGATACCAAGCAGGGGTCAGATACAGTTTCAGGAAACTGTCGTATCCTTCTTCACGTCATTAATAATAGAAAGAGCATGCACAGCCAGGAAGCAGAAGCTGGGGCTGTTTTCATTGTTAGTCTACAGCACAGAAACATGGACCTCTCCGTTTTGCCAAACAACAACCATCCTGATAAATTCCTGCAACTGGAAGTTAAATCTTTAGTGAAAAACTCTGCCTTTTTACCAGCCAACTGGGCAAAATTCCCAGAAGCAGCTTTACCTGGAGTGCAGCGGTGGCACAACAGGATCTATTTACAGGTAAGGTCTAAAAGAGGCTGACATGTTCCTGATTTTTCTACCTTGTTTTAACGATCAGGAGAAAAATTACATGATGGTGACAGTTCAGCTGTAGTTCAGCTTCCTGCATCTCTTAATCCACATGGTTAATATTCCTGTGTATTTTCCCGTGGACATCAGCAAGGATCAGGCTCCATGAGAAGGGTAACTTTCTTCAGCGGGGGTCCACTGACATTTTTCAGTGTATGAGGATTTCTACTGCTCTTTGTAAATTTTCTTTGCATTTTCCAGAAAGTCTACTGAAGTCAAATACCACTTAATTGTACTAAAGTTGTGCATGAAATGTGCTCTCCGAAGTGAGAAAAGCCCCAGATTTAAAACTGAAAGTGAAGTTATATCCCTTAAACTTGATGAAAAGGCACATTACAGGGACATTAGAGATACTTGCTACAAATGTATATATCTACATAGCTCACAATAACTTCCTTTTTATTTTCCTTATTTTTTTTCCCCTCATTGAACTTTGCCTTCCCAGTATACTGAAAGACAACTGTTGAAAGTGGGAAACATGCTGACTGCATTAATCCAGGTTATTATATAGTGGTAGCAGCAGTTTCTTGGTAAAAATGTAAATGTGCACTGCCTAGCAGAGGCCCTGGAGCTGGCGGAGGAGAAGTTCATGTCTGGATCAGCAGCAGTACAGCTGCATCAGCTCACACCCCTCTGGGCCCCACTTGCTACTCCACAGCGCTCCTTCCCTGCTGCCCAGGGAGCCCCTCGCCTTTCCCCACCCCTAGCATGAGCCAAAGCTCCAAGGTCTGGTTCTTGTCAAGGGATGGAGACATACATAAGTGGTTGGGGGTGAGGGGAGTGATGGAGAAGGGTCTACATTCTCAGGATCCTTAGTGTGGGGATCTGATTCCCCAGGGAAATGAGGACGAAGAGCCAAAAAAGCTTGAACCTGGGGGAAGGGAGGACAGTGATGCTGAAAGTCTCCCACAGCTACTTCTTGTTGCGCTTCTGCCTTTTCAGACATTTCTCCCCATCAGCTCTCTAAACCCCCTTTGCTCCCTCTCAGAGTCCATTCCAGTCTTCTCCCAACTGCGAAAGTCCTCCCCCCGTGATACCTGCTTCCATCCTCCTCCCATTCTATCCACTTCCATGCTCCTCCCTTACTCCCCCTAGCTTCTCCCCTGCCCCAGACACCCTTCCCTGCGCCTACTCCGCCGCCTCCAGCCGCTGTGTTCGTGTTGTATAATCTCTGCTGGCGGCTCCCCACGCAGAGCTGGGGCGGGGAACACGCGGCCGCCCGTAGTGTCCCACGCAAACAGCCCGAACCGAGGGACGGAGCCGGAGGGATGCCGAACTATAGGGGATGGTGCAATGCCGGCCTCACCCCCTCCCCCCGCCCAAGCCCCCCTTTTGTGCAGGAGGGAGGCAGCCACACACAGAGCCTCCGCAGCAGCAGGGATCCTTCTCCCCATTGTTGTCAATCAGGACGCGCTGTCACCGAGCCAGGGCTGCAGAGCTGCGGGAGGATTAAAAATGTGTCGGGAGCCCCGTGCTTTTTGACTTGCGCTCTGCTTTTTTGCCACCAGCGAGAAGGTTTTCCTGGAACTCTGTGTCCCAGCCCGGGATGGCTGTTACAAAGGAAATGTCTGTACTCACCATGACTCCAAAAATGGAGTTTGCAAGGTGGTATTATTTTATAAGTGTTAAACCTAGGATACAATCTAAACTTTTTAGTGTAATCATTAGAGAATTCAAACTGTTCCGATAAAATTCATTGTGCCATTCTCTCTCCCTTACGAGCTCGCCTTCTTTTTCTCCTTTTGCTGACAATCAAATAAAGGAAAAAGTAGTGATGAGTTCCAGACATTAGAAGAAACACTATGGCACAGTGGAGAACTAATGGTGCAGGAATAACATATTTCACTTTAAGATGAGAAAGACAATAGGGTTAAGGGTTAGTTAATTCAGAAATGGAAAAAGGGGGGTTGGGAGGAGGAGAGAGAGAATTAATTTCAGAATATGTGCATGATCTAAAGATTCCTAAAGTCATTAAACCTTGAGAGTAGCCTAAATTTCCCTCTTTAGAAGTTAATATTCTCTAAAGAAACTAATGCTACTCAGGTCTCCCTATGCAAGGTGACTGCATGGTGGTATGTTTGTGGTCTCTTCCAAACGTTTATTATGACATCACTTAAATTCAAAAGCACTGAAGTGCTTATGTGTTTTCTCCACCTTTAGGTTTTAAAATTTTTTTCCATTATAAAAAGCAGCTTCATGTAATGACAGAAAACTGCTGGTCTTTCTCCTCACTTTCCTCTTTGGTATCAGGCAAACTGAACAGCTTCTCCATTTAGCATGTACTTTCATCATCTACTTTGACTAAAACAAACCATAAAACAGTCCTGGAATTTTGGCCCTTCCTTGTGAAAAGCAGCATAAAAAGCACAGACTTTCTCCAGCAAATGTATCACTGCTGACCGCATTCTGCTCACCCTGACAATTTCCAGTCCTGCTGGACTCTCTGCCCCACAATATGTTTTAATGCCCAGCACACACCAGATGATTAATCCTCCATATCTGTTTCTCATGCATGTCTTCCCTGTAGTCAACGTGGTAGTTTTCTGCAATTCTCTGACTTCTCTTTCTTGTTGATATTTCCCCTTTCTCCCCCCTATTTTTGGAAGACAACAGAGAGCATTCAGTCTTAGCAGCATGCTACTTCTTGGCATGATGGTTTTTGGCCTTACATATGAGTTAATGCCTGTGTCCTGTCCTTGCTTGTTTCTCAGTATATGAGGACAAGAGAGTTTTTAAAAATCTGTAAGTTAGGTGCCGGGCTAGAATCACTTCTTTGTCTCCTGGCTCATACGTGCATTACATATTTCCACTCTCTCTCTTATTCTTCCCTAGACATCTGCAACTGGCCACAATAAGAGCCAGCTGCAAGGTTTGCAGGAGCTTTGGTCTATACAAAAGTTTTTATATAATGCTCTCACAGCCCTGCAGAGCTGCATTGCCAATGACAGATAAAACATCTTTTTAAACTAAAAAATTCTTTAGAAGTAGTAGTCTCAATAATGCACAATTTAAATAGTCCGTATGAATATTCACTTTTGTCTAAGTATTCCTGTCACTTTGGCTGAAGTGTTTGTAACCATCTACTGCTCTCTTTCCTGCCCATGTCTGGTGGCTTTTCAGTTTTGCAGTATCTGAGGCTGCCTTAATGTCTCTGACAAGGAATCCAGATCCCCTTTATTTCCTTCCTTGAGAAAAGTTTCATATCTAGAATCATAGAAAGGTTTGAGTTGGAAGGGACCTCACAGGTCATCTGGCGCCAACTCCACAGCCATATGGAGAGATGTCTTCCCCTTGAGCAGGTGTCTCCAAAGCCCCACTCAGGCTGGCTTTAACATGGTCAGGGATGGGGCATTCACAACTTCTCTGCGCAACCTGTTCGTGTCTCACCATCCTCACAAAGAATGTGTCATCCTTATAGCTAATCTAAACCGGTCCTCTTCCAGTTGAAAGCCATTTCCCTTGTCCTATTTCTGTAAAAATTCTCTCTCCAGCTTTCTTGTCAGACATCTGTATGATGGGTGTAGAAGGGTGCTACATGGTCTCTCTGTAGCCTTCTCTTCCCCAGGCAGAACAACCCCAGCTCGCACAAATAGGAGAGGTGTTCCAACCCTCTGATCATTGCAGCCTCGTCTGAACCTGCTCAGGCTTCTTAGGAGCCCTTGATGTGACTGTCTGCCCTACTGTTTTTCTTATCTCCTTATGGCCCTTTAGTTAATCCTTACCTTCCCAACTGCTTTTCCACTGCATTTCCTATGAGATGTGATTTGTTGAACAAAGCTCTCAAGGGCTAATATTCTTCATAAAGAAAGAGCTTTTAATTTTCCAAATGTCTAGCAATACCTGTACAGTTGATACACCTACCAGAGGGATTCTTAGCTACACTCTAGAAGTTGTTTGCCTTCAAAATATTTCTCTACATCAGAAAAACGTCCTTATGAGTGCAGGGAGGGTCCTCCACAATCTCTTACAAAGTTTTTGCATTACAGGGGATTATATTATTAAACAAACTACTCTCAAATATAATGACCACTCTTCTAGTCCTTGTCATTAGGATTGAGAAGGCTGTTATGAAACCAATCCTGTTTTCCTATTTGGTGGCTGTAAGTTTCTGTAGGACTGCCTTGGTTAAAACTTCTAGTTGTAGCAGCCCATCAACAGCATTTCTCACTTCCCCTGAGCATCATTGCCAACATCAAGTGGAAACTGGGGCTGGCCATGGGAACAGAGAAACTGGTCCTGTCTGGAGGGAAAGAAAGGCTTGACTTCCAGGAAGTATATTTCCTTGATTTTTATCTGTCTCTTTGTTGTCTTCTTTCAGGTGGATGGGCTTTAAACCAAGGTCTAGCCTTAACTGTTGATGTCCTGGGTTTTGTGGGTGATACGTCATATCACAGGCTGAGAAAATAATGGTTTGGTGCTTGGGTTGTTCAGTGCTATTAATAACAATAGAAGTGGGAACAGAAGGATAAAGTCAAGATAAAAATGAAATAAAAATATTTCCTAGTAATAAAGGCTAAATTATAATTTCAGTTATGTGTATTGTAAGGTATGCATAACTTGAATTATAAAATAATCAGCAAGAAAAAAACATGGAGTAGGCACATGTTGACTCAGTAATGGAACTAACATCAACCCTCTATAGATCTCTGGGCTTTTCACAGAGTACTAGTACTTGCATGTGACAGCTCTCTGGGTCTGTCAAAGAGGAACATAGTCTTCTTAGTGGAAAACGAGTTATTAACCAGTTATAACAGTGTTCTTGCTCATGAGCTATACGTAGATCAAACACAGTTATGTGTTTGCAGAGTTGAGCGCTTTTCATCTTGTTAAATAAGTATTTCACAAACGTATTTCATCTACAATTTTCAGTGTTCTCCATAACTACTGCTTATTTGAGTATTCACTATCCATTCCTTCAATTTAGTAAGTAGTAATATAAATTGCCTTTGATTTGTTCTGTCCAACCTCATTCACACTGTCTTCCTATATTCAGTGTATATAGCATGAATTCTGTAATGGATATTGATACCTAAATTTACTGTACTTTTCTCTTTCTTTGAACATTTGCTGCATGAGTCAGAGTCTGTGACAAAGGTTGGGAAGTGTTTTGAATCTTAAAAGAAAATGTAAAAAGGTAGCTTTTGCAACAATTAATACTAGCAAGCATATTTATCTAATCTTATGTTTCTCTCCTTCTAGAAATGCATATGTTTAATGCAATATTTTTCATATTTCTTTGTATGATATCTTAGTCTTAAAAGTTTTGGGGTTTGTGTGTGATTCTGTCCTTACTTTTCCCTAACTAGTCTGTAGGACATATCTACCACAGAAATTTTACAATCAAGCATCTGCTGTACTCAAGTACATTCTCCCAATTAGCTTGTCACTTCAATGTCTGTTCTCTAAAATTTCTGCCAACTATATCTTACCCCAAATTCTGGTCCAGCTTTCATGATAAAACCTGGTTGCCCCTCCCAATCAATTCCCTCTCTATATCTGCTCCAAGCCACCACACTCTCCTCATGCCCATGAAAAGAAAGGTACTTCAGACAGTAGGGGAAAAAATGTTGCTACAAAGCACTGTTTTTATAAACAAATTTTTGCATAGTGCCATCTATTCCAAGTTTTGGAGAATTTTATGGAAAATAGCTTTTAAAATTACTGTCAAGTCACATTCTTCTCACAACATTTTAGCCTAGGGAGACCAATCAACCCCTGGTGAGACAGTTCGCGTTCTTCAACAAAATGTTCTCCAAGTTCAACTATTTAGCAAGCCTGAGGGAAGAGTCATTAGGGTCAATGACAAATCTTAAATAAGAAATAAAGTAAATAAAATAAAATGCAGT
The DNA here is from genome assembly GCF_027579445.1 of Ammospiza nelsoni. NCBI lineage: Eukaryota > Metazoa > Chordata > Aves > Passeriformes > Passerellidae > Ammospiza > Ammospiza nelsoni. Next base: position 26,624,724 of record NC_080669.1, read on the forward strand.
CAGAAAGAAAAGGCAGTTCAAAACACCAGCTCAGCTGAAATCTGGCCAGTACAGCCCAGAGGGCTTCATTGCCAGCTGTAACTGCAATGCAGAGAGTAATATTATCAGGGGATGTGTGGAGGCTTAGGAACAGCATGTGGAAATTATGAACTAACAGAAGGATGGGATGTCGCTGAGGATCCACCCGCCTACTAATGGCAATTATTGATGGGAAACCTGCTTAGTCACTTCTGCAGGATTTAGTGATAGGAATGCCAGCATGATGCTTCCTCCTAAAGTTTCTTAGACAAAGTCGGTTGTTTTCTCTTCTCCACCTTCACTTTCTGAGGGAAATCAATCCTTATGCTTCCTTCCACACCTGCCTGCCTCAGACTAATGTATAGGAATCTATACATGCACACATGACACTGCAGTCATTCAGCAGGTGATGGCACACAGGAGCTGATTTTCACTGAAAATGGATCCACCAGCCCACAAAGTGGGCAGAAAATTACTCAAGCAGAAGAAGCCAACAGTTTGCTATCAACTTAGGGACCTTCACTGACTTGATGAGGTGCCCAAGCAGTTCCCAAAGCCAGTGTGCAGGAGATCAGATGCCCCGAGCTCCCACCAGAAAGGTGGAAGGAGAAGCAGAACATGCCCCCAGCACTTTCGCAGTTGAAGTCCATCCATCCTGGGGTGCCTTAATGTTTGGAGATCTCAGTAAAAGTGAAAAATTCAGGGAAAGTCATCCTTAGATGGAAGTAAGTTTCTCAGGACCTGTCTTCTTCATTGGCTGTTTACTATGTGCACTTTACCTTAAGGGCATTTTGCAGCAGGTGCTTTGTGATTTCTGAGAGCAGGAGAGAGGTGGGGATTGCCCCCTCCCAGCATACCTGACACAGGACCACTGGGTCAGGCCAAGGATCCCCTTGACTCAACATAAAGTTCCTAAGGATAAAAGTACTGGTGAGGAGGGATGAATATGCTCTGTGTTGGTTCTAAAATCCTAAGAAATGGGAGAGGTGTTAGTGTAAGACAAAGGCTTTGGAAAAAGCAGGTCTCTTAGGTAGCTGACACACTGTGGTACCACAGATCAGTACCAGGTCAATTGAAAGTCTTCGGGACAGAAGGTTGGGACAAATCTTGAATAGCTTGGAATAGAGAGTCTGATTGCATTCCTCCAGGCAATTACAGATTGAAAAGTATCATAACTACTATTTTACTGAACCCTAAAGAGGTCCTTAGTGCTGTTTTAAGAGGCTTGTGATTTCTCAAAAAATATTATCCCACCGGGGCTGTTATTCTTCTTCCTCTCTTGACACTCACATGTTGTAAAAGGTCTTATTTAACAGCTTTTGTTATTGGGAGAATGCTCAGAAATTTAATTACCTCAGTTGAACAAAGACCCTCTTCAACATCCTCACACTCTTGATCTGACATTCAAGAGTGTGAACAGAACTGTGTAAGTGTGTCTCACCCCTGCTATCAGAGATGCATTTCCAGTTGAGATTTTCACTTACACACCATTGCCCTGTGATCATTCTGCTTTGTCCTTACATCTTTGCTCCTGCATCATACATCCATGGCTTCCACCAGAACTATAATGTTCTACTGCAGCTCTCCATAGCACTGTTTCACTAAAGCAGAGGTCTTCTTACAGCAGGCATTGTAACATCAGTTCACATTTGCAAAAGAACTTAATGTACAGATTGTACCCACCTGCTTTCCCCAGAAGGAAGAAATCTGTCCAGAGTGAGCAGTCAGGCTCCCTTGTTGTAGAAGTTTGCCAGAAGGAGAAAAATTGTTGCATGCTCAGTTTTAAAATGATTCTGTTATATTACAAGTGATAATTCTGGAAGGGGGCCTGTATTGTAGGTAATGCAAATGAAAGCCAGGTTCTGATCTAACTTATGTCTTACAGAGAGAAAAGAAAACTGTCACCGAGCTGCCAGGCTTAGACTTGAACAGGGTCAGTCAAGAAATAATAGACAAATCACTGGGGAAACACATTACTCCCATCACCCTGAAATCCACAATCAAGAGCAACCCACTGTACAGTGACATTCATGTGGATGATGACTGGGAGGAGAAGAAAAAGACCCCTTCCTGGACTGTGCAAGACTATGACAGACAGTCACTGCACTCTAACTTGGCCAGCCACATAAAGGTAATTGCCTGCTGTGCTGAGTTTGAGCAAGTGAATTGGTGCGAGTTGTGTGGTGCGTGCATAAACCACTGTGCAGCCCTCTTGATCTTTAGGTGGTATTACAGAAGTAAACGTGGAGGTATTTTCTGGAACAGACATGACACTAACAGGAGTGGGATCAGGAAAGAAGTCCACACATCTGGCGAGATTCCAGGAATTTAAATTTTACAGTACATGACATCTGATGAGAGAAACTTAAACCACAACGCTGTGTAACTCAGCTCCCCTGTTTACATAGGGAAGAGCTACAAATGTGGCACCTAAATACTATATAGTCACTTTATAACTGTTTGTAGCAAAATTCTGTTATCAAATTACATCTTTTTTTCAGCCTCATCCACACCGTACAGGCTCCTGCCTCCCCGTGGGTTGGCATAAATCACTTCTAGGATTACTTTAGTTTTTGGTTTGGTTTGGGTTTTTTTTTTGCTGTTCCATTTTTTTGAAAAGTCAGAACTGTGTTTCGCAGCATGGCATCTTTTCTTGAGAAGACAACATGGTTTGTTCTGGGTTTTTAAATGCATTTCAATGGCTGGTGTCCTACTTTTGGTTCCTGGATGAAAAGTGTGGTTTTAATTTTCCCCAGTGCAACATTTGCAGCATCTGGAAAGTAGCACAACCTACATTCAAGTGAAAGTGTCTTGCATATGTGTTGTGATATCTTAAATTCATTAATCAGTGTCTGATGATAGCCAAAATACTTCTGGGTATGTTCTAATGACTTTGTGTGTAAAAGAGAGAAATGATTTCATCTTCTGATCTTTCTTCTAGGAAAATCCTAATGATCTACAGTTCTGGATGGGGGATATTTATACTCCTGGGTATGATACCTTGTTAAAAAAGAAGGAGCGAGAAAAAAAACATTCAAAATATTGCCGTATCGTTCTGCTCATGATACTAGCCATTTGCATTCTACTTTCTGTAATCACACTTAGTATTTTACTTACTTAACTTAGCCAAATGATGATGAATTTTTTTAATAAATATTTTTATTAAATGATTTCCTTCTCTGGTTTTATTTGAATTCAATTTTTTTTGGTCACAAACACAATTCATTTAATGTCACTTCTTCAAAATATTCCTGTACAGCACAGGGAATTGACCCTGAAAAGAGACAAATATTCTTTGCATGCCTGAAAGTCTCCTTACAGGTATAATTTAAAAAGAAAACTATATTCAATCTTTTTTTGTGCCTTCTTTAGTCTAATGATTTAAGTCAGTATGTGTGGTATGTTACATATAGAGAATCAGCTGACTATTTGTTCTAATAAACACCTACTACAGTCCTTGTCTTTTTATGATACATGTTTTTAGAATATAGAAAAGCATTATAAAGCATTATTCAAGATATCCCAAAGAATTAGAAAACAAATATTAACACATTACTTAGTCACTGAATGCATTGCTGCAATGTTGGAGCACATAGTAAATGCCAGCCTAAACACATAAATGTTTTCTTACACTTTTTCAAAGAAGAAAAACAGAAAATAGATCACTGTGTTTCTATCAAAAAATTCCATAAACTGTGACAAAGTTCTTCCATCACTAGTTCATATTCTTTCAATATATTTCTGTCATCCCAAAACATGGAGAGACAATATTTATTTTCAATAAAATCTGTGGAGTACAAGGGTATAAACTGGAATTAACACCCCTTAAAATATTAAAGTTATGTAACCAGGCTGTGAAAAAGAATATCTGTAAATTAAAGGAATAAAATGAAATGTTTAGAGCACTTAGACCGTTAAGTTAATATGCCTCAGAACAATTCAGAGGAATCAAAACATGAGATAAAATTACAAAAGAAAAAGTGAGTGAATAGGGAGACAAGAACTTCAAGTAATTATTTTCTTTCCGAAAAGATACTCTGGGTGCTGCAAACCCTTTATACCCCTGTATTTGGTATTAAGGAGCTATGAATACTGTTGAGATAGTTCCCTTTTGGAAGAGAATCTCACAGGTACACATAATCTGGAAAGTTGAGGTTATACCAGGTCTGCTTCTTATCCCACAAAAAATGCTTTGGATTAGTCAGGAATAGAACTAAGGTAGAAGGTTTGTACTGTGTCTTCTGAATTCTAGAATGTGCCCTACCTACAGCTGGTTTACAGTGCTTTAACTCATGTCAAGATGAATTCATCCTCAGACAAGTGTATTTCATTCTTTCCTTCTCATCTAGTTCATTGATTGATTCTTTTGTGTGCTGTAACTTCTTGGACCTGCTCTAGCTGACACTATAACCAGTTTGAAGATTCAACTTGAAAAAAAATTCAAGCTAAAAAAGCTTAGTGCTTTAATCTGATGTGCAGACAACAGTAAAAGAGTAGTAGCATTTAAATGCACGTGCATAAAATTAGTATCCCTGTTACAAAATTGTACATTGCTGTAAATATACAAGGGAACTCAGCCTCCTGCCTTGCTGCAGTTTCAGTGCAGATGGGGATTCTTGTCTGAAAGATCAGGCCCGTTCAGTTTACAAAAGTAAGAACTTGGGAGTATTTTACAAGACTAATAGCTGACATTATGAAGTAACTACTAACATTAAACCTACAATACTTGATTTTTTTCCAGCCCAAGTACATTTGCTTTAAGTGCCTTGCATATAATGCAGAGACGTACTTTTGTAAATTATTGAGGCCTGCAGGCTGGAAGCCTAAAAGCAAAGAGCTCTGTAGTTTCCAGGAAAACCGCCAATAATGCGAGTTTCTAAACTACATTACTCTGTGAGGGCTTAGTTGAAAGGATAAAGCCGTTTTCTCCACAAGTTGACTACGGGCTGTTTTAGTCCGATTTCACTGCTGTCACCTAGCGGAGAGCCAGCAAAGACGAAAAACGTGTCAGGCGCGAAGATGCCGCTTGGAACTTTTTTTTTTTTTTTTTTTTTTTTTTTTTTTTTTTTTAATAATGTCATGTTTCTCTTGGATGTGGGGGAAGGGCTGCTCGATTTTTTGCGATCCTCAGGCATGGCCTGGGATGCGGGTTCCTTTGGTGACCCCTCGCGGCGGAGCGCGGCGGGCGGAGGGACCCGCGGATCCTGCTGCTCCCGGGAAGGGAAGGGAAGGGAAGGGAAGGGAAGGGAAGGGAAGGGAAGGGAAGGGAAGGGAAGGGAAGGGAAGGGAAGGGAAGGGAAGGGAAGGGAAGGGAAGGGAAGGGAAGGGAAGGGAAGGGAAGGGAAGGGAAGGGAAGGGAAGGGAAGGGAAGGGAAGGGAAGGGAAGGGAAGGGAAGGGAAGGGAAGGGAAGGGAAGGGAAGGGAAGGGAAGGGAAGGGAAGGGAAGGGAAGGGAAGGGAAGGGAAGGGAAGGGAAGGGAAGGGACGGCTCCTTCGTGCCCTGCGGGAGCGTCTGCCTGCCCGTGAAGGAAGGGGCTTGCTGCTGCGCCCCTGGGGGAGCGCTGGCATGGGAAGAGCCGATTGTCTGCGTAAACGCGAGCTGTGCTGGTGGTAATGGAAAATAAACAACACTCGGATACTTTGAGAGGAACCACCCTGCTCAACAGACTGAGAGACAAAGACTTTTCATCAGAGAAGAGTGGTGGAGCCTCGGGATCCTTTGTACTATGTGCTAACTCCAAAAATAGTAAATTAGATGCCCCTCCTTTAATCATTTGATGCAGTGTTGCTTTACTTATCCTGTAGAAAAAAAAAATTGGTTGATAGACATTGCTGTGTATTGTTTCTTTTGTCATGTGAGTTTTTTGCTTTTGGGGAATTTAGAGTTCTTTTAATTCATTAATGACAGAGACTGAAAAAGACACATCATCACACAACATTAATAATAAAGGTATTGGTGGTTAGAGAACAGAATATTTAGTATATTCCAAAAATGCTGAAAACACTATAAGAAAAGGAGGCTCAGGGGGACCTTGTTGCTGTCTACAACTACATGACAAGAGGTTGGAGCCATGTAGGTGTCTGCCTGTTTTCCCAGGTAGGAAGAGGAAATGGCCTCAGGTTGTGCCAGGGAAGGTTAGGAATGGATATTATAAAAAAATCCTTCACTGGAATGGTTGTCATACATAGGAACAGGTTGCCCAGAGAAGTGATGGAGTCATCACCTGTGGAAGTGCAAAAGAAACATATGGCCATGGTTTTGTGGTCATTACGGTGGTGCTGGTTTAAGAGTTGGCACTGATATCTATTAGAGATGTTTTCCAACGTTAATCATGATATGACTCCACAAATGAAACAAGTCTTACTGGAAACTTACTACTAGGTAAGTTTCCAGTAAGTATTCTCTGTGATCTACATTCATTGGTCTCTTCCTACCCTGAAAGCATGCTTACACACATAATTTCATACTTCACAGAATCATAGAATATGCTGAATTGGAAGGGGCCCATCAGCATCATCAAGTCCCACTCCTGGCCCTGCACAGGACACCCCAAGAATCTCACCATGTGCCTAAGAGCATTGTCTAAATGCTTCATGAACTCTGTCAGGCTTGGTGCTGTGACCAACTCCCTGGGGAGACTATTCCAGGGCATGACCACCCCCTGTGTGAAAAACCTTTTCCTGGCATCCAACCCTAACCTCCCCTCACTCAGCTTCATTCCATTTCTTCAAGTCCTGTCACTGGTCACAAGAGTGAAGGGATTGGTACCTGTTCCTCTGTTTCGCCCTGCTGGATGTTGAAAACCTCAGTGAGGTCTCCCCTCAGTCTCCTCCAGGCTGAACAGGCCAAATGACCCCAGCCACTCCTCATACCGCTTCTCCTCCAGACCCTTCACCATCCTCACAACCCTCCTTCAGATGCTCTCCAATAGCTCAATAACTCTTTTATATTGTGGCATCCAGAACAGCCCCCAGCACTCGAGGTGAGGCTGCCCCAGTTCAGATCAGAGCAGGACAATTCTCTCTCTTGCCTGGCTGCTGATGCTGAGCCTGATGCACCCCAGGACAGAGTTGGCCCTCCTGGCTACCGGGGCACTGCTGGCTCATGGTCAACTTGTCCTTAATAAGGACCTCAAGCTCCCCTTCCTGCAGCCCTCCAGAAAACTTAACTTCAACAGGACTTTAAACAGGTGCTTAGAGGCAGGAAAGAAGTCAAGTTTTCATGAGAACATAAACAATCCTGGTCTGATTTTTAATTTTTTATTCCAGTAGTAATCAACTAAAATAGCAGCAAAGACTCTTATGTAGTGAGTGAAACTTCTTAAAATACAAGTTGATACATCAATATCTTACCAGCGCCTCTAAAAAGATGTAGGACAATTATATAACTGTGGTAGAATACTACCTTTTGCTGGCAAAACTGGCATTTGCAGTAACATGCAGGAACTGCAGGAATTTGCTCTTATAAATTGCGCAGCAGCAACCTGGAAGCAAATGAGAGTTCTGCAGATTGTGCCCACTTATAATTGCACTGTCAATTACTGTATTTCACAAGTGATTTTAGAGAAATTACCTATTCTCCAGTAAATAAGGATTAGCTTTTAAAACTACCTAATTGAATCAAATTTTTATATGGCTTTCAGTACAACTACTCTCCCAAATCACTAGAATATATTGAAAGACTCTGTTGAGGAAATTCTTAGCCTTTCTCTTCCTTTGCTTCATTCTTCTCATCCCAAAAGTGTCCAGAAATATGCAACTAAGTTCCCATTTTATTTGGTTTTTCTGTCTGTGAGATCCTGCTTATATTGAAAAGATTTCTCTGTTCCAACTCTTATTTTCCATGGTATTAGTTTGGACTCAAAGCACTGCTACACCCCACTTCAGGTGCATGGGGTACCTACATATATTCATGGGAACATGACATGTGCTATGGTTCAAATAACTTCTCAGCAACCTGGTGGCACTGCAAACTCAGAGCTATAAGTCAAGTTTGATAGGCCTGTGCCCACTTACAGTCCATGATCTGAAAGGAGGACAACAGAACAAGGGTAGAGAACAATAAATTTCTTCATGTAATATTCATCTCTAAGTCCATGAATCTAAATCTGTATAATATTTAACTTGCAACATTTGGGATTTGTGGGAGCATTGCCCCCTCCCCTCCTCTCCTCTCCAAAAAAACCCCACATTCTTTGCAGATTTCTGCTGAAGAACAGATGTAGTTCAGCCTTGAGCTGAGGTGGAGTTTGAACGAACACGTGCTTTAGGTAAGCAGCTTTTGACCAGATCGCTCTATCCCTCTTGATTTCTTCCTTTTGTAGCTGTCTCTTAGTGAGTTTCTCCCTGGGAGCAGCTGCTCTGGTCAGTGGTGGCAGTGCATCCTGACAGGCAACTCTCCTCCTTGTTGCAGTGATCCTGATATGGCCAAATGCTGATCCTGAGACATTGAATCCAAGAGCCAGAATATTATGTTACCAATTCCATATTGTTAAGGGTCCTTTTCCCTCACCAGAGTTGTTGTAAGTCATGTAGTTGTGGAAAAAATGCTGGTTGCTCTCTCCTCTGATATATTACATTCTATTTAGGCAACCCAGCAAAAAAAATCCTGTACAGAATTATATTTTCAATGCATTATTGTAACCAGTTGGCCGGCAATTTTTAGGCTGAGAGAGAAGAATGGTTAATTCATAGCAGCATGACTAGCTATGTCACTTTGATGAAAACACACAGATCCTGAATTGGTGTGCATTATTTTTTCCATCCATGTATTTAGCTTCACAGACAACCCAGTATATGAACCAGCCTTCCTGAAGAGGGCTTGTTTCTCTCTGGGGTTTTGTCTGTGCTGATTGTGCTCTTTTTGGAAATTCTCCAATAAGCCACTCTCAGCTCAGAAATCAATTTGCTGCAGCTGCTGTAGTAAATTGAAACTCTTGTAGCTGTAAGTGGGTTCATCTGTGGGAATTCTTCTTGCCTGTGGTAAGGTCAGTCTTCTTGGAGGAAGCATTGTGAAGTTAAGGCAGAAGGCAGAAAGTTTTATGGCAGCACAGTTATTGTTCAATACACAGCACAAATCTACTGAGCGTTGGGCTTATTTGCTTCAAATTTGGCAGACTGCTGTTTTTAATACCTGTGGGTGTGTGTGCCTGTTCAGTCTTTAAAGCTGCTTTTCTCTAGGCACAACTCAATACTGAAAACACAAACATAAGCATGCATTCTAAAGCAGTTTTTTTGTTGGTGGTGGTGGTGTTGTTCAGCTGTTTGGGCCTCTCTTCTAAAAATCTTGTTTCTTTCTCAGAGGGAAGTGATAAAGATAATGGAAATAAGAGGGGATGATTTTGTTGTGGCAGATGCCTGCTTTTGTTCAAAGTCTGAGTCCTCTTCTCTACACCCACCTATGCATTTTTTTATTTTCTGAACTGTGAGAATGATGATGTTTTAAAACTGCTTGGGACATAAAATAATCTGGATACAGAAGCCATTAGTAAATAATGTTCTGTGTGCTGGTGAATTGCTAAAGGAGACACTGTGTGCCTCATGAAAGTAGTTCTTAGGCTAAAATGAGAACAGGGCATTCAATCTTTAAATCTGCATTAGTTCTCTGGCTTTTTTAATGAGCAATGCCATAAATATTGTCTCAGCTCATTGAGAGCTGAACTAAGTGTTAGTAAACTGGCATGTTGGTAATTTGTGTAGTTGAGGGCCTAAATGTTTTTTACTTTCATTTTTTAAATGTCTGCTTCTTAATATTAACTAAGCATCTAATAATAACTGACTCATATTAATTAAGCATCAAGTTTCAGAATAATTTGTGGGGAAAAAATTTCAAGTAAGGAATCTGAAAGCCCTGTTTTGTCTGAAATTGTCTGTGTTGCTCTAAAGGTTTGACAAGTTATTGCACCCCATAAACACTTCTGAAATGCATGCAATATTAAGTTACCATAGAGCACAGTTTATAGAGACTGTTTAAAAATAAAATAACGAGAAATTGAATGGAAAACCTCCTAATTTGTTAAGATTAAGCTGAGGATAAAGAGAAAGCTATGACATTAAATCAGGCTTTATCCCTGATTGAAATGTGACATAGAAAGTATACTTAGGACAAGGATAAATCCTGGGCAAGGCATTTAGAATTGAATGAGCTGATACAACAGTATTTCTGACTTTTTACATATGGGTTAAAATACTAAATATTTGAAGTAATTAAGCTGGAAGTATAAGTTTATGCAAAGCTCAAAGCTAGAGAAAAATGGGCTCTCCTGGGAAATGGAATAGAGATATTGTTTGCAGCCTGGAAGGCAGTGTGTTAAATTGGCAAGTTGTCAAGTCCTGAGGCAGTAGAAAACAAGTGAGTAAAAATGTTTATAGCAGTAATGTTGTGTGGAAATGAATGTTGCAATACCCTGCAAACTGCTGAGGGAGAGAAGAATTCACTTAGGGCCTGACCTTGAAGTGAGAAATGAGCTTCTCTGGGTGTTTTTTGACAAAAATAAAGGTAGGATCTGTACAGTGAAATCTACTGAATTTTACCATAGTGACTACATTTAAGAGTATGTGCCTTGGTCAGATACTTCCCCTAGTGCTGTGTCCATACCCCCATCACAAGAGGAAAGCGAGTGGCCTTGTTTTCAGAAGGCAATTCTATCATCAGAAAATCTGCTTCCATTCCAAGTGAGGTCTCCTTCCTTCCATTATGGTAGATTATTCCCTGCACCCCTGAGTTTGGCCACAACAATTGTGATGATGGCTCAGTCAGATGCTGCCAAAGTACCTGGCCTTCCTCCCTCTGCATCCTGGCAGCAGGCAGCTACCACTGACCTTTCCATTTGTTTGACACCTGTTTGCTGGATCTTCAGTTGCGCACCTCTTGCTCCAGGCATGCTCATCAGTGTATTTTCATTCTGAATTATGCCTGAATTAACACCTGAATTACGCAGAGGTCTGTAAAGCTGCATTTCTCACACAGCTGTGAGCTGAGGCTGTTGAGGGGATGCAGGGCTTTGGGCACCCTGCCTGTCAGACAGGCACTTCAGACAAGGAGCTGGACACTGAAGCAGCTCAGCTGGCTGTACTGGCAACCTGGGGAGCGAGGCAGCCCTGCAACTGGGGCAAACCAGGCAGGCAGAATTGGTTATCTCTCTTGGCTCCCACTGAAACTTTTTGTGGGATCAGTTCACTCCAGAGAGATGACCCTGACCTTTAATGAAAAAGTTCCTCCCCACTTTCTCCCCTGCAAATGTTTTAACATGTTATGACTGGGGGCTGAAAGCTTGCTGAAAATAAAACTTCTTTTTGCTGTTGTTTTCTTAATCTGTTTTAACTTCATTATTCAGCATGGTGATGTGGCCCATAAATGTGAGATACAGTGACAGGTCGCCAAAACCAAAATTATATATATTTATGTGAATTAGCAGGAGTTGTTTAGTGTCCAAAATCAGTTTCAAACCTACTAATTAAGTAAACTGCTGCTGCATGCTTATGAAGTGTTAAGGAAGAAGCTGTTACTGATAATTTCAGTAGAATAAATTTGAGAAACCTGTTGATCAATGAGATGATGAAGAAGACATCCATTATAAACTTCTGCAAACCAAAGACTTAATTCTGTCACTAGTAGCACATGGTATACTTGATTGAGAGGTACTAAAGTCCAGGAAGTTTTCCCTGCCTGCTCTCTGTTGGAAGATGTGCTTCCAGATATACCTTTAAAACTTGATAACAATAACTCGCATGTCTTGACAATTCATTCTAAGGAATCTAAATAATATCCTACTAAAAAAAAAGTTCAATGGCTTAAGATTTTGTAATTTTTTTCCTTTCATATATGGCATTTAGAGAGAATGTCAGGATCCCTTGGTTGCTGTTCTTTGTAACATCAGCAGTGTTATTAGACAAATCCTCCTTTCACAGTACAGTTATGAGATTCTTCTCAAGTTTCTTTTCTGACACAAACTTAGCTCCTGCTTATCCATACTGGTTATATCTGTATATACCAACATCATATTTGGTTATCTGACATAGTTCAAGTTTATGGAGCCAACTACATCCACTGCTTGCTTCTATCCAGTTTCTATTCATGCTACACATTGACAGTATGCAAGTTTGGCAAACAGGTTAGGGTTCAAAATAAATCAGTATATATTTGCAGCTCCCTCTGGCATATTCTTAAGTGCACCATATTTACACCACAGGTGATGCAATATTCTGTGGAGACTGGCTGACCACACTGAGCTATCTCAGCCATACCATCTGGAGGAAAGCAGCACCACCACCTACAGCAGAGTAATGCTTTGCACTAGGGCCAGCGACCTCAAAAGGTGGCCATTGCACATTTAAATGAGCAGACTTCAAAATACATGGGTAAAGACTGATGAAAACAGGTAGACTCTGAAATATGATGCTCTCAGAGGCAGGATGCAGGTGACCAGGTGCTGTTAAGCAGCAGTCCTGGGCTGCTTTAAGAAGCGGGAAGCTGAGAACTCCTGGGGAGCTGGTGGCTGTCACTAAACCACCACCCAGTTCCTGGGTGCACAGATCCTACTCCTAAGGAACGTAGCAGGAACTCAGAGCTGCCTGGCACAGAGACACTGCCTAAATTATCACCATGCTGCAAATAGCAGTAACTGGTCTTCATAAAAAAATTAAATTCCTTGCCCTCTGTAAAGAGGTGAATAATTTCGGCTCATCTTGCACATCATTTCTTCAATGTGGCAATGTTAAGACAAAAAATGAGTTACTATCTATTCCAGAAAAAGAAAGTGAATAATGTTCTCAGTAAATGTTGGTCATAAACAAGGATTTTGTTCTATTTTAATTATGCTGGCAGAATTTGCCCAAAACCCAGATATTTCTCTCTTTTTTTCCCCTCAGGAAGTAAAGCAGACAGCTTTGGGTTCTGTCTTCTAAGTACTACTGTTTTGCAGTTTCCAATGAAATTAAAAGAAAGAAAAAAACCCCAAAAATTAAAACCTATACAAGTTTGTTTTATAAAGTAAATTACTATAACTACTAAGCATTATAATGGCAGGATTGGGGTCTAGTTTACGAACACTTCTTCCAGAGAATATTAACACATCAAAGCAGTCAATAAGCTCTATTATGAAAGTACATTTTTTATTATGCAATATAAATTTGCTTTCCACTTAGTGTAACCTCTCCATTGACAGCTAAAATGCTCAGATGACAATTTACATGAAAAAAAAAAGAGGTCTTCAGCTAATATCTATTCCATTGATGAAAATATTGGCATCAAACCAGGGAACACAAGTGTGATTACTGTTGTATTGAAAAATGCCGTAGAATTTATTAAATTATTTTTAAAAACTTATGTTTTCCTTCAAAGTTTAATTTGATGCTTTTTTGAAAGTAGAAATAAATGAAGAACCAGAAAGAAAAATGCTTATCTTTAATTTTGGAGGTTGAACTTTGATATTATCTTTCTATTATTTTTATTTAAAAAGCACCAAAAACCCCTCAACAAAATAATTTAACTATGTTGTTGTGAATTGAACTATATTTTGTTATGAAATACACCCTGGCAAAACTTACTGCTAATACAAGCCACAGATATAAACCCAATGCTTTTCTCCTAAGACATCGTAACATTGCCCTCCTGATATACATTTTTTCTAAAAAACCTAGGTTTTTTGGTGGCTTTCCTTTGGGAGATTGCTGATTGTTCAAATGCATTATTGCAGTCATCATGCATAAAATGCATTATTGCAGACAGACAAATGGCAGACAAGGAAGATAACCTTTTAGAAAGAATTCATTGCTGTAAGCGTACCAGCAAATGTTTGCCAAGAAACCACAACTAGGACATTTTATTGCTCAGACTTGGAGAGTGATGTGTGCAGCATTGGCATGGCAGAGGATCCCATGGTCTGTCAGGGCAACAGAGCTTCCACATGCAAACCTCAGCAGAAATATTTGGGAAAGTTCACCCAAGATCAGGAGAGTTTAGAACCACTGTGGAGGTGTCCATGGAACTAGAAGCAGGAATTGAAGTCACTTGAACTTAAGCAGAGGGCAGATGGGATCTCCTGATCAGAACAATGGTAAAAGGCTTTTAAAGTACAGGCATCAGTACAGATTTCTAGTTTTCAAAGTCAATCTCAGCAGTGGACCAGTGGACCTGAAAAATCTGTAAAGAGTTAAAGAATTGGTACTAAGAATAATATACCAATTTTTCCTGTTCTAATTTTGAGCACCATGCTCAAAAATCTAGAATTTTTGGGTGACTGAACCTAAGTCATCTTCAAGAAATGCTGATTTGATTTTGTAAAGCATGTTGAAACCTCAGGACATGTTTTTGTTTTCAAAAGTGGAAATTGGCCGAGCACAGCTCCCTGTGCTCAGAAAAGCCCCAAGTTCATGAGAACTTTCTACTCTCAGCTCTTGTTAGGCTTTTACATAGCAGGAAGTTGCTGGATTTGCTTCAGGCTATTCTCTCTGGAAGACATAGTTAGGCAAATTATGAGATTCTAAACACTGAAGTTTGAACTTTAAATCAGTTTAGCACTGGTACTGTTTCGTTTGTGTAGAACCTCACCAAATTCACTATTATGAGATGCAACTTCTGGTTTTACAGTAGCAACCCAGTTCTGGAAGCATCCCAGAATTCACGTTTGCAATATATAATTTCCCTAAGGGTTCTCATTGGTACCTTCCTGCCCTATCTTATACTGAATTCTTATGTCTTTGGTGCTGACTGTGTTATCAACCAGTTCAAAAATAGCCTCCTCGGTTAAAATGAATGAAAAATGTAAGTATTATGGCATTTTAAAGGAAAGAAAGATGTAATGAGTGCTCACATATCTGCCCTCTGGCCTGTTCAGCATCACTGCTTTTTCTGTAACTGCACAAGGAGCTCTTGTTACCTCTGATACCTACTGTTATCCTGCATAATTTTAGTCCCTGAATACTTTATTAAATGTTCAGCCTTGTTTTCAGTACTTATTTTTCACATTTTGCATACCCCTTTGTTTTATTTAAGGCACTAAAAATATAAAATTAAGTCAGGTGGGTTCAGTTGTTGTACTTAATGTGTGCACTGCAAATGCACACAATGGGAATTTCTCTTAGCGCTGGCACTGTTTCCTTGAGAAACCAATTTTTTGCTTCCTTTGAAACCCAAGGGATTTTTACAAAGCAGTGCTCTAAACTTACTCATGCCTGCCCATTCTGTAATGTATCATTCTGCTGAAAACTGGTGTCAGTGGTGAGTTCTCTTCTAAGAATATGCCCCCATGCTAGCCTCAGCTTCATTGAAAATGAGGCATTGAAAAGGAAACTCTTTTCTTGTGCAGGATCTGTCAGCTACTGTTTAAGCATAAAGCAGCATGCTGAGCACTCTTCAGTGTGAAAAGGCTTTCAAAAACAACTCTGAAAACAGAAGAGATGAATCACTGAGTGTATTGAAGGTGAACAGAAGACTTATTTCCCATGTCCCTGGTTTAAAAGAGTGAAGTTAAATAAATGGAAGAGAATGGCAAATTTTAGATCTTCAATAAAATCTATAATTTCCTGCCTGACACTGCAAGAGACAGATAAGGAATGTTCTGACTCCCCTCTGCTCCGGAAATCACACTTTGGGAAAAGGCAGATATGAGAAGTGTTGAGGTCTGAACCTTTCCATCAAAATAGGGAGGTCAATCTGTAGAAAATGTTCTCCAGCAAATAAATTCTGCAGCCTTATGCTGCTAGGGAAATACTACTTTGAGGGTAGTAGCAGGGATCTTCATGTGTGCTTGACAGAAAAAATACTTATAAGCTGTATTTACTAATAACACTGGTTTAGCATATTAATCACCTTTTGTAGCATGGCAGAAGAGAAATGCTGCAAATGACAGGGCATGGTATTATTGAATTTGATCTTATATTGCACTAGCTGCTGAACAGCTGAAATCTGTTTAAAATATTATTGAGAGAAAATAATTAGTTAGCTGAAAAATATAAGTTCAAGTGTTAAAATTCCTAGTGGTGATTTCTTGAATAAAAGGAGCCAGAGACGAGGATTAGCCACATACACACAGCAAGGACTAAGAAATGCCAATTCCTTGCTTTCTCATTTACAGCTACTGGTGAAATAAAGACAAATACAGCTAATAATAGACTTGAACCACCAATTTAATATAAAAATGTCTTTAGGTAACGACTTCAAATGTTGTTTACTGTCCTAGGAATAATGAGGAATGGGGTTGTCACCCCTCTTCCAATGTTTTTGTATTGTGCTGCACATCTATGCCTTCACATCTATCTCCAGCCTTTCAAAGTTTGGTTTAGTTCGTTGCTGGCTTCTCCTTTCCTTCCTTCCTGTTTTACAAAAGATTATAGTGAGAAAAATGACAGAGGGTAAGTTTTGATGGCCACAGCAATCAGTCTTACCAGTCCAGCCAAAAAGAGCAGTGCGTGACTTCTTGCTAAACTGTTTGTGGCTGTTTCCTTTGGGTGATATGGTGATGTCTCTCCATATCAGTCCTGCTTGTCTCAGCCATGTGGAAAGAACTATACAAAATGGAAGTATTGGAATATACTACTTGAGGAATTCCTAGGTCCTTTGTTTATTAATTCAGAACAATTGGCAATTTATCCTCCTTGCCGCAGGGGAACTTTCACATCTTTGTCCAGAGAGCACTCAGAAGTTCTTAACAGCCCATTCTTCTATGTCTGCCACATAGGCCGTAGCAGCTTGGAGGCACAAGGCATATAGAATTGTTACATAATAAATATGAATGGAATGAGAATTCATGGGGATCAGCCTGCTGTCATCAACCTTGCGTCTTCCAGCCTGGAAGGATGGGTGCCCACAGGGGACAGTAGCCTGACGAACGAGCCTACCTTTAAAATCCAAAGCCTTTTTTACTTTAGCTAGATTTTGCATAGACACAGCTCTTGGAGACAACCATAGTCAGGATAATACAAAAGACACATATGCTTATTTTATCATCAGAGAAATTAATTCATATTTGTCTTATGATCATCTGAAATTCAGAAGAGAATTTCAGATGATCATAAGAACCTATGAGAATATTTCTCGTAGAAAATTGTGGCATGAGACTGTAAAACTGTAAATTTTCTTCATTCTTACCTCAAGGCCACAATCTAAATCGATAAACAATCCTGAGCCCTGGATATGTTCTGCAATTTGTTACATGCTGATGCTCATCAGTGTTGTTAATGCCAGTTCTCCAGCAAGCAACGTTTCCTTTGTAAACATTGCATGAAATACAAATATCTATGTAAGCAGTGGGATGTTGCAAAGCAAATTTGCCAGACTTCACGCTTGATGCCATTGCCCTGAGAATGTTAAATTCTAAATGCATATGTCACAAATTGAATTTCATAGTTTCTCTCTTCACTACACCAACTTTTAAGAGTAAAAATACATTTTTAAAAAAAAGTTAAAATGGACTTAATTACAGGCACTCTATTTCTCTAATCACAACAAGCTTAATTCCCATGCAATGGGACAATGCATTTAAATGCAAACCTGAACTTTTACTTGTAGCATCTCTTAAAATATAGTCATTCTAAAGTAAAATACTGTGGGGTTGTCCTTATTTTATGCACAAAGTTAACCTTTTATAATTTCTGGTTTGAAACTTCTAGTTTAACTGTCCTAGTTCCATTAGGATAGCTTCTATGCTAAAAAGAATATATTCTGGTGAATTTGGGCCACCATGTACTGGGTAACTGAGCAGAGAAAATACGCCGCAAACTGCTCATTGAATAAGTCAAATGATAGACAGGAAATCAGGGATAATTCCTTCTTCAGCTGTGGGGTTCTTTTCAGCCAAGTGCAGGTTTACATTACTAATCAAATCTACAAATTGTTTTATAAGTAAAAAATGCTAGTAAAAATTATGATGTATATATTTTATATGATGTATTTTTAAAAGAGACCAACTGTGTTCTTGTAGAAATTTGTTGAATGGATTTCATGGTTGATATTTCAAGCACATATTTTTACTCACACAAATATCATATATTTTAAATCCAAAAAGTTTTCTTTCAATTTCTTTAATTTTTAAAAAATTTTTGAATGCAATCATATAAGATTAAGATAAAACAAAAAATCAAACTTTTTCTTTGGGAAATCCCTTATGCCTCTTGGAAGATTTGTTTGTTTGTTTGTGTTTCCCCTCAAAATTCTAGATTCTGTGAACAAAATATTTTATACAATTATTTACTATTTTTGACGAAGACAGAATTATTTTGGAAAAATTTCTGCTATTAATAGATATCGACTCTTTGCACAAACTATTGCAGCTACATAGGGCAGAAATGAGCAGGTAAATGATAATTTTTTTCAAAACTGTGATAGCATTTTCAGCAAATAAATCAGAAAGCCAGAAAAGTTGTTTCTTTCAAAGTATTTTTCTAATAAAAGGTATAAAACAAAACAGTGTAATAATAACTTGGTCCAGAAGACATTATGTGAGGGTTTGAATTGTAATGAAATGCTGCCAGAAACAATCTGACTGCAACCATGATGTTGTTTCACAAGGTGGCATAACTACTCTTCCTATTGTGCATGCATATTTTCTTCATCCAACATCTAATTAGGCTCCCAGTGTAGCTGTTAAAGAACTTACCTGTATTCAAATCAAGAAAGCATAAACAAGAAGTCTCGGGCATAAACAAGAAGTCAGGCCCGTTCCAAGGCTAGTTGAAATCAATAAGCATCTTTCCGATGTCTTTTATAGGAATTTAATCGTTTATCCACGGCATGTTTAAACTCTCCTGTCAGGCTTTCTAATCCTGTGTGTGATTAGCTACAGCAGACAACATATTAAACTTCTCAGGAAAAATAATCTCATAATGCTTAGCTCTCATCTGGCTTTTTAGAAATCTTAGTATGATTACTAATACACTAATCCAGTAATAAGAACAAGAAGCTGACATATCCATAATCCTACCAAATTCAATGGGACAGCTTCTACATAAATTCAGAATACTGATAGACTAAAAGAGTGGATTCTAATCAAAATTCTTTCTATTTTTCTCTCTTAATGTTAAGTATAATGATTTATATCCTTAATTCAGACTTTGGAAATTTGTCTCTAGGATCAAGTGGAAAAGTGACATAATATTCAAAAAGAAATTTTTTTCTGGCTTTTTATAATAATTGCAAAATAATGTTATTGCAATATTTGATGAAGATAGTGAGTCTTGTAAGTATCAGTATTTGTCCTTCATCTAGGCATTTCAAGTTGCAAACTAGAAGGATATTCCATTAGGTGACTTCGATGTCAAATCTGAGTAAAAGTCATATTTGAGTACAACTCCTAAAAAACTTAGAAAAAATGTTTGTTATCAACTGGTTTATAACCTTTTCAACAGTTCCTAAAAAAGAATTACGTAAATGCATGAAACCAATACACCTAGAATCCGGCTTCTGACCATACAGTTCTCCCTTCCTAGTTTTTCCTTTTCAGATGTCACATAGTTCACTGACACTGGATGTTGGAAGAGAGGATGTGTATGTTGTTTGTTGTCACTACTGTTTTTGGTTGGTTTATAATGAAAGATAACTATTCAGTTCTTCCTCTGGGAACAATAGCTGTTTGTGTCTGTAGACATCTTGCTATTATCTTTCCAGAGTTCTCTTCTGAGTGGAATTTTTTTTTTTTAAATTCAGTTTGGATTTTTATTTACTTTGCCAGACTTTTCTTTTCAGATTGCTTGAGCAGCCTTAAAGCAGTGACCTCTATCTTTCCCAAACCATACAGCAAAGTATCTCACACTGCATGCATTACTGCAGTCTGCAGACTACCAGCAAGGTATTTGTGTATGTAGGATACTGCTATTGCTATTAGAAATTACTCCTTCATTTTATCTTCTCTTCTTTTCAAGGTGGAAAAAGAAAAAAGATTTCTTGTGGCCAGGTTAATCAAATGGTGCTCTTATCTTTGGTAGTAAAAAAAAAATGCTAAAAGCTATTAGAACTAAAACTTTTTCAGTCTTATGAACATATTTTACAATTTTGAACAAAAACACTACACAGTTTATTTTCCTAATGCAGAAATTGCAGGGAAGTTATGTAAAGCAAGAAAGGTTTTTAGTTTCAATCTTGATTTTCCTCCATACAGGCTATTCTCAGATGGAGAATGGAGAATGTGTTCGCTAAGTTCTTTAAAAGAGAAATTTTCTGTTGTGCTCCTTACAGCTGTAGCCATCTCTTTACCAGGATTGAGGTACAGTGGATTTCTGTCTATCCTAAGCATTTGGAAACACAGCTTTGCTGACTTTCTTTCAAATGGCAACTTTGCTGACTTTCTTTTAATTCTTTCATCTCTCATTAGAGATGAATGAACGCAATAATGTGTGACAAAAGTGTTAAGACAAATCTGTTTAAACCGCTTGAGACTGTGTCTTCCATTCTAGTCCCTGGCTATGTACCACGGGGTACCTGAGAAGGAAGAGAGTAAACACTGTTGTCCACCACTTAGAACCTTTTAGTGCATCCCACGTAGAGATGGGAGCTATGTATGGAGGTCTTCTATTCATAAAAGACAGTGATTTTGCCTAATTTATTTCTCTTCTAAGAAGACAGGAAAACAACTACAAAGTACAGACAAGACAAGCAGTTTGAAATAAGAGTAAAATAAAGCAGGTTAAACAAATTTACACATAAATTGCCCATGTAAACTTTGGTGTAATAATATTTTTTTATAAATAATGAAGAAAATGTTAAATCTAAACGGATTTTCAGAAGTACAGATTTCCCAGCATAGTCTATAATATAATTTAAATTTTTTTTTTAATTTAAATTTGAGTATGAAGCTCCAAACTTTAATTAAATTGCAGATCGTGTAGTTTGTTTGTTTTCCCAGAATAAAATATGGGTTTACTAATAGGTAATGTTGTGAAATCATCTTGAATCTATAATTTTAACTACTGATGGATTTTTAGAACTGCAAATAATTCTAGAAGATATAAAGGTTTTGTTTTTAGTAATAACTGTTGCACTTCACTGATCTCAGTCTGGAACAGGACTGAATACATGAGCATCAGAATTGGCCCTGTGGACAGTAGTGGAGGAGCAAGATATTGCAGTTGGCCTCCTGCTGCACTATGTCTAATTTCTCTGCAAGGAAATTCTGGTAAAACTGTGTTGGGGATTAGGATTATTGGTTTTGTTTTTTTCTCTCATGGAATTTTGTCCCATCTGTTTCCAAGAAACAATTACTACTGATACTTACAAGAAAAAAAAGATGTTGCTGCGAGGAGGAGGAGGAAGGAGAAGGGTGCAGCTTGCTACTCTCTGTACCTGAGCTGGGATCCATGAGCCTCTCCCCCCTCAGAGGGATGCTTCCTGTAGCACTGGCAGTTGGGAATCACTTCCCAAGCACTGCTTCGCAGGACACATGAAAAGGGATTGCATGAGATATTTAGCCTTAACTGAACCATACCAACTTCAGTTTGAAAACCCAGCAAGTCTGATATTCTTTAAATAAATTGCACTGCCTTGTATAGACAGAGGTAGTGAGCTATGCTGACCAAGGGTTTCCACAGGTAGAGGAGGGTGCTGCCAATTGGGATGTCACTTTCCCTGGTCCCACCAAAACTCACTTCCTCCCAGGCAGACTGCCAAGAAGGGAGGAAAAAGTCAACCAGTTTCCTCAGAGGTGTTTTGTTCTTCTGGTTCTTTTTGTTGCCTCTGTCGTTGGTTTTTTGCCTTATTACACAAATATATACTAGTAAAGAACTGTTCCTTTTCCCATATCTGCCTGAAGGCACCTTTATTTCTAAGTTATAGCAATTCAGAGGGAAGGGGTTAATTTTTTTTTCCGTTCCAAGGGAGGTTCCCACCTTCCATGGCAGACACTTGCTTTCAAACCAAGACAGATCTTAAGGATTTAAGTCGCTGATCTCTCTTGAAAGAAAGGGGCATGTTCATCTGAGATGTGGCTGTGTCCAGTGCCCAGTAAAAACAATTGAAAAGGCTTTAACCACATTCAGTCAGATGCTTGTGAAGGTTAATAGATTGGACATATAATTACCTTTCAAAATAAAACGGTGCATAAAAATGCAAATGGTTATAGAGCCAGATGTTGCAATAATGCAAACACAATGTAAAAATACCAAACTCAGCCATAAACCCTGAGGAGTTTTGGAACATTATAATAAAGACTAAAGACTATTTATTTGTTAAGATACAATTAACGCATATGATTACCCAGGTGTATCAACGAATAAATATATGCTTACAAAAATGTTATAGGATGTTTGGCAATTACAACTACTGCTCTGTAAATGATGTCTGTATGCCTCCCTAATGAAACCAAATGCCCAAGGGGAATTTAAAGCTTGGAGTTCCTGTAAGTTTTCTCTACAAAGACAATTGATATTTCTTTATCTTTTGCAGGTGGCTGTGCTAGCTCTGATATGAGCTATTTTTGTGGGCTGGGCACATAATTTTCCATCACTTAGAGCCAAATGCTCTAATTAGTTTTTAATCTCACACACCTAAAAGGGAGTTATTTGCTCATTTGTGGGGATACTTTAAAGAATGAAAGTGGAAAAGTAGTGGAAAAGATTTTGTTTTGGATTTGAGCACTGCCACCCTATTGCAAATTTTTCAGATTTGTCTGAATAGTTATAGAAATAGCTCCAGTCCTTTCAATAATTAATATACAACAATCTTAAATTTCCCCTTTCTTGCATCAAATATATCTACTTCTCACCACTTTTTGAGGCTTTTTTTGTTGGTGTTGTTTTGAAAATGGCCTTCAGCCATTATTCTTTCTTAACTTTCTAATGGAACACCTAAAGGACAGCCAGATTTAGTCAGTGCTTTTCACCTATGGCTGCTATGAATACATATGGTGTTTTAGATGACCTTTACATGATTTTTAAAGGCTTTCTCAACACGGGTGCAGGACTGTTATTGTTAACCACTAGATGCCACCATTGCTCCTATAAAAGTGGTCCTATCTACATGTGTCCATTAAATCCCTCAAACCTTCAACAGATTTCTCTGCAGTGTATCAAAACAGCGGAATAATATTGAACTAAAAATGCAAATGCAGGTAGATACACACGTTATAAATTATTTTGACAATACACAACAACTTGCGGTCCATTTTCAACTCAGAAGTGTGTAAAGGGCTTTATAATCACCTCTCATGGGTTTACCTGCTCTTTTTGTGACAAAGAGTGCCAGATCTGAGGAGCTGGTGCAGCTGACACTGACTGTATATGCATAAGCAAGGGAAGTGGCTAAGTGTCATACATTGTACCTCTGCAGCCCCAGAGCAGTAAGCTGTCTGAAAATTTAGGACACCATTATTATGATGGGGCTGCGAAGGTCTCAAGGAGATTGTACTGCACATGACTCACCGTGGCTCAGAAACTCCCAACTGTTTGCAAGCAGCCGGGGGGGAGGGATGGGAGATTGTATTTTAAAATGCAAGGCTCATACAGAAAGCTGAGACTCTCATAACACCGGTAATTCCCAATGCCATTTAACGCCTTTCTGGAGGACATCCTCTCCACTTAGCTCGTCTGTTAATAGCTTGGGGAAGACTCAGGATCTGCTTGCTACCTTGTTGCTCACACAACATCTCGGGTAGTGATCCTTAGTCCAGACACAACGCTTGGGCTGTTGTTTTTAGTGGTGACAGCCTGTGTGCACATGGGGAGGAAATTAACCATGGTCTGTTTGGAAAGGACACTCAGTTCTGGGGAAGCCATAGAGTATGCTTCCTGAGCCTGATGCTTCCACATCTCAAAACCACAAAGAGCATGCAGCCTGCTCACTGCATGTGGCCAGTCACATGGAAAAACTGCAAATTACTTCAATAAGTGACCTCTTCACAGCTAAAGACTATGCAGAGTATACTCGCTTTTTAGGTGCGTAAAGCGGTATCATTTTCCAAAAAGGCTTGACAATTTTTTCTCACTATTTGCATACTTTTACTAACATCACAGAGCACCAGCCTCCATACTCCTCCCCCCACCCTGACATATGTCTAACAATTGATAAAGTCACAAGAAGTGATAGGCAAATTCACAGATGAGCCACAAAATGGGTGGTTTTCCTGAAAACTTGTAAATATATGTTACTGGATCTGTTGTATTGATGTATTTCAGTGAAAAGATGTATGGATGTGAAGAGCAATTTATGCCTTTTGTTGGAGATAGACATCTTGCACAATTAAATAAGGGATTCATACAAATATGGAGCATATGCAGGCAACCTTAAACTTCAGAATTAAAACTGTCCCTGTAGCCACAGTATCCTTAACGTTTAATTGCTGCTGCCAGTCATCCTGGACTGTGGACAGCGCTGTTACCCAGAGGTTACCCAGAGGTCAGGAGGATGAAGAAGCAATGCTCCAGGATCTTGGAGCTCATGAGAACCAAAGCAATATTAACAATACCAATAATACTAACACTACTAAAATAATGATATACTCAGGCCGTGGGAATCCACGCCACAGTAAAAGGCACTTTTAGCTGGGGAGTTGTTAACTGTCGAGGGCAGAAGGCACAGGCTAGAGCGGAGGCAGCGGAGAGGGCATCCCTCCTCCCGACACGACACCCCGGACCGGGTGCCTTCCACGATCTGCTCTCCACAATCTCTGGAGGAGACGACCGGGCGGAACGCCCCGCGGCCGCCCTCGGAGGGTGCCGAGCCGCGGCCGCTGTTGAGACCCCGGCCTCGCCCGCTACCACAGCGGGTCCGGGACGCACCGGGGCACCCAGAGCTAAGCGCGGCTGCCGGGGGGGGACAGCCCCACCGCGCCCCACCCTTCCGCACCGCCCGGCGGGCGGCCCCGGCCCTGCCCCCGCCCCGGCGGGCAGGAGGGTCGCCAGCGGGCGGCGGGGCCGGTTCGGGTGTCGAGGCCGCGGCGCGGGTGATCCGCGAGAGGCATCTAAAAAAATCGTTTCCTTCCGGAGCGGCGGCGCCGGCCGCTTCTCCGCCGCTTCTCCGCCGCAGCTGGGGCGCCGGCGGCGCTCTCCGGAGTGAGGCGCTCGGCAGCCGCGGAGGAAGGCGGCGGGCGCAGCGCGGGGGCCGGGGCGGAGGAGGCTGAGCGGTGGGAGGGGCAGGGAGGGACCAGCCGCGGCGGGGACAAGGTGCCAGCGGAGCGGAGGCGCCGCCGCTCTTGCTCCGCCGCCCTGCCGCCCGCAGAAGTTTGACTCGGGAGCAGCGCAGCCGCCCGAGGCCGCCGCGGCGGGGCAGGGACCCGCGGCGGGAGACGCCGCGCTTGAGGCCGCCGCGGGACCGGGGTCGCCTCCAGCGGGACGCCGGCGGCGGTAGCGCTGCTCCGGGAGCCGCCCCTCCCGCGACATGGCAGCGCGATCCCGGAGACCCTGGCTGAGCGTGGTGCTGGGGCTGGTGCTGGGTTTCACCGCCGCCTCCTGGCTCATCGCCCCTAGAGTGGCCGAGCTCAGCGAGAAGAAGCGGCGCGGCGCCAGCCTCTGCTCCTACTACGGCCGCGCGGCGGGGCCGGGGGCGGCCCGGGGCGCGGCGGCGGCGGGCGGGCAGCAGGCGCCGCCGGGGGCAGCGGCGGTCCTGGGCGGCACGAGTTTCAGGAGCAGCCCCTGGGAGCTGCCGCCGGCGGCGGCGGAGGGCACAGTCTCCAGCCCCGCTGCCGGCGGGGAAGGGGAGCCGGAGGAGGAGGACGAAGGCGGCGAGAAGCGGAGCGGCCGGCCTGGCGGCAGCCACAACGGCAGCGGGGACTGGGGGGGCGCCCAGGGGTGCACCAAGCCCCGCAACTTTCTCTACGTGGGGGTGATGACGGCCCAGAAGTACCTGGACAGTCGGGCGGTGGCGGCGCAGCGGACGTGGGCGCCCTCGGTGCCGGGCCGCGTGGAGTTCTTCTCCAGCCAGGGCTCCGCCGCGCCCCCCGGGATGCCCCCGCTGCCCGTCGTTGCCCTGCCGGGAGTGGACGACTCTTACCCGCCTCAAAAGAAGTCCTTCATGATGATCAAGTACATGCACGACCACTACCTGGACAAGTACGAGTGGTTCATGCGGGCGGACGACGACGTCTACATAAAAGGTGATCGGGGCACATCCCGCCGGCGGGAGGCAGGGAGGAAGGGGAGCGGTGTCTGGGAGCCCGTCGGAGTCCCCCCGTGGGTCGGTTCCCGCCTGGGGCGGGGAGAGCATGGGGCGCCTCGACCTGCCGCCGCCCCGCTGGCGTTTGCTTCCAGCCCCAGTGTGCGGGGTACGGGGAGCCGCCCCATCCCCGAGGGAGCCCCGGCGTGCCCGGCCCGGGCCGTCTCTGCGGAGGCCGCGACTCACTGGAGAGCCAGAACTGCGGGTTGGACCGCGCGGGGCTCGGTGAGCGGTCCTTTGCATGGGTGTGTGGTCCCGGTTGTGCCGTCCCCTCCCTCGCTTCCGTGGCGATCCTGCGGACGAGCCTCCGCTGTGGTCCGGCGGAGAGGGTACCGTCTGACCGGGCGCGGCGGGCTGCGGGCACTGCAGGACTCGCCACCCGACCGCGGCGTGTCTGGAGGTCGCGCCGCGCCCCGGCCCCCCGGTGGAGTCGGTGCAGGACTCGTGGGGAGCGCTGCTGTCGCCGGTGCCAGCTCCCCGCCTGCCTCGACCCCGGGCTGGGCGAGCGCCGTCGCCGCGGGCTCCCGGTGAAGCTGCTGTTCCGTGCAGAGAGCGGCTCCGGGAAGCACCAGCCCTGCTCCCGTGCGAGTTTCACAGCAACGTTAGGACGTGATGTTCTGCAGCCTTCTTCCTTTTGGTCTGCGCTTGAGGCTAGCATTGTTTGTGCCGTGTCCCGCGCTTACGAAAGGGAAGCTGAAGTTGAAAGCATAAGCCCAGGTTGTGAGATTGGTTGCTTACACTGTTGTAAGTTCATTGGTGGTGGCTGTACCCATCCCTGTTTGTCACTTAATTTTTGAATCGTTTAATAGGCTTCCTGCTCATCAGCTGTCATTCACCTGTCAAATATTTGCAGACTTACACATGTGTATATGTATATACATTCAGTTGCAGGCTAAAGTTGTGTTTTCTTTGAGCTCATTTCGATGGAGTACTGAACCTGTGTTTAACTAATTACATGGTACCAAATTAAATCAATCCAGAAACTTTTAATTTCAAATAAATATTAAAATTTCCTAAAATAACTAACTAAGTGATGATAAATATTGTAGTACTGGAACTATTTGAAACTAACAAGAGTTTTATTTTCTTTTCAAGAATTAGTCTGTAATCAAACCTGATTTTCCTAGTTAATTTAGATTGGCTCTGGTATTTTCTAAAATTAATGTAATAAATCTTACCTGGTATTTCCCATCACCTCCCTTTCCTTCCCAGCCTGGAACTATAGTGTCCAAATTGTCCAACTTTAGGGACTTCTATACTAGCAAACGCTTTCCATCAGTATTGTTTGAACAGAACAAGTTCATAGTCAAAAATTAAGTTCTGGCCATATTCCAGCTTGTGGCTGGAAGGAAAATGTCATTGTAATGTTAATTTAAAAAAAACTGTTAACTTGTTCAAGGATGTTTTTTCTGTGAGGTCTGGGATATTGCTTTGGAAGTCCTTTCCTCTGACTCGGGTACCTGTTACATTTTTTATAAAACTTTGAAGTACAGGAAAAGAGATGGCTGGCAGAGTAGTCAGACAAATAACAGTAAATCTTGTCTTTTTTTTTTCAGGTGAAAAATTGGAGGAGTTTCTTCGCTCACTGAACAGCAGTAAACCTCTCTATTTGGGGCAGACTGGTCTGGGTAATATTGAAGAACTCGGAAAACTCGGACTGGAGCCTGGAGAAAATTTCTGCATGGGAGGGCCAGGAATGATCTTCAGCCGGGAAGTTCTCCGGAGGATGGTGCCACATATAGGTGAATGCCTTCGAGAAATGTACACCACTCATGAGGATGTGGAAGTGGGCAGGTGTGTCCGGAGGTTTGGAGGAACTCAGTGCGTTTGGTCCTATGAGGTAAGTGACAGTATAAATTAGCAGTGTGCTGTTTGTTTACAGAGTTTTTCATCTTGCAAGGTAAGTAGCTGTATCTGCAATCTCTTTCCACCATAATTATCTTCCAGTGCTTGCATCAGGATGTGAACTAGAGACTGTAAGGAAAAAAGAGAGGAAAACATTCACAGCATATTGCTGTAATCATATTTATTTCTACTTGTGTCCTACAGTTTTCATTGGTGACAATTTACTGCAGCCATGTTGTAAGCGTTGCTATGCTGTAAGTTGCTAGAGCATTACCTAGAGGGTTTCGAAACAATCCTTGACAGGAAGCTGTTGCATTTGGTATACATACTGTTCATGACAGATTGTTTTAAGCAGATCTTTTCAAGTTTAGGTAAGCATGAAGCATATCTGTTTGCTCTGCATCTCAGTCTCTTAAAGTACATTGTAGCATTTGAAGAATGGTCTGTATTTTCTTAATTACCCAGATGTATCTTACTCAAGTTTGTTATTTACAAAAGGAGAAATAGGTGTTGTTTGGCTGGGTTTGTCTTTTTTTTTTGTACTTTTATTTGCAAGGCTATCTTCATAGATAAAAATAGGCTGAGCATACAACTACAAGAAAGGGTAAAGGGTGAAACCTAATATGATAAATATTATTTCACTTATTTTGACCAGTTATTTAATATTAATATGTGCTTGCTCTTGTGGCACCCCCTCCATTAATCAGGAAAAATCCATTTAAATGGGCCACAGAAAGAGGCTATGTGATATTTAGTGTCAAAAAGTCAGAAAAAAAAATTTTGTGTAGCAGCGTTTTTCTGAATGGCCCAGGAAAAGGTGACCATTTATAAATGTTTTTGGTAGGTTTCAGTGTATGTAAACAGATGAACAAAAGAAAATGCGGCATGCTTGGTACTAATTAGGTAGAAATCTTAGAGGGGCAAATCTACTTTAGAATAGAAAGATGCTTTTCGAGCCTACTTCATTATGTGTTGTAAATGCTACTGTGAAATAATATACCTGTGACTCTGGCAGAGAAGAGAAGGCATTTATGATGTTGATGGAAATCCATGTAGAACTATATAGGACTGGTGGTTCCTGATCCGACATCCAAATTGCGTGGTACATCTTCAGCCTACTCGTACACTCTGATGCGTTTGGGCTGTGTCTGTACAAAGCTATTTTCCAGCCGTTATGGGCATGTGATGCTTGCTGATCTGTATCAGGTGGCAGCATTAAGATTCTGCCTTGACAGTTGTATCATGGAAGGGGTTTTGGTTTTGTTTTTATGGCTTGACTTGGGGAGAAATCTGTGGAAGAAAACTGATAATATTGTCACCATGGTTATAATGTATTTTGATGTTGAATGTCAGGAAGTGTTGGCTCCAAGCACTGATCTTTCTGGGGATGGAACAAAAAAAATACAGTTTTGGAGACTGGTTTATATGGCTGCCCAGAAGCTCAGTTTTTCATGGTAGGATTGAGACCTGAAAAAAAACTTTTTGAAAAAAACTCATGCTTGTATGAGATCTGGAATAGTGACACCAGTCTTGGTTGTCAGTTGCTCTTGAAGGACCTAGGTCTATGTAATAGAGAATAAAAGAAAAAATGTGTTGGGCATTGCCATAGTCCCCACTACTTTCTGACCAGTATTTCTGGCTGATTCTGAAGAATCTTTGTTGCCAGTGCAGAAGCTGCTTGAGAAAATGCAGATGATTAAGACAAAGCTGCTTAGGATGTTATCCCAGCATTAAACCTATTTAGATGGGAAGGAGTGAAATGAGATGTCTGGAAAGAGAAGCTGCATTTGTGCTTTGGCATAGTTGGTGCTGTACAACAGTATGATACTCCACCCGAGCAGATCTGTGTGTTGCAGATTGCTAGATTATTTGGTGAAAAGAGTAATATTTTTCCCTGGGGCACTGAAACAGTTTCTGTGTGCTTTTTCATTCCTGTGTTAGATCAGAAACACTCTCAATGTGCTAGAAGGGGAATATTCCTTCAGATACATGTGCACAAAATCTAAGATTGGGATCAGGACTTCCTGTATAGCCAGTTGCACTTTTGTCCTCTTGTTCTATGTAAGTAATAAACTGAGTCCTGTTGAGCTGCAAGATTATTATGAACTTAGTTGATTTTAGTAAGATAAATAATTTGTATTTTGTATGTATTTGTGAAGATCAGTGTAAGCTGGAAACAGTTACATTAAAATTCATGGGAGCTTTTTAACTCCGGAAGAGTTGAATCACTGTTGCCTCTAGATTTTTTCTAGATTTCTTTTATAAGAACTGGATTGGAAAGTCAAAGAGTTGCTGAGAAAACCTGAAATGCTTGATCTTTTCTGTGTGGCTTAGCTGGTGTAGTTGACTAGCTGCCTGTCAGAGTTTGTTCTGCTGCTACTTAGGGCTAGCCAGAAGCATGTGGTAGCTTATATGCATAATAAGCTTGCTGACAAGAAGAGGGTAACAACTTTGTTTTTGGTTTTTATTTTGGTGGTTTTTTAAATTTTGGGTTTTTTTAATTTTACTTTTTGTTGCAAGAATGAATAAGATAAGAAGATATTTGTGGTCCTGCAGTGAGCCATTCTTATGTTTTCAGCTTTCTAGAGTTAAATTCTAGTTCTGCCAGATTTGAAGCCAGGTCTAAAGACTGGGACTCCCACATACCAAGTGACTCACAACTGAGGCGATGAGCCTCTCTCTGTGTCTGCTGATGGGGCTCCTGCACTCCAAATAAAGAATTAGTCATTAGGTTGCTGAGAGAGGGAATCTAATGACAGTGTTTTTAGGGTCCTTGTGAAAAATGGAGGACAGAAGGAGGAGGACACTCGAGTTAGTGTCTGGTTTTTGTTGCTGTCCTGTTCTGCTGGACTTGGGCAGCCCTGTGGTGGGCTGGAACAGGGGAGAGTCCACTTTGCTGAGCATGAGCATCAGGAGAAAAAGAGGTGGTCCTAGACAGGAATAAAGGACTAGCAAAGTGTTGAACTGCTATCTTGACCGCAGCTTAGATTCAAATTGTCCGAAAGCAACAGCTGAACTGTAGCCTAAATCTAGTCCATTTCCTTGCTTCATGAGAAGGTATCTGCTAGAAGTGTATTTTGGATAGATCATTGTCTTTCTACAGAAGATCCACTCTTGTTCTGGTATATTTTTTCAATTATGTTTTAATTTACCCTTAGTTTTGATGATGCTGTAATGATTGAGGTACAATAAACCTGACAAATTTGTCCAAAGTATCTCTGTAAAACAAAGTCTGTTCATTTTTGTAAGGTCATAGCATCTTCTGCTTTCCCAAATCAGGCCTTTTGATTTGTTTTCAGAATCTATATTTCAAGCTATCATTCACTTCCACTAATTTTGAAGCTTTCAAATGTTTTTATTTTAAAGGAATGAAGAAATTAGCTTGATTTTAGTGAGTCATATGTTTTCAATTATTTTAAAACAAAAATATACCTAAAAAGCTAAGATGCTGTGTACTTCCTTGTTTTGGGATTTGAGTATAGAGGACGATTTGAAATAAAGGCTGAATTGCTTTATCTCTCTTCCCTTCCCCCTTGCTTCCCCCCCCCCACACCACACCCCCCCCCGCCTTTAAAAAATATATTTTGGGTTTCAGAAGACCATTTTATAATTTATAACCTGAGATTTGAACAGATCAAATAGTGTAGTTCCATAAAATGACTAAAAAAAATGCTGTGTATGAAACAAGTGGCTATAACAATTGAAGAAGACTTTGTCAGGGTGTAAATACTGTTAGACAATGTGTTTTTTTAGAAAATAAAAGTTGTCAAATGCGACATAAAAATTGTCTAAAGACAATTCATTGATGTATTTGTAACATATATTCAAATGCTTGCAAATATTTTCTTTTTGTAGCCTTTTCTCCCTTTCTATGGATGAAAATGATGCAGTATCTTAAGGTAGAAGAGACTCATAAGGATTATCTTTATGTTCACTTTAGAGTTAAAAACTACATTCCTCCAAAGCATCCCATACAGTAGCGTTCCTTTGGTATTGTGTAGGTTGATGTTGAAAGAAAATATGGTACTTAGTACATACAAGTAGTCCACATAAATGATATATCTGTTTTTCCTTTTTTCTCCTTCGTTTCCAAAGTTCAAGGACGGCCATAGAATACAGTCTCATTACTGCAACATTCTTTTACTAAAAAGCTCTCAATTATCCTATTTGTTTTTGATTCCCAGTAGTTACAGTAAATATTGCAGTAAATGTCATGGGAAAATGCCTCTTTGGATCAAGCTGTGCACTCAGAAACTTTTCCTTTACAGTGCATTGGTATATTGACTGTCTGGTGGTACTAGAACTTTGTAAACCAGTTTATGTCTCTTCTTCTAAAAATACTTTATATTTTCTGTTTTAGTCTAAGACTTCCTTCCTGTTGTATTTTAATCTGTCATTTGAGGCATTATCTCTCTCTTTGGTGAAGATCTGTACTAAGCTTTGAGTTCAACACTGCACCAAACAGAAGCATTAGAGGCATGGGTGCCTTTGATGGTAGGATGGTGTTTTGCTCATGTTAGGTACTGAAATGATCAGTCTTGAAGCAGCTATGCTCCACCCCCAGTTAAGTTGTTGAATTCAGACAGTGACATGAGGTAGTTACATAATTGCAGCCAATACTTTAAGAAAACATCAGTGATCCTAGGATAAAAATGCGTAGAAGAGTGGACGCCTGCAGTAGGGGTCTCTAAGTGTATATGAAGAGAAATCAGATGATCCCAGAGGCCTTAGAACTTCTTGCATAAATGGACATTTTCTGATAGAGGATTGCTTGTGTGCTGCCTTAACTCTTTGCTACCAACATCTACCTGATTGGTGATGTTAACTGAACATATCAAATTTCTTTACTTTATGTGATTCTCACCCATTTAGAAAAATCATAATATTGTAGTATAGTGTTTCTGTGTGCCCATGCTACAAATAATTGTAAATCCTTAAATGCATATCCTGTTGCTTTAGCCATGGTGCCAAGTTGGGTCGTTACTCTTGCCCTGTATGCCTCTGCCTGGTCCTCACTTCAGCTGCCAGCCCTGACTGTGCTGTGCAGATTTCCTGCTTTTTTTTTTTTTTCCTATGGCTTTCTACATAACCTCCTGTCATTCATTTGCTCTTTTATGTGGGGAATTTGGGAGGGCCTGAGGGCCCTGCCTCTCTTGTCTTCATATATCCTGGGGATTCCTTGTCTTCTAAGCTCTTCTTGATCCTGTCATCATCAGCTTGGCTGGGAAGTTGAGGAAAGTCGTGGTGAGAAAGCAGAGTCACTCCTGATACTTGCATGTTTCTGAGTCATAGGTGTTTCTTCATGTGGCTCAGCACAACAGCAAGAGCTGGAGATACCTTTTCTGGTATCCTTGTTGTGATGGATAGCATTCCCATAGCTACCATGTAATGTGCAGAAGAACACACAAACCTATGGCTGTGGTCCACTGTATGAGGGCATCTGATACATGGAGCCAAGTTAGGAGGGCCATTTCTCACCTGGTTGAGTGCTAAGGTCTCTTACATTCCTGTCTCGTTTTCAGGTTTAGTGTCCTGTGTTTTCTGCCCTGCCCCAAGTGGAAATATTACTTGTGCCATTTTGGAGTTTTACAGCTGTGTAATTGTGACTTGGTGCTGAGTTACCAAGTTGCTTATTTTCTGGGGCATATTTTCATGTCCCTGGTATGAAAAATGCATGGCTACACCTTCCTTCCAATGTATTTTTATCTAACAGCAGCCCTTTGTTTAGAGGACTGAATGGCTAGCTAACCGTTTTTGAGTCAGTTGCAAATGTTTGAATATTCTTAAAGCAAGTATTTAAAAACTTTTCCTCTAATAGTAAGTTCTTGTTTGACTTACTAAAGGATCCCACAGACAAGAAGAAAAAAAGTTCCTAAACTATTAGAAATGTGTATTTAGTTCTGCATATGGGTATCCTGACCCATGTCTCAGTGTCTCTGAATGTTTAAAGCTGACCATGTTGGATTTTTTTCCCTCAAGTTTGCTTTAATTTTGTTGGAAGTATTTTCTCAAGACGTTTGTGATATTGTATATATGTAGGTGGTACTTCCACAGATTTCTACTGCAGAAGTCTAGGTGTTCAAGTGTTTAAAAGAGTGTTTGTCATGAGCTGATGCAATCGTGGCACAACTGTTGTAGACATATCTCATTTAAACTCATCAGATCATCAGTCTTTACAGTGCTCTGTTATTGTACAAAGAATAAGCTTGATTTTTAGAATGAGAATAACAGATGAATAAATGCATTAGTGCCAACTTTAAGTGAATTTATGAAGCAAAGCAAGATGAAACACTTATGTTTACTTTTATTTTCTGAGAGCTTTCTACTTTATCTTAAAATCAAGTAAACCTAATCACACAGGAAGCATTTGTTTCTATAGATATTTCCAGAATTACCTATGCTTTCAAAGTTTTTCTGACAAGTTCTAAAATAACTGTATTTTACATGTACAGATCTGATTGTGGTAATGGGTCATGCTTTGGCTAATAGTTTTGTTAAACTGTCCTATAGCCTTTCTGAAGATTAATGTTAGTTGAAATGGAATAGTAGAGGGTTACTGAAAGTGTGTTTAGTTTTCTCAGACACAGACAGTCCACAAGTTGTTTCCTCCTGCTCCCTCTTGACCCCCAGTGTAGATGGGTTTTGTTACTTGTTCTGGACTATTCTTTGTGTCTCTTCTGAACCCAACTCAGAAAAATCTCACAGAGATAACTTTCCTGACTTTGACTTTCCAGCTTCACATCTTTTGAGATCAAAAGACATATTTCTACTTAAATAGAAAATGCTCACAAAAGAGAGAGGCTGGAAGTTGTAAACTGAGGGAGTTACAAAAATTATTTGAAATAAAAACTTATAAAATGTACTCTTGAAATCTAGTGGAATACTACAGTAGGATATGTCTTTTTTTTTAGAAGAATAAGCTTCCTAGCTACTCTTCCAGTTTGTATTTTTCTTGGGAGTTTTTTTCAGGTAGACAACTAGGCATAAAATGTAGCTGGACCATTTGAAGTCTTTTTGCTTTATTTTATGCTTCTCATTACGAAAGCGCTTGCCAGCTCTTTTCAGTTCTTATGTGAGAAGGCATATATTAACTCATCATCAGCATATGCTGCTGTACCATATTCTCTGCAATATGTTTTTATTTAGTTACTTCATTGCATGGAATGACACAAAGTACTTGAAGTACCTCTTGTATTAAAATTGTACCAAGAATTGCCAGCTTTGAGGAGTTTATTCCATCAGACCAGTGCTGGGTACTGATTTAAGCTCAAGATGAGTGCCAGGTTGGTCACTTTTTAGTATATATTTGGAGCTGGGGAGCAAATAAATGTGTAGTTCCACCCTTGCTGCAATATTTTTAGCTTCTGGGTATTACTCTAAGCAAAGATTTTTGGCATGCCTGTAAGAAATCTTTTAAAGCACTCATATACTTTCGAAAATAAAGAACATCTTGAACTAGAGGTATAATTTTAGGAAATTCTGGAGGAGGACTAGCAGCCTGGTAGCTGATACAGGCTTCTTGGATGCTGTTTTATGTATGATTTAGTCTTAAAATGAACCTAGGAAAGGAGTTAGCTTTTTTTTTTAAATGTAGTGGTGTTGAGTTACATTTTCATTATCTTTTATGAAGTACTCTTGAGATATACCTTCAACACATGGTTGAAGTTTTACCTTTAGTAAGATGAACATTTAAAAATATTTTAAATGAGGCTTAAAATAAGTCTTCTGTAGTATGTTGGTTTAACCATGCAGTTGAATACTGAAAGCTGAAACCTGAAGTTCTGACTGGACAGGTTGTCTGTTTGGTTTTAATTTTTGGTTTGTGCTATTTTATTTAGAAACTTGAAGCTGTTCATTTTAATAATTTTAAAATAGGATGGTAGGCTTCTTGTTTGGTTGGTTTGGGGTTTTTCTTGTGTGTATGTGCTTGTTACTTTGAAGGCCTTTATGCTTTCAGGAGTGCTTTCAAGTGCACTGCCTTGCTTTTAAACACTTGAGTTCCTAAACTGTTTCGCTTTTGGGTTTTTTTTTATTCTTTAATTATTAGTATTTTTTACAAACATTTCAGGGACAAGTTAACACCTGAAGGACAAAAAAATCTGATCACCAGGGACACTGCTTCTTTTGTCTCTGCATTTGCTGTTATAAGAGAGGTGCTTGTTCATGGGGTCCTTTCTGAGTGCAGCATCTGTGAATGAGCTCCTCATGATGTACAAACAAATGCATTGAAGGAATGCAGCATTTCTTTAGCAGTATATGTGGCTGCAAGGCAGTGGAAATATATGTGGGCTTTGCTGCTACATGAGGCGTACACTGTAACTCTGCACGCACAGAAATGTGCATGTGTGCGTATGCATGTTTAAAGCTTGTGCCTAGGTGATAACCAAGCTTCTGAGAGCACCAAAGTCCTTTGGAGAATAAGCTGTGCTTCCAAGTAGTTACTGCAGGCTCTCTACTGTAAAGCTAAAGAATTTAGCTTTCAGTTTGTTTTAAATTTATCTTTCTGGTTAGATCAGTGTCCTTCTGTTCTGTATATATTTGCCTTCAATTTAATATAGCTTTTTTCAGCCTTCCTTGAAAGCTTTTTCTTTACTGCTGCAGACTGTAGTACACCTATTATTACAATGACTTTTCATCATGAAAAGGCCCATCTTATGGACCAGCTCTTATCCTACCAGAATTGCACATGTTCCCATTGTTGATCATGACAAAACACAATGACTTTTTATGCCATTTTTATCAGTTTAGAGAAAAATTTTCCAAAGTGCAGTTGAGTTCTAGAAGTCAGGGAATTTAGCTACAAAAAATATAGGTGATGACTAAGCTTTTAGGCAAGTGCCTAACTCATCAAATGAAACAGTTTTGTTATGTGCTTTTGATATATTTGTTGTTTTTAAATAATAATATGTTGGGTATGAATCTGGCCTGCAAGGTGATGGAATTAAAGCAGAGGCTAGTATTCTGCATCCTTTTCTTCTGTGCTATATTTCTGTGATTTATGTTTTCTTCATTTGATAGGGGGAAAAACTGCACCTAACTGAGCATAGTTGACTACCATAGAAAATATGGTCAAACAGTACGAAATAAATTTTAAAAATATAGTATTGAAGGGTCTAATAGGGACGTGTAAATGTATATGCATTTCTTTTGTGGGATTTAATACTTGAGGCTTGCTTAGAATTATGGAGTGTGTCTGTTACATCCTTGCAAAAAATGATTGTTGTTTTTACTTTCAAGAAAGAATTCTGTACCAAACCTATGCACTGGGCATTGCTCCATCCTTGCCATAGGAAGCTGGTGCTCATGTTCCCTCTTCCAAATCTTTTACCCTTAGTTTTTAGTCTATTAATAAAGTCCAAGAATACAAACACCTTTCTGTTCTTAAATTCCTAGCCGTGCTGTGGTGCTGACATATATGCTTGAAGGTGGCAACTCTATCACAGGAATGAGATATAAAAGATACACAGTCTTTGGGGGGCAGAGAGCCTTGAGTGAGCTAAGATTCTTTTTGCAGTATGATTAACAACTTGCCTAACTCATGGCTGGAAAAATGTTTTGAACAGCAGTGGCTTTATTACTTTAGTTGTACTTCTCCTAGAAAAACTGACTACTCATGTCTTGGATGGGTGGACTGCTTAATGGGTAAAACACTGGATGGCTGGGCCCAGACCATTGTGGTGAATGGAGGTAAATCCATTTGGTGGCTGCTAGCTCTGCTTGCCTGGGCCTGATTTTGATGCCAGTCCTATTTAACATCTTTATTGATGGTCTGGACATGGGGATTGAGGGCACCCTCAGTAAAGTTGTAGACAGTGCATTTCCTAGGTGAGAGTGTTGATCCTTTCGTGGGTAGGAAGGCTCTACAGAGACCTGGGCAGACTCAGTCAGTGGGTCAAGGACCACTCCCCGAGGCTCAGTAAGGCAAAGTGCTGCCCTTTAGTGTCAGCAAACCCCTGCTGCGCTGCAGGCTGGGGGAAAATTGGCTTAGGAGCTGCTGGGCAAACCTGGGGGTGCTTGTTGAGAGTCAGCTCAGTGTGAGCCACCGTGTGCCCAGGTGGCCAAGAAGGCAGTGGCATCTTGGCCTGAACCAGAGCAGTGTGGCCAGCAGGACAATGGACATGATCATCCTCCTGGACTTGGCGTGGCTGAGGCTGCACCTCGAGTCCAGTTTGGGCCCCTCTGACTCCTCCAAGACATTGAGGTGCTGGAGCTTGTCCAGTTAAAGTCAACAAGGCTCATGGAGGGGCTATCAAACGTGTCTTATGAGGAATGGCTGAGGTAGGTGGGTTTGTTTAGTCATGAGAAGAGCAGGTTCGGGGAGGACTGTGTCATTCTCTGCAACTCCCTGAAAGGAGGCTGTGGTGAGGTGGGAGTTGGTCACTTGTACTGTCCCTGCAGTGATAGGACCAGAGGAAATGGCCTTCAGCTGAGACAGGAGAACCAGATTAGGTATTAGAAAAAAGTTATCACTCCTAGGGTATTCAGGCATTGAAACAGATTGTCCTGGGAAGTGGTGCAGGTGCTGTCCCTGGAGGTGTTTAAGAGGCATCTGGATCTGATGCTGAGTGCTGTGGTTTATGGGTACAGTGGTAGTGCTGGATGGATGGTTGGACTTGATCTTGAAGATCTCCTCCAACCTCGAAAATTCTATGATTGTGTGAATGCTTGAAGCAGGAGAGGGAAATACTGGAAGAAGGTAAGTTAGAGTAATAGACTGACTTGCCTTTGAGTTTGGCAAGTTAGAAAACAGCTATTACGAATCAGCTGCTGGTGGCTGGGTTTCATCCGCACAAGTAGGACTTCTTTCATGAGTTTTTGCCTCATGAAATAGGCAAATAGGACGTGATGTTGAAGTTCTCTCTGTGTCTGTAGATGTGTGTATATACATATGTGTGTGTAGAAGTATTTAATTATATTTTTAAGTATAACACAGCTAAGGTAAGTTGGAGTTAAGTTGGCATTTGCCTTTTTACTCCACTTTGAGAAGCGAATAACGATTCAAAGACCATTAAATACTTGTCAATTTGTTACTTTTTCCGGAGACTGTTTGTTACTATAGCAGTTGTGGCACCTAGAGCTGGCTAATAATGTAGGCCTCTCGTCCCCATGTCAGAATCCAGCATTAAAATGTTGTTTTGTTCCTGTTAAATATGCCAGTGATTTTCTATAGTATTCACTATAGTATTCACTCACTGTCTGTGTATTCCTAGTGTACTGAGGAATAATACACTGTCTGTGTATTATTCCTACTTAATCATCCACCTTGATCACAATGGGATTTCCATTAGCTATGTATAGTGTTGATAAAATGCTGATAAAATTTCCTGAGTTCAGAAGGCAAAAAATCTAACTGAGGACCTCAGAACAATCAGGTCAAAATATGTTCCTGAGTGTAGGAACAGTCAAATTTTTCGTATTTCTCAATGCTGTGGTACCTTCTTTTTTACACAAAAATATGCTTCAGAAGTAGCGTTCCTGCAGGGTAAGTCCAGAACTGGAGGAACTTCCTGCTCATGTCAATTTAAAAGAACTTTGCTGTTGCTTATTGGAATGTTTAGTTTAGTACTAAACTCATAACTTCAGTCAAAAACTTCGATGTTAATTTTTCATTGCTAAACATCGTTTGGGGACATAATGCTTTCCTTGGAAATGGCCTCCTAAAAGATTTTTTTGAGGGTACTATCATAAATCCACGATGTGGCCAAAAAAAACCAAATGAGCTGATGTTTTTACTAGTTTTAATAGCCATGTTACCTTCAGTGTAGGTACACTCTGTATTCTTTCTAACTTGAAATAAAGAAAAAAAATGATGCCCTGAGTTGGGGGGAGGAAGGGATTTGTTCTTTCCTTGTTAAGTTTTATTTAGTTATTTCTGTTTGACTTTAATTATATTAGTCCGTTTGATCTAACCTTCTCTGTAGAGTAGACACTAGCCTATACAAGTGAAGTAACTTTTTGCCCTTCTCATATCCATAATGACCATGTAGATAGGTAACAAAAATAGTTGCTGGGTTAAGTATTTCAGTTATATGGGAAAATAAGCTGTAGTGAGCAGTATAAAATGGAATTGTAAAGAGTTACTCTGTTTTTATAAACAGTTCAAAGAATTTTTTCATGTTTTTTGGTATAATTATTACTTTTTGTGCACTGGGGAAAAATACATAATAATGAGAGATGTTAAACAGAGTTTTTGGCATCTGTTAATCAATACAGAAAATAAACCGGCAATGCTTTTGTATTTAACAAATTGAAATTTCCATTCATTCTCAGACTCTGAGGAAGTATACCTTCCACACATCCCACCCATTAATTTATTATAAACACATTGGGCTCTGTCTAAAATAATAGGATTTTCCATTTTATTTGTCCTGTTCCACTAGAATATTTTTGTATAAATGCAGTTTCCTCAATAAGTAGCACTTTAAACTTATTTGAGGCAAATATGCAGCCTTTTTTCTTCGGTGAGCTGTTATTACTTTAGAAAGCTCCTGTTCTTTCCCCTTGTATCTATATTGATAAGGTACTATTGGGCTTTTATTTGGTGAGGTATAAGGATTCATGATCCTCTTGTTCCCTTAATCAACTCTCATTTAATTTGCCTCAGTCCCTCTTTTTATTTATTTATTTCTTAAATGTATGATCAGGATTGTGTATGTGTGGGAACTTGTGTGTAACTTCTACTGTGGTGCTCAATGTTCAGCCTTGCTACTGTGGCTCTGGATTCTGTTTATCATTTTTAAGGCTTTGTCACTCTGTAAATTCATCACCACTTTTCAGTTGGTAACTACTGCCACGTCAGTGTCATCTTTGGCTGTTTTCACCTACTGAACTTCTGACTGGCAGAACATCCTAGTTGTGCTAAAATTTGCTAGTATAGTAGTTGCATTGTTTAATCCTGTTGCTATTGGAAAACTGTGCCATCCTAAACATTATGTTGCAATATCAGCCAAAAAATGGCCTTTTCTTGTGTGAAGGGAATGTTCCTGGCTCCCACTGCAGCCTTCACAGCAAAGGCAGATCCTATGATAGGACGAGAGGAAATGTATATTATTGTGTGTGCATTTTCCACATGTCCCATGTGGAAAATGCAGCCGTTGTGTCCAGTAGGCTTGTACCCTCCTGGCAAGCAAATGGTTAGTGAATAAGAAGGGTTTCATTTCACAAAGACCTAAGTCACTTTATAGTACTTATTGAGGGCTTTGATTCCAACTAAAGGGGGCAATTCAGTGCATCTTAAAAGGAAGTTTGGTTTTTCAACCTTATGCTCTATCATTTGCCATTTTCTGTTCTGCTGTTCATGTTAGTTAAATGGCTCCAAATAAACATGGAGATGATCAGAAACCCCCAAAGGTATATCTTTGAACACTAGAATTGTTTTTCAAATCTGTTATGTGAATCTAAAGCTGAACATCTATGGAAGACAAATATAAGTGGTTTCCCATTTTGCTCTGCACCCTTCATAGCAAGGACAAATAATAAACAAATACTGGAGTCTGCTGGCAGAGCTGATGTTTCTGGTTAAAGCATATTGACTGTGTAATACAGGTCCTTTTGTGCTACGAATTCATACCCAATTTAGAAAAAAAAATCCGCTGTGTACTGTTCCTCAATGTTTTAATTCATGAAGAATTGAAGTGGAAGATTCCAATTAATTGTTTTAAGGAAATAAAGGTTGAAGAAGTGTGTATGTATACGTGTGCACACACAAGTGTGTGTGTATGTAGATATGTATATATATATATGACAAACACTAGAAGAGTATGCCATTACTTTTCAATGTGACAGCTTGAGGCAATTTCCTTGAAATATCTAAAATAATATACAAGATTTTAAAAGAGGTTTTTGGCTAGATTGGCACTCATGTTCTTGTGAAAACAAGACTTGCATAAATGCGTGGATTTTTTCCAGTCCTGATGCTTCTTCAGAGCTTTTAAACCTCAGTAATAAGTAGTAAATATATGTGTGTTAAATCTTATGTGTGCCTATATTCCTTAGGCAGTTTAGTTCATGTCTGTGTGTTCAGGTTGGCACCAGTCCTGCAACTGATACCAAACAAATGGCTCAGTCATTGCAGTTTAGAAGCAGTCTGCTCCTGCCAGCTCTGGCAGCTTTCTTGGAAGAGAGATGTCAACTTGTGCAGAACTTAGCTTTTGCTAAGTGAATAAATTAATGCAAGTTTTAGACCTAAAACTGCCTTTGGAGTCTGCTTGCAGTGATCTTTTTTACATGCTGATATATCCTTTAGTATGAAAAGATATGTTGTGTGCCTTTATGGCATTTAAAGAAAGACAAGAGTCATAAAAATCTTGAGGAAGCTCTAGGGCCCTTAGTATGTGCAGATGTTAAAGCTACTGCCCGTGGAGGGGTTCTGAGCTGAGATGAAATGAGTCCACCTTCTCTCTTTGCTCTGATAAAAATCACTGTCTTTTTATGTCCTTCACTTACAGCTGTAGCAGGGAACCTGTGGCTTGCAGGAGAGATGCAGCTCTTGGATTTGTCATAGTCTGCAGCAGCTTTTTGGTGTTCTGCTTTTGGGTGACACAAAACCATATGGGAGCAGGAAACTCACCAAAGTGTTTGGTTTAAGAGGAGTAATTTCTCCCCTAAGGAAAGTTTGTCTCCTTTCCTACCTTGCTGCACTTGCTCTTTGTATACATCTCTTTGGCCTACTTTGTGGGAAGTCTCTTCAATTTAAAGTTCAATTAAATGTATG
Organism: Ammospiza nelsoni; assembly: GCF_027579445.1. Classification (NCBI taxonomy): domain Eukaryota; kingdom Metazoa; phylum Chordata; class Aves; order Passeriformes; family Passerellidae; genus Ammospiza; species Ammospiza nelsoni. The sequence goes on from NC_080669.1 coordinate 26,667,373, forward strand.
TCGCATACTGAATATAGTGACTTATTTTCTGCCATAAAATTGCCTTCTTGCTCAGAGCTTACATTCCCTTCATCCTCTGTCTCTTTCTGCAGCTTTGCCCTTTGTATTCTGTTGTATTCTGTTGCCACTTGTTCTCATTTGCAATAAAATTTTTGCTCCAACTATTGCCTCTGCTTTTGAAGTGATGTGAAAGCCTATAAAACCATACAAAATTGCTCCATGTTACTGTGGAAATGAAACTGTTTCAATAAAAGCTGTGATCTGTCTATGAAAAGAAAAAAAATCTTGCTAATGAAATAGATGTGCAAGGCAAACGTATTAAATGAATGATGTGTGCTGTTAATGTTTCCTTCAGTGGTTTGAACACACATAGAAAGGAGAGATGTCATTTTCAGTGCATGAAACATTAATCACTTTCAAAGGTTATTAAGGAAGAAGCATTTTTTTTTTCTGTAGTTTTTGAGCTTTTTTCCCCCCACCAAGGTCCCAAAAAAGTAGCTTTTAAGTAAGTTGCTTGCTTCAATCAAGAAATATGTCCACAGACATATTTCTCAGGTATATTATCTTCCTCAGATCTTCAGATTTTTTAATTAATACATGTATTTTCTTGAGACTACTGCCTCTTCTTCATAGTCTTATGTTTCCAGAGAAAGTGTTACAATTTTTAAAAGGTTTTTTAGCTTTGTAGGGAGACAACAACTGGAAGGTAATTCTCTGAGGTTGGATGGAGTATAAGTTACTGCTGTGTCAACTTGTAGTGCACTCTATCCTGAAATGAAAGGATGTGAGACACCAGGTTGTTTTTCCTCATAGTGATGATGGCATTGAAGATGGTGCTCTACCTTCTTCCTTCTGTGTTACCCCATAGTGCTGAGCAGCTGAATGCTGTTGCCTGAAGTGTTGCTTTGACACCAGACAGATTTTAAGATAAATTCAGTTTTCTTGGGTCTTCCTGTACACCTCCGTGTCTTGAGTATTTTTTATTGTTTTTATTATTATTTATCTTCAGTATCTTTTTCAGTAGCTAAAGGTCATATAAACTTCTGTGGAATTAATAAGACAACATTTTTTATATATACCCTCTTTGTTCACTCATAAACCGTAGTTCTTCAGCTCTTAAATATTAATGACATGTAGTATTCTTTGTTACAAATTTTCAAAACCTGAACAATGTAATTTTCATGGGACACATCTTCAAGGTTTTCCATAATAAAAGGGCAGTAATAGCTTTTAGAAAGCATTTTTAATGTTTAATAATTTCATACACGTTAATACCATAATGTTCTCCAGATGGTGAAATCACAAAGCAATAAAAATGCATTCACCCTGGTAATGTGTGTGTCTCCCTGAATGCCTGCAGCCATGTTCTCTGTTCTAAATCTTTCAGATGCAATCAGTTAAATGTGGTTAGTTCTCAAAATCAGTTAGTTGGATGGGAGACTTATGGAAGACATTAGGTAATTGAAAGAAATTATCTTGGCAGTACCTGGTGCATTTCCCACTTTCCTTAATTCACACTTGGGGAATGCCTGCAGACCAGAGTGAAGAATGGAGCTATTGGGGTATGCTTGCTGAAATACTTCCTCTAGAAGAGATACCAATAGTGGTTCTGGCAACTAGTGACCCAAAGAAATCCCATATTAATCTGCTTGACAATCTTCATCTAACTTTTTTTGTTTTATGGTCTGCTTACATAAATCTCTTTGAAAATCATTACAGTATTGCCACACATTATTAACCAGCTCAACAATGTTGATTCATTTAGCTGGACGAATTCTTGCCCTGTTTGAGAGCTGAAATGTTTGGACTTCTGCACAAGTGATTAGAAAATATTCCAGTGTTCAAATGGTTTATAATCTTCATCAAGGTGACTTTTTTACAATGTGTGTGCATCGTAAGTAATTGGCAGTATGCAAAGTCAAATTGGTTGTTTGGATTGTGAACTGCCAGTGCATACTGTTGGCTTGGCTGCAGAGTTTCTGTAACAGGACTGTGAAGTGTTTCTGAAATGTAGGTACTGAAAAAAATACGTTCTTTAAGAGGGTATATGCTCTCAAGGCCAGGTGCTAGCAAAGCCCTGCAGTGCTGAAGAGTTGGAGGGGCTGGGAGCATCACATGCACGTCTTGGACATCTGCACAATCATCACTGAATATGGAAGGCAAGATTGAGAGATGTTTTTATTGGGCAAAATGAGGATACCTGAACAGATCCTCAGCTGAAAAGTTTTCTATGAGTTTTGAAGAGAGAAAAAAGAGAACAACGTGCAACAGTCTCACCATTGTGCCCTGTGTAAGGGGGGATGGATGTGAAAAATGAGAGAGTGAAAGACGAAAATGGAGAGAAAGGAAAAAATATGCTCATCTAGGAAGGGATAGAACCAAATATCTCCATTCTGGGGTAACATGTATAGCCTTGTGATAGGGCCTTGAAGTTGAGGACTTTGAACCAAGTGCTGTTAGAGCTGAGAACAGAGGGAGGTTTTCTGAGGTCATGAATTATTTGTTTCCACTAAGGAGATATGTTTGGGGCTCTTGTAGGTGAATGAAGAAAGGATAAACTGGAAGAACTACTAAATGCTAATAATATCAAAATATAGTGGTAGTGATGATGTGATGTTCCCAGCAAAATTAAAATTGCACTAGTTAAGACATGATATATATTTGATGGAGAAGCCAATGTGCTGTCACTCCTTAAAAGACCCAATTAATTAAGGGTTCACACTTAACGTAAAAGACGTTTGAATCAACTGCAATTTTAATAACAAAAAATCCTCTTCTTGAGCAGTCTTAGAAAACTAGATTTTTTTTTAATGGCTCTCCTGGTTTAGTTTTCTTTATTAATTTTATAATTAATTTTAATTTTTATAACTTATGTCATAGGCATCCAAACAGCACAAAATTAATAAAAATTTACAAAAAAGCAATAATTCATACATGCAAGAGTGAGAGTAAGTTTAAGTGTATGAAGCTGTATTTTATAGCAATTTGGTACTATTGCAGTTTTGGTTTTTGTTGTTGGTTTTGCTGGGGCTTTTTTTTGTTTGTTTGGTTTTTTTTGTTTCCTTCTATTGGAGTTTTTTTGTGTTGCTTTCTCCCTCCCCAGTTTAATGGTTTAATGCTGGCGCTCAGACATCCTTGCTCTCTTCCAATTTCTTGGAACAATAAATCTGCAGCCTTTCACTGTTATCTACACTACCAACAAGTCACACCAGAGTCTGTGCAGTAGGCTGATGATGTTGTTCATTACCTTCACTTTCACAATGTGCTCATGTATCTTTCTTTCTAGTTGAATGCTGGACTGAAACACCCAATTTTAACACCTGGTTACCTCACGATCTAAGTCAGACAGCTAGGTCTAGGTCTGCTAGGTCTACACCTGGTTAGGTTAATTTTCTGTAAAAGTTTTGGTATGGGTCCAGTCTAAGTGGGCAGCAGGGGAGGAAAACCATATAAAATTGCAGCTTTTGTGACTCCTTATCAACTTACAGTGATAATTTATAAGTGGAAGTTAGCCCATGTTAAATACGTGTTAGGCTCATGTTTTCCTTCAGGTGCTGCATTTCAGGCACTGGATAAAACTGGAAGTCTTCTTCTAAAGTCCAAATGCATAGTCCAAGTCAGGAGCACCTCTCTGCAGAGGCTCTGGTACCTACCATTTGAAACAGGCCTTCCAGGTCATGGGGAGCAATGTTGTGTTTGAGGGCAGGATTTTCAAATTCATGGCATTTTTTTCCTCTCTATTTATTGAATGCTTCCCATCTTGCATGAAATATTTTTTGGTTTTGGTCAGTCTATTCTCTTCCTATGAAGAATGTCAATAAAAAAAGAAATAAAAGGACTGGAAAACATGTTCCTGTTTATTTTGTAGATTTACTGTTTTGTCCCCTTGGCAGTCTCACATCAAATTTCAGTCACCTTTTGATTCTACTTGGTGATTTTTTTTTGACAGATCTCATTTTTAAACCAGTGTGTATGTTGTGCTGCATACTGTTGTTTCCTACAGACTTTCAGCTGAAAACTGTACTTCATTTCTATCAACAGTTATCTTCAGTAAACTTACTGGAAAGCAGCTCAGTTCTTAATATGATACATTCTAGAAGAAGTTCTGCAAGCGTGAGCTAAAGGTAAAATTCACATCTGGTGCTTGGCAGATGTGGTTTTTGCCGACTGTTGTGTCTGAACAAAACAAAGGAAAAGCAAACCTGTTGCGGTGCACATTTGGCCGCCAGTGATCTCTCTGACCCACTAGCAGCAGAGGGGCTGGAGGTGGGCTGGCAGCAACACCCCGAGGGATCTGCAGAGATCATGGGGAAGCCTCTGGTCCCGGGAGCTTGAGGATGCTGTGGTCACATGGCACAGCAACAAGGAAACAACGGGTGCAGCTGAAGTGCCAAAACTGTAGATATTTATTAAATAAATAAAAGGGCACAAACAAGGCTGCAAAACAAAACACAAAGAGGCTGCTTCAGAAGACTCCAAAGTGGGGTTGACACACATATATATAGTCTCTCATAGAATGTTCTAGAAGCCTCTGGCTGATCACAGGCTGTTGATCTGCATGGCTGTTCCCAGTTAGTCCCAGATTCCTTTCCGAGTCCCTTGCTCCTCACCATAAGCTTCTTGGATGTCATTAGTTGTAGCTTTTTATTTCTTTAGGCATGATGTTGGTTGTCTGTGGTGTGGCTGTGTGCCCAGTCTCCGGCCTGTCCTCTCCAGGACAAGCTCCCACACAAAGTGACTTCTGAGCATCTGTTGCTTAGAAACTGTGTAGTTTACACAGTTACAGGGTTCTTTGTAGTTCACCTAAAGATGGTAGCTTTAAATGATATGGCAATTGTGTGGTGATTTATCATAATCAATGTTAGTAATTCTTCTTTGCTTAAGTTAATAAAATGTAATTTCTTTTAAATGTTTGCTAGACAGATGATATTCGTCTGTTTTACATCCCAAAATTTCAAGAGCATTATAATGGAGATAGCAATCCAACATGAAAGCAAATGATTGTCTCATTTAAAAAAAAAGCCTATAAAGCCAAGTGGAGGCATATGAGTTGTGAATGTTCTGATTTTTCCTTACTGTCATAGTCCACAACTCTTCAATTATGCCTGTCATCTATCATGAAAAGCTCTTTGGGAGGAAGCACTGTGAGGAAACTCTCCATCAGCACATGTGTTAATTTTAGGAAGTGTTAGGATGCATCATCAGCTGGCTGAGGAATGCAAAGGAAAAGGCAGGAGCCTTCCTCTTGGCAGACAGAGAGGGACCAGAAGGTGTTTTGCCTTTCTAGGTGCAACCAGCCATGGACTGGTAAATGGTAGTTTTTCCTCACTTCAGCCCATATGCTGGCATCCTCCAAGACTGTCCTTAGTCACAGGAGAGTCCTCACAATCTGAGCAGTCCTTCACTTGCTGTAACACTGGAGGAAAATCATGTGTTTGTTTGTGAAAAAATTGGGTATGACCATGAAACAGAGGCTTTTCTGAATGCATTCTTCTTTATGCTCTGACGTTGCAACTCCCAGGATTTGTCCCATCAAAAAAAAAAAAAAAAAAGCAGGTATGGTTTGCCTTACAAATTATCAGCTCCATAAGTATTAGGGTTTTAAATTTTGGTTCAAAATTATAATATCTGAATATTTCAAAGTATCTAGGATACATATGACACAAAGTGGCATTTCTATCCCTGACTGATTTTCAATAGAATATTTTTACAGACATTCATTGTGCCATTTTGTCACACAAAGTGCAGGAGAATCAAGATATTATTTAAGGGCAGAGCATACATATTTCCCTTGCCTGGGGTTGTTTTGTGTAAATCTGCTTGAGAGGCATAGGAAGAAAAAAGTTCTCACAATTATTTGGTCAATTGTAAATTGTGATTGCACATTTAGTACTCTGAGAACTTTTCTGCTTCATGATTACTTTATCAAAGCTGATTAATTCAAGGTTTTATTTCACCTTTTATTTATAGTCTATACTAATGGTAAACCCGTGTTATAAGCATACTTCCTCTGAATGCAATTTAAAAGGTGTAGGATTTTAAAAGGTGTAATTTAAAAGGTGCAGGATTTTTCTGTCACACAGTAATGGCTATTTTATTCTGTCCAGGTGCAAAAGGAACATGTATGTATATATAATGAACTTGCTACTTATGGAAAAGTACTTCTGTGACTGTGTGTAAATACCTATTCTGTCATTTCTTCATCCAACTTTTTGTTCCAAAATTCTTTTCATAGATTTTATATTTGTCATGAAATTTTATTATTGCTGAAAAAGTTGTAGTCCAACATTTTCTCCCTGAGATAGTGAGACCCTATAAAAAAACCTGTATGGATGACAAACAGACTGAAGACTTTGTTACCAGATGAGTAGTGTCTGGATTTCAGCAGCTTTGCTGATAATCTAAGCTTTACTATGTGGCTATGTGCTACTTCTGCAAAGAGGAATCCTTTTTTATTAAAAGCTAAACCATAATATACTTTATTCAAAGATAACAAGCATGTTTTTCTTCATTCAAAGATAAGCAGCGTGTTTCCCTAGCTCAAACCTGTAGCATTCATGCGCTGTGTTACTGACAACTTAGCTTATGATTTGCATGCTCTTTTTTATTACTTCTTATGATTCCTGGGATGAAGTGTTGAAATTTTTCCCATTTGTTGCTGTATTTCTTTTGGTTCTTAAATTCTAGATGTTCTTCCACCATAGTACTTTTTGTAGTTATCCAGCAGTTTCCCAGGACCTTTAAATATTTGATACAGAATCTGTTATTTTAACAAGAATTAAACAGGAATGAATAGGGTTTCTCTGTAGGATTTATCAAGTTTCCCCTTTTGCTAGGTACTATGAGGATTTATGTTGGTTTTTTTTTCAGATGTTGGTGTGGTTTTTTCTTAACTTGGTCAAAAGTTATGTGTTAAGTTTATGATTAAAATGAAAATACAGATTGTTTGGCTAAAAGCAGTATTTAGGTATTACAGAGTTGAAGGATACATTGCTTCACTTTAGCTTTGTGGGAAAGAGTCTATATAGTTTTAAGTTTTCATCTTGTCTCTTAATAAACCTTCTCTTTTGGCCAGTATGTAAGAAATAGAGAAACAGTAAACTCCATTGAACAGTTAGAGGTGGACAGACATTTCCTTTGATGATACATCTTCAGTGATGCTATCTTCAATAGTTTCTAATAGACTTCCATAAATGATCAGATGAATTCACTGGCAGTGATTTAGGCTATGATGATTCGACTAGTTTGGTTTTGGTGGACTCTGTTCACAATTAGTAAATATGCTTATTTTCTTATGCCATCTCTGAAAGAGTTGGCACAAGAAGAGAAGCATTATGATGGTCTTCTCTAAGAAGGTTGCTAAAATGGCTATTCTCATACTATTTTGACTTAGAGAATCAAATGCAACTGAATCTAAAAGGACTTAAATAGTAAAAACCTATTTAAGAAAAACTTTCTATATCATTCTATCTGTTCTCAGCTTTTCACAATCTGATACTTTACTTACTTACATTTTGAAGTTTGCTTTCTGTGTCCATGCTTATGTTCTTATGTTGTAAGAGCTCTGATGCTACTTCTTAGTTATGTTATGTTTCAGTGTGTAAAGAAACTTGCTTTTTAATGTTTTTAAAGTAGAAGAATGCATAAATCTGACTCCTTGGTTTGTTTACATTGTTGCTGGAGAAGATGGAAATACTTTATAGCAATTTCAAAAGTGTTTAAAAAAATCAGAAATTTTTCCTGTAAAGATTAAAGGTAGTCTTTATGTCAATATTCTTTGTGTTCAGAAAGTAATTACAAGTGCAAAGAATTTGTTTTCTTTACGTGGGAAAAAAGGGAAGATCAAAGTTTGAGAGATGCCCTCATTCTTCCCAAAAAGCAGTTACTGTTTAAATTGGTTTCAAGGCATGTTATTTACAGTGTCTTCTTGGCTATAATGGTTATGTTTTTGTTGCTTTAATTTGCACACACTCGTGAGTTTTATTCCAATCCATTAGTATGGCATAAGGGTAGGTTATATTGGGAAAAAATTCACTTCAGATATTTGGTTTTAAGTGAGACAGTTCTTATTTATTGCAGGAAATACAGTAAAGCTACATGACAGAAACAATAGCAAGGATAATCTGTTTATAATATGTTTTCTCTCAGTGATTAAATAGTTTCAGGCAATTCTAATTGCAAAAGCTGCTTTTTGGTGTTGAGTTTTGTAAAAAGGCATTTAAATTTTTTTTCTGTAATTTTATTAATTTTTCCATTTGCAAATTTATTTTTCTCAGTATTCTGTCAGCATTTATTTGTGCTAACAAAGTTTTTGAATAAACCCCTTCTTAATTCTGCATTTCTCTCAATATTAAAATACTATTTGTTAATATCAGTTTGAAATTAATCTTCAGGCTCATAATAAATGTGGAAATATGACAACAGAATTTAAACTAGTAATGATAATTTTTATCTAAGAAATTTCTAATTTTTTTTGGTTATTATTCAAGCTACCTTCAAAAATTACTCTTGTCAGTGCTTGACAAAATTTACACGTTTGATATTTTCTCCGTACTCTAATTAATTGTGAGTAATTTTTGAATATGTTTTTGTGTTATTATTATGCTGGATTTGTACTTCATTAGCTGTCATGCTATGGCCGATTATATAGTTCTCATGGAGGCATGATGAAAATTGATAGTTTATAGTCCTGGAATAAGAATTGTAATGTTTGTATTTGATCAAGATAATGCGGTGCCATTTTTTTTACATTTCCAGGAAGCATATTTCTTCTGGCATCTCTTTTAAAAAATGGTTTGATATTGTAATGGAAATTTCCAGTTTCCAACAAATACCTAAAGGAAGATGGATTTATTTGTCCAGTGGGTTTCAGTTCAAGTTTGTATGCCGAAAGCAATTAGTCCAATGCACTTTCTGTAATTTCCTTGACCACAAAGTCACAGTAAAATACTGCTGTGGTTAGTCAAAGTACCATGGTTTGATGACAGCTCTGCAGATCTGTTTGGTCGACAGAGGTAAAATGTTGCAAAGGGACAAATAAGTGTTATGCTTATCTGCTTGTATCATAAGTAGTGATATGGCTGTAGGGAGTAAATCAATCTGGTTAAAAGTGGTTTTACCTCTACCTGACAGCTGTCTTTCTTCATCTGCCTGTGGAATACTCAGGGTTAAGGAACATGTGGAAAAAGTGGATAAAAAAGAGGTACAATTTTTTCCCTTAGCAGAAAATACATAGTAATCAGTAGACGGTTATTTTGTCAGTTACAAATGCAGGCCTGTTATTTACTGTTTAACAAGAAAAGGGAATGAAAATATTTTATACTTTTAGTTGTAGCAATTTGATATTAATCCTATTAAGTAGTGCAAATTCTTTAATAAGAAGTATATCACAAAATGCACACTGTAAAAATTTGATGTCATGTTAGTTTTCAGTTTTAAAATTTGTTGGGTAATGGTGACTGTTCAGTAGGTAGTACGTAGGAAGTAATTTTGATTTGCGCACAAAAGACACTAAGGTGCTGAACTGTCAGTGACTAATCGATGCTGCCTGATGCTAAGGAGATCTGTGCAAGTTATGCCTTGTTTGAGTGAAATGTCATGACACCAGTTCTATCTTTTCAAGTTTAGACGACTGCTGTAAAATGTGCCTTTGGTATACAAATATTTGTACATTAGTAGGCATTTTTAAAGTACATTTACCCTTGCTAAAGATAGCTATGGACCAGCACAGGAATTAATTTGAAGAACAAAAAGTAGGAAAAAAATGGGTTATCTTCATAATTTCAAATATTCATAGCACTAACGTTATGGCATTAGAATTTGCCAAGATGTTTTATAAAACTGAAGTTTCAGCAGTCTTAAACCATAAGCAGAGAGAAAATAAGTGTGACTTAAGCTTGAAAAAGGTAGAATGATAAAAATCAGTAGCTTAAATACTGTTTTTAATCAGAGTTGAGTCTTGTAAAAAACACACAAAAATGTCTAATTTTCTGTAATGGTTTTAAGTGGCATACATTATTTGGTTGTATTGACTGGCTATTTCATTATAGCTTTCATAAATTTCATTCAAGCATAAGACAGGATTATAATATTTTTCCATTGCTCTTATGGCTGACCGACTCGCTGCTTCATATTTTTATCTCAAATATTGCTAATATTCTCTAAGTAAAAAGGTGTCTGTTGTATAAACTCTTTGACTTGGCACCTTTTAATGATATCAAATTGCAGCAACATTTTGTCTTTAGGAAGTTGGTCAGACTTCTCTTTGTCAGATTGAACCTAACTCACAGACTCAGGGCTACTTTTCTTTCCCTTTTGTAGTGTTTTTTATTTCCCACTGTAGAGAAAACGCTTAATTCATGAGACTATTAGGATGTACAGCTAGCAAAAATCATTGTCACTATATGCAGCAAACTCAAGTGTTTTAAAATATGACAATGCACAGTTGTCATCAGAATGAAAGACTTCCTGTGAGATCGATGTGCTTTCTGTCAGTAACATATATTGACAGTGAATGGTCTTGCAGTGTGGCTATGCAGCATTGGTGATCAGAAATCAGATCTGTGACTGTTCTTTCTGTTTTGAAGACATGTGAGCTTTGCTTGCCTGCTGGTTACACTGCAGTTGTGGTTAATCAAAGGAAGGGGCCCCTGTTTCGGGTCTCCTGTCCCTGACATCCCCTAGCACCCCAATTGCATTCTTAAATCCTATTGACAGTATCCCATGACTTCTGTATGAATATTTCTTTGAGTCCCAAGGGAAGTGTCTATGTCATGTGTCTCTGTCAAAGCTTCACACCTTCTTACTCAGAAATTATAGTGTTGTTTGCAGAAATGATAAAAGATTTAAGAAAGATGCCTGCATATTTATAATCGTATCTAGTGAGCACAATGAAAAAAAATGTGTGAACTGGACAGTTCATAAGAACAACATTTTTCTTGTTACAGGAGCAAAATCTCCAAGCCTCAAATAATGTGTGTACTTTGATTTATGATATATGCAGAAAAACTTCACTTGACTAGTGTGGTGCTCCAAAGGTAGTTGTTTTTCCTCTCTGAAGGAGAAAAAAATAAAACCTGCTACACTACCAGGAAACAAATTTTCAGGCGTAATTTAACAACTAACGTACTGCACAGGCTGAAATCTGTTACAGCTTGATTTCAGAGGCTTACAAGCCTGGGGAGGATTGAATGAGCAAGAAAGCTGACTCTGTAGATGAGTCAGATTGCCTCTTTATAGAAATTTTTGTGTTACTTAAATTTATGTATGTGTTTTACAAATTAGTCTGAGGAAGTGAAGACTAAAAAGGGCTTTAAATACAGAAAACAGCAATTTTGCTCAAAATATGAGTTTTGTGCATTTAATATGTTTCTAGAAAGTATTAATTAGTTGAAATCAAGTTACTGCAAAAGCTTATGTTTTAAGCTCTTCCAGAGAGCACATCAAGTGAGATTTCTCTTTTTCAGAACTGAACTCCTCTTAAATTGTTCAAAAGGGCTTATCCATGGTTAATATCAATATATGTCAAGGTGGATATTGAAAATGCCAGCTGTTGCATTTTTAAATACAGATGGCTGATCCAAATTCATCATTATTGAATACTTTGAGTGGTAATTTTGCTAGTTGTTTTTTTCCACATTGTCCTCTGTTGTCTTTTGGTGACTGGTTAGCTGTTAGAGACAGCAAATGCCTGTATTTGTATTGATTATAAATTACTGTCTGTATGAAACTTACAGTAGGTAATCTTGCTTAACTGTATACATACACAGAAGCAGGAATGTGATTCTTGTACCAAGTGCTGCCATATACTTGTACCAAGTATTTCAGACTTACATTTTAAATCACACAAATGTTGAACACATGAATGTTTTATGACCTGACTCTACTGAAGCAGTTCACTTGATATGCTTTTTTAATGCTTTTTGCAGATTGGAAGTTATTTGAAAGTTATTGAAAGGTGTTGTATCCATTATATCACTTTCTGATAATAAAATAGAAAATATATTAACAGGAATAGCATTCCAAGTTGTTTCAAAAAGGATGGAGTGTTCTGTTGCAAAGCCCCTAGTGATTGAATATAGCCTAGTTACTGAGGATTACTTGGGTTAATTCCATTTTTGTTAGATCTGCTGTACAACAGGGATATAGGTCATCTCTTGAAGCAAAGCAGAAGCTACAATAGCTGTATGAATTACTGTAGCTGTAGCACCAATCTCCCTCTAGAGTGTGTTGAGACAGAAGAATGAAATGGAGACACTGCTGTGCAACAATACACTCTGAGATCAATGTAAAACTTAGGAGATTTATCTCCCTTTTTAGGGATTGCTTCTCCTTGTATATAACGTAGTTGAAATAATCCTGCAGCATAAAAAGACCATTTAATTAAATGTGGTCAGGTAATATGGCTTATAATAAATGTCTGATGTGAAAACATAAAATAAATGCAAAAATATTTCAAAACACTGTGGAGCTGATTATTGCTTTGTGTATTATATAATAAAATCTGGAACCTTTTTAGGAAAGCTGTGTCCTCAAGTATGCTTGTTTAAAAAACTGCCATTTGCTATTAACCAGCCTATTTACTTTTATAGGCCTGGAAGAGTAATAGAGTGATGTAACTGGAAAAGTCATGAAGAGACTGTGCAATACGTTGTTATATGAATTCATAATTAAATTTGTGGTATGTCTTACCACCATATCCTGCTCAAGGCTAGATATTTACATCACCTGCTGCTCAGCACAGAGATTACTGCCAATATGGGGTGTTGCTCCCTAGTGGCAATCTTTGGTGTCTACCAAATTCTGGGACAAATTAGTGTGACAAGGCTTCGTGTTGTGCTCTGGGCATTTTTAAGCCCTGGACTAGATTCAGTTATCATGGTGTGTTACTAAATTACTGCCAGTAGGGCAAAAGGAAGCAACTTAGTTTACTTAATTAGAAATCCTTCCCAAACTGCTCTTTGAAACTTGATTCTGGAAGCTCAAGAATTAGTTTGCTTTCTAAAATGATTCTTCATTTGGCAGTGAATTAAAAGCATATATACAAAGTAAATGAAACCTATCTATTAAAAACAATTAAGGTTGCTTTGTCACGCACTTAAAAATTGAAGCACCAGGATGTAATTTCAATGCATATTGCTTGTGTTAAAATAGAATTTCTAATTAAAGGCTTGCATGTAGGTGTTTTTTCAGTGGAAAAATGAAAAATTTGGCTTTAAAGGATATTCATTAAATCATCACAAGCTGGTGGAGCATTCATTGCTGAACAGTCACATATAGTGACCTTGGTAAGGCAGCAGATCATGATTTCTTTTGCCTCTGTTATACATTTCATCCAAAATGGCAACAGTCTTGTAAATGGGGTAATATAATGAGTAATGAATTCTTCTATCTAAAGCATATTTTAATTCCTTAATAATGTGTTATGTAGGCTATAAAACCACGCTTTAATACCATGCCTTCAAATAGGTTTAGGTAACTTAAAAAGTAATTCACTAATTGTCTAGCATTTAATGATGTTTGAAATGAAGAAATTTAGACCTATCAGCTGTGGTTTGTGGACCATTGGTTATTTTGTAGTCAGATGCATCTTTGAATAAAACAGAGATTTTGTGTAGCATCATCTAAAGTTGCTCTCTTAATTGCCTCTTCACTTCATGTATCATGTGATGAATCATTACATATTTCTTGGCTTTGAACTTTTGAACACAATTTAGCTTTGACAGCTCATAAATGTAAAATTACTTCTACAGGCACTCTTTGTTGACAGTGTAAAACTGAAGTACTGCAGGTCTCTGTATCTCAAAGATAACTGACTACAGCCTGCTTTGTCACTTCTGTTTGCTTTCAATATTACTGAGTTGCCCTTCAGATAATGCTTTACAAGTTAGAGGAAATTGAGTATTGGTTATGACAGTAGAGTACTCTCAAATGGCTGGAAATATTCCTTCATCAAATAGTATCTTCAACATATATAAATTTATTTTATAAATTGCTTTGTCTCTGTCCAACCTAAAGTGTAGAACAATAAATTTTTGGGTTGTTGTTATAAGAGAAGTGTTCAATGGGTTGAAAATACATTTTTCTGTTTCTTTGCATGGGAGGTAAATTCAAAAATAGTTGGCCGAATTAGAGGTTTACTTTTGTCCTACTTTTAAGAAATAATTCCAGCAACCTTTAAAAACATGCAATCTAAAAGAGAAAATTATTTTTCACACTGATCTGTGGAGGATTGTGCAATAGCTTTTCCAGATGGATGATGTAATGTGTGTTGCACTGTTAGAACAAGTTAGAACAGAGAGCCAGTGAGTAAGATGTTTTTGAGGAGTTAACAATTTCTGTGTTACTGGATTAAAGTTTAGGTATGGATGTTTCATGTAAGTAGGTGTCATGTTCAGTATAGCTGAATTACTTGCTTTTGGCTGCGTTAGTAAAAATGAGTTAAGAAGGTATTACTGCTGAACAAGTGAAAAGGCATATATATTTTTTATAGTTTTATAAAAAATATATATATTTTTTATAGTTTTCAATGTATAACTTACACCTTTTAAACAAAATCTGTATACTGAACTGGAATCAATGCATTTTAAATCTGTTTGTTTTAGCAGTACAGTATTTAAGACATTCATCTCTGTGTCTAAGCATCAAGATTCAGTATTACAGTCCCCTAATATTTTACTTGCTAAACCTGTAAGCAGTAATCCCCTTGGGAATACTTCCATGTTCTTATGAGAAGGTTGTGTGTCTGTTTCATTACTTCACATACTCATTTTCTATCACGATGCCACAGTGATGCAGCTTTTTAAAGAATTATTTTGGCTACAGTTAAGAATTTAATTTTTCTAAGTCTTGCACAGGTACAAGGTACTTTCTTATAAAATCACAGAATACTTTGTATTGAAAAGGATTGTATTGAAAAGGATTTTTAAAGGCCATCTACTCCAACTGCCATGCAATGGCAAGGATCATCTTCAATTAGATGAGGAGGCCGATCCAGACTGACCTGGAATGTTTCCAGGGAGGGCGCATCTACCACCTCTCTGGACAACATCCTCCAGTATTTCACCACCCTTATTGTGACAAACATCTTCCCTGTGTGTAGCATAAATTTACCTTTTAGTTTAAAACCATTACTCTTTGTCCTATCTCAACAATCCCTGCTTAAAATCTCTGTGCCCATCTTCCTTGTAAACCCCTTTTAGGTATTGGAAGGCCACAGTGAGGTCATTCCAGTGCCCTCTCTTCTCCAGGCTGAACAATCCCAACTTTCTCAGCCTTTAATTATTGGAAAGGTGTTCCCTCTGGTTGTTTCTTTGCCTCTCTTCTGGACTCCAACAGCTCTATGTCCTCCCTGTGCTGGGAGCCCAGAGCTGGATGCAGGTTCCAGGTGGGCTCTCCCCAGAGCAGAGCAGAGGGGCAGAATCCCCTCACTCCCCTGCTGCCCACGCTGCTCTGGATGCAGCCCAGGACACGTTTGGCTCTCTGGGCTGGGAGTGCCCATGGCTGGCTCATGTCCAGCCTCTCACCACCAGTTGGTCAGGTAGGACTTGCCCTTGGCAAAGCCATGCTGGCTGGCTCAAGTCACTGTCCTGTGCTCCATGTGCCTTAACATAGCTTCTATAAAGCTCATCCTAGACACAGAGAGGAGGCTGACAGGTTGGTGGTTCCCAGGATCCTCCTTGCTGCCTTTTCTAAAAATGGGTGCAGTTTTTTTCTGGTTTTGTTCACCAGAGTCTTCACCTGACTGCAATGGCTTTTCAGATATCATGGAGATACAATATCTGAAATATATCAGAAATAAAGCCCCATGGAGAGGGACTTGGCAACTGTGAGGAATCATAGAGTTGTTTAGGTTGGAAAAGATCTGTAAGATCATTGAGTCCAACCATAAACCCAGCACTGCCGCGTCCAGCATCCTTACATAGGACACCTTCCTTATGCTCTTCCTTGAAAACCTGTTCCTGCTTTCACCATGTCTGCATTTGTTTTGTGCTCTTTACTTTGACAAGGTGGTCTGTGCTCATCCATGCTGGTCTCTGGCCTTGTTTGCCTGATTTCTTGCTCTTAGGGATTGTGCTCTATGGAATGTGCTCTTTAAGATCTGCCAGGCCTGTTCTGCTTCCTTGTCCCTGAGGGCAGATTCCTCGGGCCCTACTGACTAGCTCCTTTAGGTGATGGAAATTTGCTTTCATGTGGTTCAGGACTTTCTTTCCTCTTCACCTTGCCTTCAGGTCTGCAAACTCCACCAGCGTGTCTCCACTTCACTCGAGGCTTGTCTCCAATCTTGGTGTTTCCAAATGGCTCACTTGCATTGGTGACCACCAGGTCCAGCCTTTCATGCCCTCTTGGGTAGAGGTAGGCATGTCTTAAGAAGTTATCCTTCATGCATTCCAGGAGCCTCCTGGGTTGCTCACCATCCAACCTCTACAGTAGATGTCAGGGTGGTCAAAACACCCCAGCAGGACAAAAGCCTGCAAGCCTTTGATTTAGACTTATTTCCACATTAGTTATTGATTTTTTAAAATATTAGATTGCAATCTACAAATAATGTGTTGATTTATTACTAACATAGTGTTACTAATAAAGACAACAAGCCTGGATTTTTTTGCCATTTGAAGTAACTGATTATGCCTTATGCTCAGCTCTACCTTTTCATTCTCTGTTACTTGATGTCGATCTTGGGTATTCAAATGAAACAGTTCTGTAATAATAGAACCAAAAACTGATAGGGAACTTGCAGATTTCAGTGACTTATCTTCTGTTAAAAGCATTAATAAAATTGATTTATTGTACAATCTTGAGAAGACAATTCAGATATTTTTGTGGCAGTACATGTGTGTTGTGTTTGAGAATCTGAATGTTGGAAACATGAGGCAACCATTTTGTAAGTATTTAGAACATGCTTACCACCATTTTGAAAAGAAGGAATCAAGGAAACAGATTGTGAAATCTGAAGGATAAAACAGCCTTAAACCAAGCAGTTTTGGCAGGAAAATTCAAGAAAGTAAATGCCTGCTTCCTATGACCAAAGTATTTAACCATCTTAGTTATCTAATCTATCTATCTATCTATCTATCTATCTATCTATCTATCTATCTCTCATCTCTCTATGTGAGTGCTTGTGTCTGTATGTATGTGCTGTGGTTCGTATCACAAATAAATGATTTTACACTAGAGGTCCTAAGAGCTTCTGCTATAAAGAAATACAGCAGCAAAATATATATTTTAATATATCTCCAAATCTTAAAAGAGATACTATAATATTGGTTCCTAATTTTTCTAGAATTTTGCGGAGAAGAATATATTTTTAAAGGGTGATTGTGAGTACTTTGGTATCTAAAGATAGGGATAATGTCTTCTGAATGTCTGATATCTGTTGATGCCTAATGCTACCATACATTTTCTCCTAGGTCCGTATTTCTTAGCTTCACTGAAATCAAGACAACCATAGCATTTTTCTGAATTTTTCTTAGGGAATTTCTTTGAAGTAAGTGACCAAAAAACCAAAAACAAACAAACAAACAAACTCCCCAAAACACAACAACAAAAAAATCAAATAAAACCCCCCAGAAGCAACAACAACAAAAAAATCCAGCTTCTGTTCTGCAGAAAAGATGAGATTCTTTTTCTCTGAGGCAAATCTCCTCTAAGGTTTCTTAGTGTCACCTTGTTATTTCATGAAGCTGACAACAATGCATTACAATGATTGGATTCGTCTGCTGGCACATTCTGACTCAGCTACATTTTTGGCAAGACAAATATAATTATGTTAAATTGGAAGAATGATACCTGATGTCCCATTTGCAAATCCTCTTGCATATCTATCCTGTTTGAAGATGTTATGCCTTGGTATGAGCACTGCGGAATTCTTTCCATTCTTCCACAAACTATGCTTGCATTGAAATTTTCTGGGTATCTCATTGTTTTAAACAATATTTTTAGAAGAATTGTGGAAGATGAATATTCATGTCAAATGCAGGGCAAATTAGTAACATGCTGGCATTTTATACTGTCTGTTGAAAAGTGTGTTCAGATACACTTCATTATTAATAGAGGGCAAAAACCTTCACATCTGGATATTCCTTGAGCTGAAAAGAGTGTCCCAACCAGTTTATTTTGGATGATGGCTGAACAGTTCAGCTAATTTGGCAGTTATTTCCTGGACTGTGGAGATAACTAAACTGTCTGTAGTATCTAGTTTAAACAATCTCAGCATAGTCTTAGGGCTTTTATGATGCACAGAACCATTTATTGTGTGTACATAATTGCCATCAGTGATTTTAAGAATTATGTGGCAACAATACAACAGTGTTTTCAGAACTGTAGTTCTGTTGACTTCTGTGCTGGGAATCCTGAAGTTATTCATCATCAGCAAAGATCACGTTTCAGCTTTTTTTTGTGTTCACCCAAGGCAAACATGGTGACAGTTTTGGTGAGACATCTATGTTGAGAAGTAGACTTCCCGAGGAGGACAGACAATTTCCCAAACAGTGAAAATTGGTAATTATAACAGCGGGGGTTTTTTTCACTGTCTTCCTCCTTAATCAAATCAAGCTTCCATTTGTGTTGTGGGAAGTGTGAAACATATTGGTATTTCAGCCAATACAAGTAGCTGATAACTCATCACTGCATTTGGAGATAGGTGTGACAGGCACAGTGGGCAAAAACTAGTTATACGTGGAAACACAACCGTCACGTTCCCCTTTCTCCTCACCTTTTAAGAATTGATTTCAATGGCAAGTTCTAAATAAGTCCCACTCATGTATTTGTAATTAATTACAAACATGCTTCAGGCAGAGCGCAGGGGTGGATGCTCGTCTCCAAGAAAAACTGGGAGAAGCCCCAAGATGTTTAGGGGCCTGTCTCCCAGGCTAGCAGAGGAGTGCAGCATGGCACTGATGTGATGAGTGTCCAGGCCTTGTTCCTGAAGCACAAGCAAGTATCTGTGAAAGGTGCAGGCTGAGGCCAGACACACCAGGGGGCTGAGTTACAGGAGCCTGTGTGGTACTGGACAGGCTGAAGAAGAAACAGAGGAATGCTTTTGTAACCAGTCCCTCATGGTTGATGCTACTCTGAGTAAAGCCCCACAGATCCTGGTGACCCATGAGAGCAGAGCTCTGGTGCACTCTCCCCTCTCCTGCATAGAAACCATGATGAGATGAGAATAAAGGCAGTGTGGCCAGCAGGTCAAGGGAGGTGCTTCTCTCTAGCAAGATCCCAGCTGGAGCCCTGCATCCAGCTCTGGCGTCCCAGCACAGAAAGGACACGGACCTGTTGGAGTGAGTCCAGAGGAGGCCAGCAAGATGATTAGAAGGACAGAGCACCTTTACTACAAAGAAAAGCTGTAAAAATTAGGGTTGTTCAGCCTGGAGAAGAGAAGGTTTCAGAGGATAGACTTTGAGTACATCAGGGAGCCTACAAGAAAGATGGAAAGATTTGCAAGGGCATGTAGTAGCAACAGGACAAAGGGCAGCAGTTTTAGGCTGAAAGAGAGGGCAGGTTAACATTAGATATGAAGAATTCTTTATGTATGGGAGGCAATTTCTGGCCCAGGTTGCCCAGAGAAGTTGAAGTTCCATCCCTGGCAATACTCAAAGCCAGGCTGGATGGAGCTTTGAGCAACCTGGTCTAGTGGAAGGTCTTCCAGACCAGGACAGGGGGATTGGAACTGGATGGTCTTCAAGGTACCTTCCAACCCAAAACATTCTTTGATTCTAGGATAACTTAAAACTTGAAGATACCAATGGGCAAGCTCTGGAGGGAGAAACCATACCTGCAGCACACATTAGAAACCACAAAAAGCAATTATGAGTGCTCATTAGGGGTATCTCTCTGCAAAGGAGTACTGACCCATTTGTCAGCCTGACAGGGATTCACCTGAAGTTTGCTTCTTTCCAGGTGCCATGGCCTGGGATGTCACAGGTAGCACCTAGGATACAACCCTAGATACAACCTAGGAGAAACAGGGATTATTGTTCTCTCATGTAGGCATGAATGACACAGCAAACCATGGCTTGGGCAGAATCAAACAAGATGGCAAAGATCTGGGCAAAAGTATGATTGAAAGGGATTAGTGCTCAGGTTACCTGATCCTCTCTTTACCAGTAGCAGAAATAGTGTAGGTAGGAAATGTTGGAGCAGCAGCAGTACCATCTGGGCACTTGACTGTGCTTGCTGTGGATGGCTTCCAGGAAGCACTTTCCCAGACTTGCTTTTCTCCCCCCATGACAGACTCTGTAGAGCAAGCCAAAGGTCGTCTTGGAACCTGCACGTGATGGAACCATGAGCAAATTGCACTGGGCAGAGGCTTTGGCTACTGGGGCACCACCTGTTACTTATCTCCATTTTGATATTGAGCCACTGACTGCAGTATTTTCTCTTTGGCTGCTGCTGTCCAGCCAATTCCTTGTCCATGGAATAGTTAGTTCATACAGAAAATCCCCTTCTCTCCAGTTTATTGGCAAGGATGTTGTGTGTAACTAAATCAAAGGTCTGCAGAAGTCTGGGGAGATACTGTTGCTCTTGCCTTATCCAGCAGCACAGTCGCCCTGTTGCAGATGGCAATCAGATTAGTTTGGCACAGTTTTCCACTGGTGAAGCCAAGTTGGCTGACTCCTATCACCTCCCTGTCTACCATATGCCTTGGCACAGCTTCCAAGAGGATGTGTTCCATGATCTTACTGGGCTTAGGATGTTTCTGAGGACCTCCATTTTACCCCTTTCAAAAATGAGTGCAATGTTTCTCTGTTTTTCTGTCACAGGGCTGCCAGGGCTGCTCAGATACGCTTGAGAATGGCTAGTCAACGGCATCAGCCATTTCCTTCAAGAACCTGGGGTGCATCCTTTTGGATTCTGTAGTCTTCTATATGTTTGGGTTCTGCAATGATCTTACAATAACAGAAAGGAATTAACTCCCCCAGTCCCTGCCTTAACTTTCAGGGACTTGAGAGTGTGCGAAGAGTATCTGCCAAAGAAAACGGAGGCTCTTGCTCTGTATTTGCAGCATCCTGTTTTCTCTTTCCCCTTCTTCCTCCTCCCTACCCTGCTTGGTTAGCATCTGATAATCTGGATTAATTCAGGACACAAATCCTTTTAATTTTTTTTTTCCTGGCTCTTTCCATTCCACTACTTCCCTTGCTTCCTATTAAATTTTATGAGCTAGCCTTATCCTTTAACTTTTTTTCAGATCTGCTTGGTTACAAACTGCTTTTAATCCTGGATTTGGGATAAATAAATCCTGGATTTAACTAAAATTACATCATGCTGCTGAACACCTCAGTGATGCACGTCTTTGTCTGCAGCAGCACTGCCAGCTTTTGAAGTCTGGTTTGGTGGAATGTTGCAAAAATGTTACAAAGATGTTAACCTTAACACCTTTTTGATGTGATACTCAGTAACGGATTGGAGATAGATGTTCTTAGTGCATTAGAATTTAAAAAATACATTTTGCCCCTTCCCAGTTTTAGAATTTTGTTCGTTCTTGTGATTCACAGTGGATTATTTTCTGCAGTGTATCAGTATTGTTTGCGTTACTACAGTCCTTTATATTTTCAAAGCAAGTCTTCATGCTGTAAGTATATCCATCATCTCTTCAATGCTGCTGATAATAACTAAATAAGATACAAACTCACTCTTGGAAGATTTTGTCTTGAATTTATAAACTTATTTTATGATGCTTACTTTCTGCCACTTGATACCACTTTTCAGCTGGTGTAAAATCCTTCTATTTATTAGGACAAGCCAAATATGTCGGGAGTTCCTTAGCAAAAGGATGTATGTTGGTTTTCCATCATGGAAGTGATGTTCTTGGAGAGATGTCCCAAAAAGTGTCAAAAAGACAGAATAACAGTAGAGAGCTTTAAGCCTGTATCTGCATATCTGTAATGGGCTTGTGATTTTTGTGGGGTGGCTATTAACCATACACTAGACACTGGATGAATGTGTGAAGGATAATACAAAGACACACTGTCTACACAGCTGTTTTTGTCCTTAAGCATTGCACCTTTTCACTGACAGGTCTTAATTACACAGAATACTATAGATATGATATACAGTAGGCTGTGGAGTTATGAATTAATTACTTTAAATTTTAGGCAAACTAGTTATGTTGCGAAGACAAATGAAACTGCAGTATGGTCTGCTGGAGGAATACAATCCTTGTGAATTAGATTGTATTGCGTTATAACAGAAGTTTGGGAACTCACTAAAATGTGGGTAATGTGGTGCCTTTGAGCTTGAAAAAACATTTGCTGATGTTTTTTTTAAATCTGCTTTTGCATTATGGGAAAAAAGGGAAAAGTAAAGAACAAAAAAGTGGTATTAAAAGATAGGATGTTTCTTCCTTTCCCTCCTTTATTTTTTAAAATGAAATGTAGGGTGGTTAGAAGAACCCTTGATCCATCTTCATTTCCACATTGTAAATCAGTAATATTTGTAAACCAGTAATAATAACATAATAATTTATATTGCCTAAAAAAAAGAGAAAATAGTATGTTGGAAGAAAAGAAATACTGATGATACCCTTAAGTAAAGTTCTCTTAAAAAGTAAAAATCTTCTTTTATTTTAATCTACGTAGCATCATGGCTCTTTGTGTATGATCAGACATGTTGTTTCTGTTTGGCAGTTATCCTAAAGTTCTGCAGAACAAATTTCACTCAAAACTTGGAGCTGTAATTACTTCCCAATTAGATTTCTGATGAGTACTGTTGTGACCACATGTTACTTTTGGTTTGCACATGACTCTCCTAGGATCACTGGTTTTTTGCTTTGAATCAGGACACAGAGGTGATGGAGTACAGCTTGGGAACTAAATTCATCAGCACCAACACTCTCAGTAACAGAGAAAGTCTGTTTGCCTGAAAGGATGAAGAATGTGGCCTGGAAACCTAGTGGAAAACTCTGAAAGCAATATCAGGATTGAAAAATGGGAACCTGATTTTAAGGGCCTTTGCTGGAAGAAATAAATTTTTGATGCAGATCTGAGAGAATTTAATAAATGCTGCTGAGTGAAGATAATTTTATTTTTCATGATAATTCCTGAGATGGATGGTGCCTATCTTGGCTCTCAGCCTAGACTAAATTTGCAATACTTCCAGCTAGGAAAGCTTTTGGTCTACCACCTGGGCATCTTTTGCATGGAATCTGTGAGAAAAGATATAGTGAACATCCAAATGCTTTTTCTGAGTCACATCACTCAAGGATGTGTCCAAATCAAAGCACCAAATGCTTTTGAGTCACACTTAATGGTATTTTTTTTCTGAGGCATGTGTCTCTAAAGGATTGTGAGTTAAAGTCATTGCTTCATATAATCATTATAATCCTGGTCCCCATGGTCTTCAGTTGGAAAATTCAATACTAGGTTTAAGGGATTACATCTGAAATACTGCAAAAATTGTTTCAGTGAGCTAAATTTTGTAATGTTTGAGGATTAGTTCTTGTGTGTAGCTCATTCATACCCATGGATAGAAAGGAAAAAAAAATCAAGTGATCTCTTTACAACTGAGGAATGAATACCTACATGGGGAGTATAACTGATGAAAACAATGAAACGCAGTGTTGAATCACAGACGCAGTCTGAAAACAGCTGTATGAATTCAGATTCAAAACAAGTTCTAATGTCATGCTTAGAATGAGGAAACCCAAAGCATTTTAACCACTTGCAGCTGAGTTGTAGGCCACAGAGAGGCATACAATACTCAAGTAGACATTGTCATTTTCCAGCTTTGTACTCCTCCCAAGGTTTTCCCTCTGTTTGAGTTTTGGAAGTTGTGACTCCTGAATCGATGAAATTTCTTAAGAGAAAAAATTACTAGAAAAATCACCCCGCCCCCTCACCGTGAAGTACCATATAGTGTTGGGAGAGCTTTTTTGTTTTGTTTTCCACCAAGTACAATTCTGCAGTTGTAATATTTTGATCCAATATGTGTCTATTTCAAGCAAGTCTCAATTTGGTCAACTGGAAGTGTGTGTGGGAAATGGAGAGTACCATACTTCTATCGGCTAGAGTCACAGTGATCGTTGGCTCTCTACACAGTGCTTTTTCCAGCAATTTTGATCAACTGGTATTTCCTTAGCACTTGGTGGGGAGAGTTTTCATATTTTATATTAAATCATAGTGGTGAGATTTAAAGCAAAGTCATGTTTTCAGTACAGTAGTCAGTTTTTGGAAGGTTTGTGTTTTAGACTCATGAAGAAAAATCAAATTGCAGGAACTGATCAACTTGAATCATTATGATATGGAAACTTCAGTAGGTCTTTCCTACCATGTTTAAAAGGAGTGCACAGCATACTCTGAAGAACTGAAAAGTACTTAAATATATTTAGTGGGCCAGAACAGGGCATGTGTTGTTTTTTTTCCAGTCAAGTAGCTTAGCCACAGGTATTCAGACTCTGGTATATAGGGTGTGGTTTTCTTTTTTAAGTGAGTTCACATCATTTTCACTAAGCTAATTGAGCTAGTGGTAGAGGCATCTTCTGCTCCAGAATCAGAAAGTTGTGACATTTCTGTTTCTTGAGTTCCCAAATGAATTGGCATTTGGAAACTTATTTTCAGTTTTATGTAAAAATATGCAGTGTGCCAAAAAAAGCTTTCAGTCAAACAAGGTATATCATTCAGTCTGAAACTAAATACGGCCATGGTCTGCATTGACTTTTTCCTGTGGGGAAAATGAAAAGAAAGCCTTCACCTCAGACCCTGGAAAGTTGTTGGAATGGCTTTCACTGTGGATGGCTCATCCTGGAGGCCATCTCTGAGCATGTGGAAGACAAGAGGGTGATCAGGAGTAGTCAGCATGGAATTGTTAAAGCAACCTGGTTGCCTTCTGTGGTAGGAAAGCTGATAGACAGGGGAGAGAGCAATGGTTGTTGCCTACCTAGACTTCAGCAAGGCTTTTGGCACTGTCTCCCATGATGTCCTTATAAGCAAACTCATGAAGTGCCAGCTGGACCAGTGGACAGTGGGTTGAAAAATCACTGAATGGCAGAGCTCAGAGAGTAATGATCAGTGGCACAGAGTCTAGTTGGAGGCATGTCACTAGTGGCATCCTTCAAAGGTTGAAGCTTAGTCCAATATTATGGCATCTTTCAAGAGGATGTAGTAGTGTTGGATGCCAGAGGATCTGGTTATTTTAACTGAGGTGGCAGGAAATTATTCTGGTTTTGTGCATGAAAATAAGATAGTCAGATTAAAACAGTTACGTTTATAAGGTTTTGAAGAACTATTATAATTTCATGTAGCCATTTATGTGTAAAGTTTTTAAATTGTCTTTAATCTCTAGCCTACTCACTTTGATGAGGAGACATACATTATGGAAGCAATAATAATTGCATATTTAAAAATCCAGCTACTGTAACATGCTTTGAAACAGTGCAAGTGTTTGTGATACTAGAATTCTGTTCTGACAGCCTTGAGGTGATAATAGTAATTATTGGAAAACTGAACAACTGTGTGTGCACTGCTTAACTTTACTCCTACTTATTGATAGTGGTTTGCTTCTGTGCACTTGAGAACTGAGTTTTATGGTTACTTCTATGAAGCAACTCCACATTCTGATAACTGACTCTGCTTTGGCAGGAAGAGAAAGAGCAATTGCCACAGATAGGATTAGTAAAACCTCAGGATTATACAGATAGAGATGGAAGCAGGTACGTTGTAGAATTTTTAGCTTTAGTGTAGTACAATTCGGTTTCAAGTTTCCTTTCAGCTCTTAAAACTTGTGGGCTTTCCCCAGTTAGCCACAGCCTCTCCTGCTCTTATCTAGGATGATCTGTGCTTGCTGGTCCCTAAATCAATTGATAATCCTTTGTAATCTGGGAAGTAGAATTATCTTATCACTTAAGCAATTTGGATATATTCATGAAAGGCATCAAGGAGCAATGCAGTCTTAATTGTGTGACTCATCCATAGAGCACCTTTAAATGCAGATGTACTCTAAAAATTGGCTACACAAAGACAACCTTAAAAATTACAGCTTCACGATCAGTCTTTTGGGAACCACATCCTACTATTTTCTGTGGGCTTTTGTGAAGTTATTTTGTAGTTTCCTGACAATATGCACCTTAAAAAACAAGGTTGGCCAAGTTATGTGGAAAATTGGAAGTCACTCTACTTTATTGCAAACGTTTGAGTTAGCATATGCTCTTCCCTCCTGTTCAAGCCATGTCAGAGGTCACTGTGTAATGAAAAAAAAGAACATGGAGTATAGCAATCAGAACACAACTTGAATATTTTAACTGCAATATTTAGTTTGACACTGTGACATGGGTTAATAAGAGGTCAGTATTTTGAAACACTTAAGACCTGATTAAAGCAAATCTATGACCTAAAGTATGGGGAAAAAGGAAGTCAGGTGGTGATTCTTGGTATCTTGTCAAACCACAATAGCTCTTCAAGTATAATTTCAGAATATTTGTATTAGTTTATTAATTTCTTATTTTTGAATTTTGTGCTTTACTTGCGTATATGCAGCATGAAACTGCGGTATATTCTTCTTTGTTACAATACAGCTTTTTATAGAAACATCCAGAATCTCTACACATATGGTAGAGACTTTTTTTCTGGTGATCTCTGCCCAGGAGAAAAAAAGCCAGTGTTTTTATTTTTAAATCTGGGGCCTCCTAGAGTTACTCAAGGCTTGTCTGACAACAGATACTTCACAGCTGTTGGTGCCTTTCTCGGTCATCTCAATGCTACACATCAACTCTCTGATGTTAAGCACATAAAAGTAAGGTCCAGATCCTTTGTGGGATGAACTTACATGCTGAAGGCTGAGATGTGAATTGTCACCTATGCTTCTAGGTCAGCAAAATACCCTAATCACCTGATGTCAAGTGCTTGCTTTATTACTGTTCATGTGTGAAGGCATTTACACTCGCAGACCTTAGGAGCTGTCATTCATTTTTGAGGCTGTTTAGATTTAATGGTGTGTTTTAGTGCTGCAAAATTTTCATTACCTCCAATGCCAAACCTGTCACAGTAAGATTTCTGGCCTATCTCTCTCTTAAGTATTTTATCTGACTTAGCAAACTGAGGCAGGGAGAGAGCAAGAAAATGTTCAGTGTTGCACTTTTTATTTTATTTTTAAGCTCTTTGTCCTTTTGATGAATTGTGCAGTGAAATTAACAGTGTAATTTGGGAAAACTTATGCTTTGTGGTGGTAGAAGCCCAAGACAATAATTTCTACGGTCAGTATCATTGCTGTTTTTTTAAATGGGATTCTGAAAGTGTCTTTCTGGAAACCTTGGTACTAAAGCCTGATGTGAAAACAATAACTTTGAGTATAGCCCTCATCTTTCTTGAGTATGTTATTAGCTAGCATGGACCTCTGAACAGTTATGGTGTCCAAGGGTAAGTAATCTCTGAGATCAAAGCTGACAGCTTTTGGCACTGGAATGCAGGTCCTAAAGTACAGAAAAGAGGAAGAAGGAAGATAGGAAACAGAGTAACAGTCTTCTGCCAGGTATGAGGCAGAAGGCTTTGGAGAAGTTTTTCAAATAGGGTAAGGTAGAGAAGAAAGTATTCGAAATAACAGAATAACTGTGCAAGTTCAGCATGATAGATGGACTTTTAAACTGGCCTTTGATACCTGTCATCAAGTGCTGCAGAAGTGACATTTTTTAATAATGCACTTGTTTTTCTTGCAAAACTCAGTTTTGTTGCTCTTCTACCAGTGTGTTTCTCTGTTGCTTATTAGGTTATATTTATTAATATTTTAAAAAGTTTTTTAATCTTAAACTTCTCTCAAGAGTGTGAAACATGCATCTCAGGTTTGCTATATTTGCAGCTACTCCTGTTGCTATTTAAGCAATTACTCCTGTGTTTTGTTGGGAAGACTTACATTTCTCAATTGAATTTCTGCCATGGTGCATTTTATGAAGTTCTTAATAACTGGCTCTATCAAGCAGTTACAGCTTTTTAGATAAGCAGACTATAAATCAATGACTTTTTAAGTGGCAGCCTTAACACATGTGTCTGTTAATTGCTTTGGTGATACTAGAAAAGTGGTATGTGTATATCGGAAGTGCAGGAAGAGCTGGTGAAAAAAAAGAGAAAGAACACTGAATTTCATTCATTATGCATGAAGGCAATAATTGAGTAACAGCGAGCGAAAAGTATCAATTTGGAGTTGTTCTGAAATTAAGTAAGTGTAAAAACACTAACTTGGGGAAAAGAAGGATCAAATAGAAGCAGTTTTCTCTAGGTAAATTGCAATTTCCCGGATGTGATTTCTTGATTTGACTCTGAGATACTAAAAAATAATTCATTAAATGAGAAAAATCCCTTTGTGCTCAAATAAGTTTTGAACTGCTGTGTGATTTTTTGACCTTGAAACATCAGGCTTGTGGAGGATAAATCTCTTGTTAACATGTCTTGCACTTTCACTAACTGGATGACATTGGATACCCCTAAATAGTCCAGAGCTTCTGCCAGGAAAAGACCATGAAGTTTGTCCAAAAAACAGATCCAAAGCAGGCTGTTTTTCAACAGTCTGACATTTTTGCATAAAAATCAGGAAATTGACATAGGCCAAAATTATTCTGATCTTGAAAATGAAGGCAGTTTTAACTGGAGGAGACACTTCAAATTGGAAAATAGTATATTTTGTCTTTTGCTGAGTAACATTTGCCTTGATTTTAAAGTACAAATATTTCCAATGTGATTTTATAATCACAGTAAGTGGAACACAGTGCACAGCTACTACTATTAATTTAATTTGATCACATTTTTTTTTGTTTCACCATGGAATGGAATTTAGAAATGTGGCTTTTTCTATCACTTTTAATTTTAGTACATGCTAGAATGTGAGATATTAGAGCACACAAATTTTAAATCCAGCTGAGGACACTGTCAAATTACTATATTGCAAAAGCAGATGGAAAATTAATCTTTCATGCAACTCAATAAAATAAAAAGTTAAACCTTAATTATAATCTTGCCTGCTGCTGCTTTTGTATCAAAAATTATGCTACAGCTACGCCTATGGCATTTTTCATGGAGCACTCTGTCAGTGACTTCTATCCAATGACAAATTGTCCTTACTTCATTCTTATAGAGATACTACTCAAGAAATAAAGATGTTGATTTTTATTAGGCATTTTCCTGCTTGGAAGAATTTCCCTTTTATTGTAATTAGTCATTACATTCATGGAGGGATTGCTTTGAATTATAACAAGTTCAAGTAACGTTTGTAACAAATTTTATTACTAGAAGTTTTTATTACTAGAAGTTTTTATTGATAGAAGTTTTGGAAATGATTTGAGAATGATTTATTTATTATAAATGTGGAAAATTGCATCATTTTATAAATCATAAACCATGTTGCTAATAGGCTCCATTATTAGATTTCATTGATTTATATGAATAATATCTTTACAGTGGTGATTTTTTTTACTAGATATAAGCTTATGTAGAATTTCTGCAATTGAAAAGGAAAAATGGAAATTGATGGGACTGAAGACTAATCAAAATTAATTCCTTTCCAGAATCTTAATGTTGCCAGTTGACCACTGGATTTTGATTTTCAGTTGCCTCGTGGATTAAACGGCTCTGCAGAAGAGCAGTCTTTTCTTAAAGAGCAGGACTTTTTTCTATTCCTTTTAAAATGTCTCTCATTTGTCAGCCTTTCCTCCCTTTTTTTATCCCAGGGACTGACCCAGCAGCTGGAGTGCCTGATTTGACTCTCTGAAATTAGATGAAATGTATTCTGGGACTGGGAGTGTGAGAGGGTGCTATGTGAATAGTATTCACGCTTACTTAATTAGATGCATACATGATGTTTCTTTTGTGGGTCCATTGTGAATATTTGGTGCAGATACTTGGGCTTTGCAAACTCTGACAGTTTCATTTTCAGGAATCTTACACACATCTGCTGTCATTCATCTGAGATATGAACATCTTTTGCTGCTGCAAGAATGGTATTTTCCTTTCCCTGTAATCCTTCTGTGTTTGTGAAGTGCAGTCCTTGTGTCTTCAGAATTATTCTGCTTTAAATGATTTCAAAGTAACCTGGTGTCTCATGTGTTTTCTAGATAACTAAGGATGTAGATGTTGTATAATTAGTATAGTAGCTATTATATGTTGTTTCTCAATTAGGGTTTTCCCTTTTTCATTTTTTCAAATTTCTTTTGAATGCTCCCTTACTGCATTAAAGTATCTGATTATTTTAGCTGAATTAGAAAATAATTTAATCTTAATGATGTTTCATAATTTTCAAATACTGTTTCTTGAATATCAGTGGCTTAATTCCTATTTGGCTAACTCCTCAGTAAGGAGAAGATTTTGCAGAAAAATATGTGAAAACATTGTTAAGTATAACTCAGTAATCCTCTTATCTAATCTTGCTGCAGCTTAACTGTGAGGTAGTGTTCCCTTCTGACACAATTGTATAATTGCTATTTTTTGAGCAATCCTTTCTGAGGATTTCAATCAGTGTAAAACTGTGTTTCTTGCAGAGCAATAAAATATATGTGTCAAAACTATAATGACTTCCAATTCCATTCAAATACCTTGGTTATATGAGTTCTTCTGTACTGCACACTTCAGGGTAGTAGAGAGCTCCATGAAGAAGCTTGGATAACAGAGGTGCAGGAGTGTGTGAGGTGAGTTTGTGTGCAGTAATGTAGCCTGCACCACATGAGTTTTGGTAAATTATTGGATGGTATCATGTAGTATACTGTAATTGTAAGCCAAAAATATCCAGCTATGTTTGTGGCTGGTGCAATATAAAACCAGAATTATAGTGAAGCAGGGCAACAACCTGAGCAGTTGAGAAAAACAGAGAATAACCCTTTACATTCTTTATTTCTGTGACGTATAAGTAATTAACTCCTGTCATCTTCTTTCACAGTTGATTTCAGCATAGGGAGAAGGATCTGAGATCCTTCTTTCCCCTTTGTTGGCAGCACTAGTGAAAGCTGTAGGAGACTTCTTTACAAGCAGCTGTACCTGTAATTATGCTGGTCCATCTATAATGAAGGCATGAAAATCAGTGTGTTCAGATCTGGCTTAATAACAGTCCTGGAAAATCTTATGAACACTCAAGTGTTCCCCTCAAATCTTCTTTTTGCTTCTGGGCATGCAGCTGCAATTGCTGAGACATCCACAGCCATGTCTCCACAAGTATGTTAGATCCAGGGCAAGGTTAGAGTTCATTAGCTCACTACAAGGAATAGGAAGTTTTAATCCTGATAACAAGTTCCTAAGGTTTAATTTTATTTTTCAGAATACAAGCATAATGTTTGTCTTTAATCACTTAAGTCTTCTTGTCCTCTAGATGATACTGATACTGGTGGCCTGTAAACTATGCTAAACTTTTTTCTCAAAAGTATCATGTTGGAAAAGGGGTATTGCATCATTCAAGCGTTTTCTTTTCCTTTAAGATTGACCAAAGTGAGGCATGTTTTAGTAGCCCTTTATGTTTCCTTTTTCCTTGCGCGATTTTAAAAAGGTATTTACCCCAGTGAACTCTTTAGTCATTTCCTAAAGCCTCAGTTCAATGTAATGTTTTTAGAAGCAGAAGACTTCAGAGATACCTTATTGTTACTATCTGACAGCCTGATCTGTTTCTTCTTCCTCTAAAAAACGCATATGAGACACTAGAGCTTCTACATGTGAAACTGATTATTAGATCCATCAGTTCTGTAATTGATGAAAAGGTGAAGTTTAAAACTGCAGGCTGTGAGTGTCTTCTTCAATGCATTTTACTGACTGCCTGGAGTTTAGTTATTTTAAATATGTACTCTCAGTACAGCTCAACAGTATTTTCTGCTTAGATTCTGTAACAGTTGGCTTTTGGAGCTTTAGTCATGGCTGTGTAAACAATATCATGTTAAACATATTTAACTGGTATCACAGAGGATCAATTTTTCTATGTTACATTTCTCTGCTGATCATCTAAGATGTCTGTATTTATTCCACGTGTTGCACTCAGAAGAGAAAAAAATTTAGTAGCATTGCTTTGCCCCCTTTTGGGTCCAAGTCACAGTATAAAGGAAATAAGGAGTGTCTTGTTTGAGGATAAATATAAACTTTCTGAAAACATCCTAGCTTTTATTGCTGTTACCTTTACTGTTACTTTATGGTAGTCAGTCTCATTTTCCATCCAATCACCCACGATGTTAAGTTTTCCCTGAGACCACACTATCTGTTCATAGGCATGGGAATCGTGTGCCTTTTCAAGTAACAGTGTTTTTGGGCTGTGTTCTCATGACAAATATGTCTCTATCAGCAGTAGCAGTTCTGTGGTAGTAGAAGGAGGTCTGCTGCTACCGGCACCCATCTACTCTAATGACTACACAATGAGACATTTGAATTACTCAAGAAGTTATACTGTGCTGTCAAGAGTCAGTTACGAGTCCTGAGAACAACAAGTGCCAAACCAGGCTCCTGAAATGAGCTGAGCTCCAGGTCTGAAGAGAAAAAAAATAAGATTTGTGGCTTTGAAAGTGTATTTGAGGAGAGAGAAATTGATAGGAAAAGAGATGGCAGCTAGGTAAGACGTAACATGAAAACCAAGACCCGAAAAGTCTTTCAATGAAGCATCAAACTGAACAATATTGTACAGCCTTTTCAAGCAAGTTTTTCTACTTGGTGGTCTTTTTCTAAATTCGTGGTCTTTGGAGGTTGAATGTACTTACAAGTAAATTAAATAGTTTCTTCTTTTGTTCTTTCTCTAATTCCCTATGTGAAAAAATATATATGTGTATATACATTCATGTACAAGGCAAATGTGAAGTATATGCTGATGTTGTATTCTTCAATTAGATTTGATATCTTTTATATCCTTCATGAGATGTAATGTAGTCTGTAAGATGCTAATTTACTATTTGAGAGCAGAGGTAGTGAGAGTCATAATTTTTCTCCTGAGGCCAAAATTTTGGGGTTTTTTAATATGACAAATTTAGGGAATTTTACTCTGTTTGGTACATTACCTTGATACAAATTTTATTGTTCAATTACTTTAAAATTGTTTGCCTGTGTAGGTGCTTTTTTTAGCAAACAGCTTTTGGAACCAGTAAATTGATCGTTTTTCTGCAGGCTTACTATGAAATGTAGCTGTGTGAAGGGGCTCTTTCTAGCAATCTCCTACAGACTCTTGAGTGGTCAAGGGAAGGAGAACCAGTTTGCAGAAGCATTTGAAGGGGACCGTTTTTTCGCAGTTGTAAACGTGCAGTACTTCACAGTATTCTCATGTTTGACAGGGACATTTGGAATTAGTGACATTGTTAGTGTGCTTAGTGTACCTCTTTGTGGCACAAACTTTTGTGGAAAAGAATTGGAAGATAAATGCATCTTTGTATGTGCTCTTACTGAAAAGGCTAAAGAGCCATTACTTTTATTATTTCTTTATTAATGTATATTACTAAAAAAGTAATAATTTCATTCTAGAGAAACTGTTGGCAAAGTTAAGGATAAAATACATCTGGGTACCAGTAGCATGATGTAAAATCTTCATATTACTATTGCCATGGCATCTAGTCACCCAGTACAGAATCAGAAAATGATCTGGGATGAAAAGGACCTTAAAGATCTTCTAGTTCCACCCCCCTCACTGGATCAGGTTGCTCCAAGCCACATGCAATCTAACCTGGAACACTTCCAGGGGTGTGGCATCCCCAACTTCTCTGGGCAAGTTGTTTCAGAGCCTCGCTACCCCCACAGTTAACGAATATCTTCCTAATATTTAATCTAAATCTCTCCCCCTTTAGTTTAAAACCATTCCCTCTTATCCTATCACTCTTTCCCTGTGTAAAAAGTTGCTCTCTCTTTTGCTTTACAAAGAAAGGGGGATATTTTAAATACTGGAAGGACCTTGCAGTAACATCTGCCTTGAGCCTTCTCTTCACCACGCGGAACCACCACAGCTGTCTCAACCTGTGTTTGTAGGAGAGGTGCTCCAGCCCTGTGTAACCTCCTCTGGATCCTCTCTAAGAGGTCCATGTCTTTCTTGTGCTGGAGGCGCCTGTGCTAAACACAGGACTCCAGATGAGGTCCGCAAGGGCAGAGCAGAGGGGAAGGATCACCTTGCTAGACTGGACATGCAGACTATTTGCTTATCTCCGGGTTTTCATCCAGAATAACTTCAAGTCCTTCTCCACAGTACTGCTCTCAGTTCTACTTCCAGTCCGTACTCATGTCTCTGATTGCCCTGAGCCAGGTGGAGAGCCTTGAACTTGCATTTGTTGAATTTCTTGAGGGTGTCATGGGCCTGTTTCTCAAGCTTTTCCAGATCCCTCTGGATGACATTCCATCATTCTGGCAACAGCAGACTCATCTTCGTGTCATCTGCAAACCTGCTGAGTGTGCACTCCATCCCACTGTCTGTTTCATTGAGGAAGGTATTGAAGGGCACCTCTCCCAAGAGAGAGCCCTCAGGAACATCATTTCCACTTGCCTGCATCTGGACATAGAGCCTTATACCAACTGGCTGTGTCCATCCAGCCAGTTCCTTATTCCCCAAATAGTCTACCCTTCAAATGTATGTCAAAAGACTTAAAGAAATCTCGGTAGATTATGTTAGTCAGTCTTCCCTTTGTTGACTGTTGCAGTCCCTCAGTCACTGAAGGCCCCCACATCAGAGGTTGGTCAGGCAAAATTCAGACTTAGTAAAACATTTTTGGGTCTCTCAGATCACTTCCTTATCTTGTATGTACCTTAGCAGGCTTCTGTGAGAATCTACCCTGTGATCTTCCCAGGCTCAGAGATAAGGCTCACCAGTCTGTAGTCCCTGGGTCTCCCTTTATGTTTTCTAAAAGAAGAAATGCTGCTTTCCTTTTTCCTGCCATAGTGGACCATTCAGATATGATTGAGAGTTGTTGCAGGCTTGGCAACAACCTTAGCCAGGACCCTAGGATGCATCTCATCAGGCCTCATAGACTTGTGGCTGTTCAGTTTCATCACGTGGTACCAAACCTGCTCTTTGTTTACAGTGAGAGAGATTTCATTTCCCCAACTTAGAGGTTCATGGATTGAAGTGAGAAGCCTGAAGTACTCTAAGTGAAGCCAGTGAAGGCTGAGGTAAACCCAGCCTTCTCCATATCCATTGTCACTAGTTCTACCTTCACATTTACTGAGATTGCATATTCTCCTTGGGCTTTCTTTTATGACTGATACACTTACAGATCCCCACTTAGTGTTCTTCATATATCTCTTTCTAAGTCCCTTTATATCTGTGCCTTAGGTTTTTTTATCCCATCCTACACATCTGAACTGTATCCCTCTACCTTTCCAGGCCACATGTACCTGCTTCTACTGGCGGTGCATTTCCTTCTTATTCCTCAGTTTGAGGAGCAGAACTTGCACTTCAAACCTTACAGGTTTACAGTTTGCCTTGCTTGATTTCCTAAATAAGGATGCAGGATCCTTGTGCTCTAAGAAAAGTGTCCTTAAAGAGTTGCCAGCTCTTACCAGCTGCTTTGTGCCTAAGGATAATTTGTCAGGGGATCTTGCCCACTAATTCTTTGAGCAGCTGGAATCTTACTCTTCCAAACTTCAGGGTCTTGACTTTGCTCTTTGATATTTGCTGGGCCTGTGTTCCTCAGGATCATGAGCACAACAAGGATGTGGTCACTACAGACTGCTACAGACTGCTCCAGCCTTAAGCCCTATAAAGAGCTCATCATGTGAAGAAAAGTGAAAATTAAAAGCTAGGATTTCTACTAGGTGCTCATGTTTCAGGGTGTAATTTCTAAATTTGATATTTAGTTCTTTGTAAAACTTAGAAAGAGATTGCTCCATAACTGAGGTAAAGGACAAAATCATAAAAATAAATTTAATGAAAATTATTTGAATGAAATAGTTCTCTGTAATTTTTTTTAAATCTAGGTTTGTGCATAAATTTAATTTGATGAAAAAATGGAGTATTTCTCATGCCTCAGCATTGTCTAAACCTAGCATCTTGTGTGTAATTGGTTGCTGTAAATATACATTCTCTCATCTCACAGATTCTGCCATTACAAATGCTCAGCCATTTTTTAGTATTTTAGGCAAAAATGAGATTTTCTTGGTGTGAAAAGACCAGCCTGTCTTTCAACATTATGTCTAACTACACAGTCTATTTATCTGAACTAAAAATAACTGAAGGGCAAAATCAACCAAACTCTAATATGATAGTTGTGACTGCTGAATTTAACATTGCTTTAGCATTAGCACAATGATTTCTATATTTAATAATTTGTAAATTAAGTCTACATTTCTCAAACTAGACATTCAGAGCTAGTGCATCCTTAGGATCTTAATCTGTTTTTATTCCTTCACTTGTTAATTTGGAAAAATTAATGAGTCTGCTGTGAGAGGGAGAAAGGTATTGATGTGTGTGAGATGTTCTTTTAGGTATAATCATTGCAGAAGAGCACAGGAAAAACTAATCATCATTAGTTCAGAACATAACTTATGGGGTGTGCATATGGATAAAAGAAAAGGTAGTGAGTATTTTTTCATCATATTTTTCCAGCAACTACAGTACATTTTATGCCTCCATTGAAGTGTCAGCCCTTTTGGAGAAGTGTACACCCAAGATTGTATTCTGTGAATACCTGTGGCCCAAATTAAGGAACCTGCATATTGTTATTTCTGAGTGATCTTATAAAATGTTGGACTTCATTACTGCAGTCCTTAAAATGTTATATAAAAGGTTTTGTCTGTTAAGAGGTCTGTTTAGCACAGTAATTTTTCCTAGAGGATAGCAGAAAGCAACATCTCTTTCACTCAGTTTTTGCCAGATTTCAAGTATCTGTTTTCTGCTTTCAGCTTCGCTAAAACAGTTCTCAAGCATTTTGATATGATCAAACAGTGGCTTGTTTAGCTGGCATGACCTTTCCCTTGTCTGGCTTCCCTCCTTCTACAGAAAATGACATTTATTCTGTGGTAGACATTAGCAAAATTTCCATGCTGAAACTTAGGTATGAAGAGTTTGCTAAAGTTATATTCCAAGGGAGGAAGGGGTGAGCTAAGGGTTCCTTATTAGTGTTTTATGATAATACACACCACTGTGCAAGTGGCATGACAGCAGCCAGGTGGCTGTATTGGCCTTTTATCCACAGGAAAACAGCATCAATCCCAATGTGCATATTAAAGATGGATTTCTGAAGTATTGTGTGGCCTGAGGATGTAGACAACATCCACAGCACATATTGTTGTACACTTTTCTTTCTAGGCTTTTCTATCCAGTTAATAAGATATTGGAAACAGAAGTGGTCAGTATACAAGATAAAATCAAGTAGATTTGTGTGATTCTTTACTCAGGATTAGGCACTCTTTTAAGAGCAGAGGAAGATAGTACATCAGCATATAATATTTAAGATGAAAAACATAATGTCATCTGTAAAGTAGCTGGTTTATATTTTCTTCTTATGAGTAGAACACGTGTAAGTGACATATGAAGTACCTGCTGCACTGAGATACCTTACTTTTCACTTGACTTTGGTTTCCTGCACATTGGTATTAATATGATGTTTCTCTTTACATTTTATATTGAAGAAGTAACAGTAAAAATCTAGCATTTTAATAAATAGTTTTATAGTGAATTATACTGTAAGTATTTAAATTAGTATGCTTCCTTAAAATCTTAAAATTTTAAACATAATCTATAATCAGCAATTTTCCTGTCAGGGATTGGTGTGTTTTCAAGCTGCTTCTTTTACCTCAGTTCTTAAGTTGGATTGCTTAAATGTATAGGATCAAAGCAACCACCATATTAATGGTAAGTGATGTAGAAGTATTTAAGACACGTAACAAAGCCTGTTGCAAGAAGCCTGGCAATTCAGCCTCTCCTCCATCTGCCTCACTATCTGCTAATGCAGCCCATCAGCTTTTTTCTGAGGATCCTTTATGAGACAGTGTCATAAGCTTTTCTAAGGTCAAGATAGACAATATCAATTACTCTTCTGTTGTCTGACACTATCAGTGGTATCTGCTTCCTGGCTGAAGATGAAGTTTGTAACAGAAGAACTTCTGTCAGTATTTTTTGAAAATAATGCAAAGTAAGAAATGATAGAGTATAAGAGTCACTGTCATGGGTGGCTGTTTAGAGAACTGGTAGACTGTAGGTACCAGAGAGGCTTTTTTTTCCTAGGAAATAGAAACTGGAATGTCAGAAGCTCAGTCTGGTAAAAAGGAGCAGATCAGTGAAGATTGAATAAATACTTGAGAGAAGTGAGTGAAGATTGAATAAGTACCTAAGAGTGAAGATTGAATAAATACTTAAGAGAACCTTTGAGAAGAATTGCCTCTAAGATTGTTAGTGTGCTTTATGAGTGACTTGTTTCTCAGCCAGACAGCACGGAGGAATGAGCTGGACTCAGAATCCCAGAAAGGTCGATGCATCTGATGCAACCATGCTGTTTAAATAGGGGATCTGTTTTCCTGGGACCACAATGAGCTTGCTGTGTATATCTTCAAGACTGAAGACTCCACCACCTCCTTGGATACCTTGCTCAGGTGCTCAGTCACTCTCACAGCAAAGAGTGCTTTCCAAAGTTCATACAAAGTTCTTCTGTATTTCAGTTTGGACCCACTTTGGTCCTGTGACTGGGCACCAGTGAAAAGACATGGTCATATTTTTTATTACCCCTTCATTTCAGGTTCATTTCATTACCCCTTTGTTTCATTTTATTACCCTTTCACCACTATCACCCCTTCAGGTATTTACATTAAAAATGGCATTATGTCATTACATACTGTAGTTGCACATTTACATAGTTTGAGTTGAGTACTCAACGAAAGGTACTGTAGTAGGACAGCAGTCCCATCCTGTCCTGATCCAGCTGAGGTTCATTTGAGTCAGAATCTAGATCTGCTCCCTGGAAACATCAAAGTAATGACATTGAAACATTAATATTATGAAATGGCTTAATGGAGCTTGGTTGGCTTACCTTCTGCTTGGAAAGTCATCAGAGTTAGGCGAAAGTAAGCAGTGGGTGCACAGTCAGAGGTGAGTGAATTGTGGATGAAAAAGGAAAGAAAGAGCCAGAAAGAGCCTTTATCTTTGATGGTAGAAAATTACTAATTCAGTTAAGCAGGACAGAAAAATTACTCTCTGATAAATGATTCTGAACAGTGGCAGAATCAAAACTGTTAAATTTAGGAAGAAGAAGAGTATGAAGAGTGTGTATTGATTAGAGAAGAAACACAAGTTTTAAAATCAGGAAGCTAATTAGAGTGTCAGTTTATTGGATATCTTGTGATTTATGTTGTAATAAAATATAGGGCATGTGTGTGAGTTTAAGTGCAGTTACAGTTTCAGGTACATTGCACTTAGTTTTGGTGGTAAGTCTGTAATTTTAACAGTGTTTCAATGTGGGATCTCAGCACCTCAGGACTGATGTGCAGAGTGACCGAGACCACCCTTGGGGGGCTCGGAGGTCCTGGAATGTTGCCAGAAGTGTCTGGTGGCTGGACTTTGATCCTACACGGGAGACGACACCTGTATGAGGATGGGAGGATTTCACTGGGGTAAATGGTGAAGGGATAAGTTAATTAGAGTGTAAGACACAGGGTTTAGGATTTCTGTACAGGGGGGTCTAAAGAAGTAAGATGGAGGAATTGGGGCGTGTCCTGTCCTTCTTCTTCTTCTTCTTGGCCTCCATCTTCTGTGGTGATGGTGGCACTTTGGGATTGGTTATTACTAAAAGTGCACTGGTCAATAAGGGTAAAAGGTATTGGGGAAAATTGATAAATATTGTATATGTAATTTTGAGTATAAAGATAGGTGACCGCCCCGGGGGCACTCAGTGTGCTTATGGCTGGCTGCTGTGCAGACCTCTGTCGGGCTGAGAGAAAATCTTTTAGATAAACAATTAATAAACACCAAGACCGAGAAAGAACCTGAAGCCTCTTCTCGTCTTTTGAAGCGCGGGCTGTCCAAGGCCACCCTGGGCCTTTCCAGGTCATTAAAACAGCCGAAAAACTGACATTTCAATATTACTGAGATATATTACAACAGCATAATTTGCAACGGAATGAAAATTAAATTACGTTTTTTAATTTAACATTAAGCCATTTTTCAGGATTATGGCTTTAAAAGCAGCTTGTTGTCCACTGTACACAGTGCAATGTAAATTTTTGACACATTCTGGATGGGCAAATCTTCATGGCTGTTCTTAGATGTACATCAGAATTAGATTTACATCAGAAGTAGTGGCTCTCTTGCAAGTATTCTGATTTTGTAATGAGGCCTTGGCTCATTTCGTTGTAATTCAGCTCTACAGAGCCATACTTTGTTCATTCAGCAATTTAGTTTCTTGCCTGCCAAGCAGATCCTGATGAGTTCCAGTTTTCCTTTTGAAGAACAGAAGCACTTGAATACTGCAAAACAAATGTGCTTTCCAATTGATTATCACTAACTGCTGCTGTTTTCCTTTGTCTGCTTCACAGCAAAATAGACTGTATTTATACAGAAGGTTTTCTTTGGCTACTTACTTAGATAGAGGTAATGTTTAGGAAATAGCTTCTCCATTTCACCACACCTGTGCAACTCTGTTTTGAAGAGGAGTGGTTATTTCTATCCAAGCACTGTCACTTCAGACAATATGTCAGGCAAGTTTTGGATCTCACAGAGCACCTATAAAACACCAGGAGTCCTTGGTTCTGTCAATCTGAAATCATTGTATTGGTTGGTAGTTGTGCAGTTTTCATACTTTCGTGATTTGTAGTGTTGCTGGGGAGGACTTTGTAAATCAGTGAGATTGGTAGCTAAATCTACTGTGAAACTTGAAGTTTGGCGATTTTAGTGCAATGTTGCATTTTAATACTGCTTTATTACATAGTGAAATTTTATATTAATGAGTAGCAAAACCAGAATTTTGTATTAGTAAAGTAAATGCAAGCATTGGTTGAATATATAGAGGTCAGTGAATGAACATTAATTTAAATGAACCTTATCTTTCAGTCTTTTAGGTTATCTTAGCAAGTACATTTACTTCCTAAATCATGCGTTATTCAGTAACATTTTATTTATAAATTATTTTAATGCTTTGATTATACTAGGTACACTTGGATTCTTTTGTGTATATTGTCAAAAGGATCTGGCACTAGATAAGGAAATAAACAGAACAGCTAAAATTGCTAAAACAATGGTGTGCTTTTTTTCCCTGTTTCTCTGAACCAAAACCGTTGGGAGTTTTTAACATCAGATTATGGTGACTTGCTTGATCCATGCTTCCAGCTGTTCCATTAGGAAGGAATTTGTGAACCACTTTAGTCTCAAGTACAGTAATCACTAACATAGGGAGCTCTTTCTCCATGATATCACAAACAGAAATATGGCTTTATTCCCAGAAGCAGCATTTTATTTTGAAAATAAGATACTATTCCTTCCTTTGGAGAAAAATGCATTTGTTTATTAAATAATTATGGCAATTATATTGAAGTTCATTTTCAGTATCAAGTTTCTTGGTAATGCTGTTTTTCATACCATCTCTAGAAGTATATATTATGCCTAAGATTTCATCACCATGGGGTGACATTTCCACAAGGGAAAAAAAAGCAAATCTTTTAATTTAAGTAATTTCTATTGTGTTTTTTTCTTATAAGTGGTACTTAAGAATAATCATATTTTTAAGGTTAGAATATAGAATCATATTTTTAAGAATAGAGGTGTGGTAGGTTTGCAGTTGCATAATTCTGATGTTATAGGTGGTAGGTGATCAGATGTATTTAAAATGGTAGGTGATCTGATTCCACTGATAATGCTTTCTCTTTTTAAGCCATGCTGATGCTTTTCGTTTTTGCATGCTGTTTATTTCTATCTGCTAATTTATTACATTTCTGCTCCAGAGAGGGGCTGTTAAATCTTGTTTCTATAGAATATGTGGTCTCTTTATCCATTCTCTCCTATAAACTGTACTGTGGTCTCTTTATCCATTCTCTCCTATAAATTTCTCATACCTAATAGCATTTTCAAATCCTTTCCTTTTTTGTCTGCGTTCAGCTGCAGTATAATAAGTATGTCTCCACTGACTTCCAATACTGTTCTTTAGTTTAACATATTTGAAAGTCTTTTAGTCCTCCATGTATCTTCCTTTATGTTCTAATTCTGTGCACTGCTCTGGGACTTCATACCCCTCCCTGTTTTCACTCAGTCTGGTCAATCAAGTCATACTTCCTATCCATCTCTAAATTATCCTTATTGTTTACTTTATTGGGGTTTTGGTGCTTAGTTGTTTATATTTGCCTCTGCTTTCCCCTATGTAAAAAGAACACCTTTTTTTTTTTTCTCCTGAACATTACTTGTGCTTTTGAAGATGATTATTGCAGTGTGAAGTACTTCAAGTGCATTTGGTGTTGGAATTGTCACACTGTATTTCTTTTATGAGAGACTGATGTCTGGGAAGTGCTTTATAAAGTATGTTTTCAAGTTCCCTTGTTCTATTCATTTTCATATTTAAAGTGGGTATTACTTCCCCTATTACTCTGTCTTTATTCTGATCTTTCACTATTGTCTTTTCTGTGATTTTGTTTTACTCATTCTTGCATATTTCTGCCAGTCTCTAGAACCTTGTCAATATTCAGTGTCTTCTGAGTTCTCCTCTTCATCTTGTGGTTTGGCATATTTTCTTTTTAGCTTTTTTAAAAACATAGCCAGTTTATATTATGTTACTGTTTCTGGTGATCTGCATCAGCTTACATTATTTTCAAGGTGTCAGTCTTCTCTGATGCTGTTCATATGCACACCAACAATTCTGAACTGCGTAGCAAAAATAAAAAAAAATCTTTCCAGTGATCATCTTCTTCCAGTCTTTTTTCCTTCCCATTTCATATAGGGGGAGGAAGTTTTCCTGTAGCTATTAAACAGTTTCTCATTCTCTATATTGACTTCACCTATATTCTTAGGCTGGTTTTTGTTCAATGCTTGCCTAAATTCTATGTACTTAACAATCTCCTTTCATTTAATTTAGTATTATTTGTCAAGATCTATTCTAATTGAGGCTTTTTATCCCTTTATCAAATTCTTTATTTCTATCTACAGTTCCTCTCATTGAAGATAATGAAAACATTGAAGGCTTTTCTGGAATCAGGAATATCTGGTCTTCCCTCTGTAATGTCCTGAAAAGTATTAATTTCCTTTTGAGAACTGTTTTTTAGTAAGTGTACTCAAGTGTTTTTCTGAGTTACTACCTTTAGGAAGACAGAAGACTTTTTTTTAAATGTCTGTTTTGTTGTTGTTGTTATTGTTTGTGGGATTTTGTTGGGTTTTTTGCTGTTGTTTCCTGGGAGAATAACATTATAGCTAAATCTGCTTCTATGGTTTTTCCACTCTACTAATACTGCTCAAATCAGGAAGTGATTGTAGA
The DNA here is from genome assembly GCF_027579445.1 of Ammospiza nelsoni. Classification (NCBI taxonomy): domain Eukaryota; kingdom Metazoa; phylum Chordata; class Aves; order Passeriformes; family Passerellidae; genus Ammospiza; species Ammospiza nelsoni. Next base: position 26,710,658 of record NC_080669.1, read on the forward strand.
TTTTTTGCACATCTTTTGTGCATCTCTGACACTTTATGTGTTATGTAACACTGAGGTTTGATAATGTGTTGAACCTGTATTCTAGTCACTGGTTGTTTATTCATCTGCTTGTTTCAACAGGAATTTCAGCAAGGGTCTGTAGTAGATTGTTGCAGGGCTGCTTCTTTGGGGGATTAATTTATTTTTTTAACTGCTCACTTACACAATAATACATTTGGAACAAGGGTTAAATGTTTTCATTTGTGCTGCCTCCCTTGTAGTGATTATCAGTGTAGGTTGCAAACACTGTATTATAATCTCTAAAATTTTTATTTGTTGTAAAGTGTAAATTACAGTGAAATGGTATTTCTACAATTACAATATATTTTGATTTAGAAAAAAAAATCCTACAGTTCACACTAGTAGCTATTCAGATGGTTTGGGTTAGTGTTATTTTCTTTTTTTTAATCCTAGCTCTGGCTCATCAAAAAATATTTTCTGGCTGGTTGTTTCTCTGAAAATGAAGTTATGAGAGTATTAACAGTGCTGTGCCTGTGTGAGAGACAGAGAGGGATTTGTTTTTTGGCTGCCTCATTAAGCATTTCATTCCACCCCTTCTTCTGAGTTGTCCCTTCAATTAGCTCTAGCACACTACTACTTATTGGAACAGAAGCACAAAAATATTGGCCTTTTTTCTTCCAATGGCTTAATCAGGGACATGTTCTTTCCAACTAGAAACAAGTCAAGAAATATAAAGATCAGACTCGAAGCTGGTTTTCCAGATTCTAACTTAAAGGGACCATTCCTGAGGATTTTAAAGGAGCACTGAAGAAGTTTGTGATTGACTCTACAGGCAATGTCTCAGCACAGTCTTCTGTCATACCTGATCTAGTTTATTATCCTGTGCAAGATAACATAATCTGTGACTAAGCCAGAGAAAAATAAAAAATATAGAAGTATATAAACTGAATGTATTGCTAATGATGTGTATTTTATTGAGAGCTGTGGCAAAACAGAATTGCTTAAAATTTTGTGGATGTAAACAGAAAGCAATAATCCCCTACTATTTAATCTCTCCTGTTCTCTCTAGGACAGTTGGATTGCTGACATATTTTGATACTTAACGCGCAATACAAAACTGCTCAGTTACTATTTAGAAAAAAAAAATTGGAATTTGAAAGATGTACTTGAAGTCTCTTTAATGAGAAATTAATATATAAAAATGTGTATATTCCACTGAAATGTTTTGAATTTGACTTGAAAGAATTTAGGGAAAGCTATATAATTACATGGGGATTAACAGTTTTTTAAAGGTTTTTCAACTTTTTAGAAGTTCTTTTCCCAAATGCTATTATCCTCATGTTTTAGTAGTAAAGTTCTTTATACTGAGGCTTTTATTGAATGTAAAAAATTCTCATAGAATGTATTTAAGGGAATTTTTTCCTAAAGCTTATTTTGTTCACATTTTTTATGCAGATGTTAACTTTGAATGCTCTGTCAAGGGGAGGTCAGGCTTTTGCTTCATTTTCTTAGCTGAATGTTAAGATGCAGCTAGATTTATTTTTTCTTCTCCCATATTTGGTAGGGTATTTTGTATGATTATTGTAAAATAGCTTAGTTGGTGGCAGTGAGGTGTGAAATGGCAGGCATGAGGGTCTGTACTGAAACAACCACCACGTTGTTCAGGAACATAAATGCTGTCAAAGTAGATGCCTGCTCGAAATTTTATGAGGTTGATGTCTAGAATGTATTCCATACCTCCTTTTGTCTAGTGTACTGCTTTAGTCAGAACATGTCAGTTCTTCTAATTTAAGTACTTCCTCCCTAGAGGATTCTCTTTCATTGTATGGGGTTTCAGATTTTCTCTTTGGGTAAAGCATTTAATTATGAATATTTTATTATTTACTATTTCTTTACTAACTTATTATTTACTCTTTCTGCCTTCTTTGCTTGATATGTCTATATTTTTTGCAGAGAGGAGGTTTATCTGTCCATTTTCTCCTCACTTCTAGGTTTGCTACAGGATATGACAACTTTGTTTTACAGCTCTCTGTTTTTGGATTCTCAAATTATTTCTATTTTTGAACCTGAAACTAAGTGTCATGGGATTTCATTAATTATTTATTTATTCTTAAAGGCAGTCTGTAGGTTGAGTTGGTTCTTAAATCGAATGTAGAGGAAAACTTTGTGTGGCTGCTTTGATGTTTGATTAATATCTTGAAAAATAATACACTTGAGATTTTTACAATCTTTTTTAAGACAGAAGCACACAGAAGACACAACCAAGATTTTATGGAAGCTATATTACTGTAACATTCTCCTGATAGAAAAATAAAAAACCAGCAGAGTTAAATGAGCTGACTGTAGAAGGAGAATAATTCATTCATCTGACTCTTGGATTGAATTTTAAAACAAAATAAAAGAAGAATGAGGAAGAATTCTGTTTTGGAGACTTTTTCAAGCTGGCTTCATATTTTCTAAATTTCTGTCCTTGTAGTTCTTCCTTCTTCCCTCTCTATTTTCTTTCCCTCAATCTAGAGGTTTTTTTACTTGTTTTTTTTCTTCTTAATATTGAAAAAAAAAATAAATTCCACACTCGTAAACATTGACTTTGAAAAACTGGAAACTTTTTTTTTTATTTATTACCTGAAATTGAATATTTTTTAATTTTGCTTGATTATTAGTTTTTCTGGTGTTGTGGTTGTAAAATTTCAGAACATCATTCATTCAGAAGAACATTCTTTATTACTTTTCTGTGGAATTATGTGTTAGAAAGAGTGCTGTTGTCCTTCATTTATGGTAAGACAGAACTATTATATATTTAAATTTTATTACTCTTTTACTATTTTATTCAAATATCCTTACTTGAAGAGTGATTTTATATTAGAGTGGATACAAAAGTGTCTATATCAAAACAAAACATGATATATGAACTGTGTACTGTGAACTTTATCTCCTTGGGGCATTCTTCTTGGTCTTTAAATTTTCATTTAAATTTTTTGGTATATAAAAATTTAGATTTCATTTTCTTCTTATGATGGTGTTTAAGTTTCAAAAATAGGGGTTGGCAATGTAGTTTTTCCGGAAGAGTGTATTTTTAGTTCACAGTTTCTGGGAATGTGTTTAATGTCAACCATAAGAACTACTGACATTTGGAATGTAACATGCTACACTAATGTGTGGTACTACACCCATGCCCAATTTTCCTGTAGTGACAGAAAATGCTGATTGGGCTAAGTGAGAATTCTTAAAAGGCTGATGGTAAAATTTGTGTAAGAATATAGTTATGCAGCTAAACTCTTTGATAAAAGGGCTTTGAAGCCAGAGCCAATGTTGTTGCTGGCAGGTGGTGTCAAATAGAAGTGTTCACTGTATTGTATGCTGGCAAATTGAGTTTGTTATTTTTATCATTCTTTATGATTGAGATTCTAGCAATATTACTAGCACTAAACCAATGCTAATATCAATCAGTTTCTAACATCCAACCCTATTCTGTGCAATCCTGCAAAAACAAAATGAACCAAAACTAACTTACACATACTTAAACTATGAAAACAACAATAAAATCTTTGAATCAGATATTTGGTGTACAGAAGGTTATGTTCACAAAGATTTTAGAAGAAGATGCATTTTGCCAAATAATTCATTCATTGTTCTTTTTTAGTGAGCTGTACCCTGAATACATTCATAAGCAATTTGCATTTCATAGCCTTCCACTGCATAGTACAACATTGCTTTACTTGTTGATGGCTAGTGATAGAAATATTACTGCTTTATACTAATGTTTCAAAAGGACATATATTAAATTTATAATTACTTTGGACAATAAACTACTTTCCTTTTTTAAAAAATAAATCATGACGTTCAGTGTGTTTGGACGGTGCCCAGTTCTCTGCAGTTCCAAACTTGAAGATCCCTAGATGTTACAAAAAAAAAATCAAAATTTTTTTAGCAGTTGGATGACTATTGGTGCTATTAAAAAACTGTCCTCTTTTGTGTCTGCATTCATTTAAGGTATTAAATTCTTCTAGCATTGTAGTTTCGGTGCTCTCTGTACAGTGCTCATGGGCCGTTGGTTAACTATGACAAGCTGCATAACTATTTAGGGTTTCCACTAGGCCTTATTTCCATACAGGCAGTATAAAGCAGCACATATGCACAAAATTGGTTTAAGGACAAAATATTTAGAAACAGATGCAAAATTCAATATGAACAAAATATCAGAATGTTCCAAATTAAATTAGCAATATTAGAAAAAAAATGAAATGCCTTTATAATACTTTTTTTTCAATATTGTCTGTTAGTTTGGTATGTTAAATAGAAAACAATATATAAAGCACTCATGTCTCTACTATTGGTTTGGGTCTTTTAAAGAAAAATAGGCACAAGTACATGAATTTGATAGTGCACAAGAGGAAGTCTGTTGTTTCATGGTGTGAAATAGTTCTGAAAATTCCAATGAACTTTATAAAAAAAGGAAAAAGAAAAAAATTTTTTGCTTTTAAAATAACTTGGATTAATATGAATTTATCATTTCCCCCAAGTTAATAACTATCCAGACAACAAAATATTTTCCCATTCTCACTATTATTAGACTGTTTATTTTTAGTACAGGCAATTTCCTTCCAGTTTCCACTGTGGTTTCTGCTGGTTTTGGCAGAGGTGAAACCTGAAACCCTTTCTTCATATAATTGTGTGAAATTAATTTTAAAATTTGCATTAAGATTTCTGTAACTATTTTTTAATGCAACCCATTAGTCTGGGCCATCCGGCTAACAGATCGTAAGCGTTAATTTCTTTAATTCTAACTGGGATTTGACAGAGTTTGAAGTAAATCAAACTGATATTTTTTTCTCTTTGCAGTAGAAGCTCCTCTTCTCTGACTCATATTTCTGAAACTAAAACCCAGGTCTTCTTATGTATTTTTGACCTTTTTCAAAATGTCAGAGCTTGACTTCATCCTGCAAGTGAAAAATGTGTGTGCAAGAGTGGTGTGTTGGGTTCTCTTTGGGAAAAGAACATGGATATACATTATCCATGTACATGGCTGGTTGCTCTGAGCAGAGGGGACACAATCGTCAATGTCTTTTTTTTTTTTTTTCTTTCTTGTCTTGATATGCATGGAATTTCTGACTGTTGGGACTGTAAGTAGCACATTATCTCTGGAACTGTTTAAGCAGTTCAAACCTCCTGTACACACCACAACTTCTTGTTGTGGCAAGCCAAAGCCCCAACAAAGTGAGCAGAAGGAGAAATGAACCACCAGTTGATGTCCCGACTGGTCTGGGCACTGGTTTTCTGTCTCAACTGCCTTGCAGAAAAACTCAGGATATCAGCAACTCACCACTTTTCTCCTGGATTTTTTTTTGAAATCTTAAAGGAGTATAACTCCTTTTTTAGAAAGAAAAGTCGTGAGTAATTGATGTTAATGCTTATTATCCAGAAAACATTCATTCTTGCAATGAGATGAGGGAAAGAAATGGTCAGCAAATACTCTGTAATAAAATAATTTATTACTCTTAGCTCTTTTGAATTACACAGATTCATTCATACAGTTGCACCCCATATACAAAATAACATTAAGAAGGTAAGTTATTTGTCCCATAAGCCAAATGAGAAACAAAAAAGTTCCCTATATTAAATAATTCCAGGGTGCCCTTTTAGATGCACAGGGGGCATTCAGGTACATTGGCTCACAATTTTAGCAGTGTCTGGAGTATGTGCTTTTTTAAGGGATAAGCTGTTGGGTTTTAAGCATTTTCTTTTTTTTCAGCAGTTTTAATTAAAGGTGTTTTAATGTTAATAGCAGTTATTTTAATTCAAACCTAACTTTATTTTTAAGAATGCAAGTTTTCAATTTAATCTATTCTTGTCACGCTTTTCTCTCTCACAACCAGCTAAATGTGGAGTCTCATGAGAGCTTCCATAGATCTATGAATATTTTTTCATGAGACTCTGAACAGAGTCTCATGAAAAAATATTCATAGCTCTATGGAAGTGGATTGAGGAGTCAAAGAAAATTTCAGAAAAATAAAAGGAACCAAAACATTAAGATATGACAGGAAAAATAAACGTTTAAAAAAAGGCCAAAAGCCAGTATTCTGCTAAAGAGAATTATAGTAACTTGAGTTTCAACTACAAATAGTAGCAAGAGATGATTTTTTCATAGTAGCTTTAACAGAAACAAATATATTTATTTTTTTCTTAGGTGTAAAGGCAAATAATACCTTCCTTATTAGGATTTTTTGTTTCAGTTTGATTGACTTCAATAACCTAGGTACCTCAGGATAACAGAAAATTTGCACTTCTTTTACTTCTCCAAGTACTGATGGTAATTTCCCATCCCTATGTTGAGACCCTCTATAAAAATTTAATTTAATCATGATTTATTCTACAAAACCTTTAAAAACTCAGTTATAAAATTCAAATCGAGGGGGTGTTTTTATAAATACTATTTGTGATCATAGATTTTTAAAGACACTTAGCAGATATTTCTGGTTTAATGCTGAAATAAAGAATCAGATTTTGAGTTTTCTTATGGCCAATGACAATCAATCCTGCAGGAAATGTGTTATAATAATGAAAAGAGTCACAGGAAAATCAAGTACAAAAATACAGTAAAAGTGTCTCCACACTCAATAACTTTACATTTTAATCTACCTCTCTTCCCAGATTTGATTTGGAGAGCAACTAGCTTGTGCAGCTTTGATTTCTCCTTTTATTTTCAAGCTCAGAAACACTGACTTTTTTCCCCAACTTTATATATATTTGTATCTTAAATGCTCTTTGACGACAGTTGTAGGGGTTTTTTTGATTTCCTAGATTATCTTCTTCTGTAATAGTCTAAATTATTTTGAAGCAAGCTTGAGAAGAAGTACCTAATTTTTATATGATGAATGCTTATAGTAATGAAAAGGTGTAAGATTAGATAGTGTCTTGTTTTATATACATGCTTCTTTTATTTACTTTTTTCTTGCTTTTGAGGAATCTTGCTGAATACTTGCAAATAGGGATGTGTTTTTTAAAAAGACTTAACAATATCTATGGAAAAAAAATAAATCATGACGTCCAGTGTGTTTGGATGGTGCCCAGTTCTCTGCAGTTCCAAACTTGAAGATCTCTAGATGTTACCAAAATTATGCAGTCACAAGTCTAGTTTCAGAGGATATGGGGCTGCTTTGCAGAACTGCTGACTGCCAGTGGCTGCAGAACAGCATCTGTTAGCCAGCATACATTTTAAAAAGTGCAGTCCTTCAGTAGGGATAAGAAAATCCAAGGAACAGAGGTTTTATAACCTTATTTTGGAAATTCTGGTTAGCTGCAAAATGAGCAAAACTCCTGTGTCTTAACTGTCAACAGCCAGGCCAGGAAATAGAGCTTTCAATTGTATTCTTTGCTGTGGGTTTGATCAAAATAAGATGGTAAGAGTCTTGGTACGAGAGTTATTAGGATCAGATGTTCAAGAAGCCAAGGGGCATCTTAAAGTTCAAGAAGAGCAGTCAATCAGGCAAGGGCGGAATCCATATTTAGATGTGACACTAAGTCAGGATAATAAACTTGCAGAAACTAACAGTCAAACCTGAAAGTTTTGTTTATGCTGTGTTGTATTTTTAGTGTTCATTCAACGGACTTCCAATTTCAGCATAAAATATTTTCAATCCTAACATTTTTTTAATGAGCGTCCACGTGCATTTTATTGACCTCAGCCGTTCGTATTATCAGCAGGTAAAGATTTTACTATCCTTTAATCTCTCTCAGTTTAATCTCCTGAAGTTAGTATTTGTTTCCTCCTGCTTTTTAGGAATGGTATTGTTAATTAACATTTAAAAATCTTTATTTTCTTATTTGTGGTAGAAGTTTTAGTTTTATTTTTTAGCAATAAGCTGATTCAGTAAACAATTTGCAAGTTCTGTATGTACATACTGTGCATGTATGTGTGTGTATATAAGTCTACTAGTTTGCCAGTTTCTAGAATGCAGCTGATTACTGGTGTACCACACAGGAGTTTAGTACAGAAAATGGAAAAGCAACTTTACACTTAAAAGGGAAAGGCTGTTTTGTGCTACAGCATGTGTTGATTTGGCTTGAAGTTGAGATAGGGGTACTGATTTTGCTAGATATAAAAGGGAGAGGGCATGAAAGGAATGAATCTGCCTTTTAATGAAATCTGCTGCATAGCTGGATTAGGTGCACTGTAAATGCACAGATACCAATGTGGAAATTGAATGTTGGAATTCAATCTAAACATAATCTCCAATGATGCTTATTGCTGGTACAGCTTAACCAGGCTTTAGTGGCATACTTGATCCTTAATTCCTGACTTTGACAACTGTTTCTAGAAGATTTATAATTTTTCAGCCTTTTCCTCCTGCAGCCATTTTTTTTGCTACATGAGCATTGGCCAAATGGGACTTGAGGATGAAAAGAAATTTTTACTCTGTGGATATATCTATGTACTTATCACCTCACTAAAAATGTTTTGAAAAGAAGATTTTTAATATTTAGATTCAGGTTCAGGGCTAATAAGTAAGAGAAGAGCGGTAAGAGATGTAGAAAAGTGAGCTTCCCTAAAGAACTATTGCAAATACTGTATGTGTATCTCTGTGTATATAGGTACACATATTATTAACTAAAATGAGCAACTTTTATATCATGTCCAAGACAAATCATGCATCTTAAAACTGACTCTTCGATTCCTTGTTGCATACTTGCTTCAATAAATCAAATATGCAGTTATTACCTTTTCATATTGTTTCTACATAAAGATAGGATGCTTAGATATGATATATTTATCACTGAAATGACAGGCATTTGCTGGTATGGAAAGAGCATAAGGAGCAACTCATTAGGGATGCAAGAGCCTGTGTTCAATGAAGCTTAGATCTCAGGCTTCACCATTTCTGAAAGGAAAAACTGATGTAGTTGCTTCTCTGTCAAACTCGTACCTAATGCATGTCAATAGTAAAGGACCACTAGAACAAGGAATTCAGCTGTTAGGTTGTTGACTGCAGGAGTAGGTGGGGCATTCTTGCAGGCAGCCCTGTTACACAGCCCCAACACAGAGGTGACTGTCAAACTGATATTGTAAGCCTGGTGTACAGGATAGTGAGCAATTTCCATGAAGTTCAAAGGTTCAAGGAAGACAATAGTAGCATTCTTTTTCATAGTTCCTGTTGAGCCATTTTGTAGAAATTCAAAGTATACAAACTTCCATCAAATTTCATTGGTATTTACAGAACTGTGTGGAAACCCTGAAGTTTCCTATTTAATTAAATATGAATATTCTGTAAAGAAAAGCAGTGTGCATAAAATCTAGGGTGAAGTTGACTGTGCATCACAGAGAAAAACCTGTCAGATCTTTCCTTTGGGGGCCAGTGCACAGGGCTGTGAGTGTGTCAAATCAGCACTGGTTATGTTAGCTTGTGATGAAAGTACCTATGAATCTGCTGTAAAATACTAAAGTGGTTGCTGCTTTTCTGCCCTTCTGAAGAACTGTGATTGGTCTCTGCTGTTTCTCCAGAAAAATAAGTGTCTGTCTGTGTCCTTCACTGTGGTAATGCCCTGTAAGTTGCCCCCTGTGAGATGCAGGTCTGGGCTGGGGCTGCTGGCCCCTCAGCAGTTACGAGGGAGTTACAGAAACTCTGCCACAAGAACTGAGGCTCCAGCCCTGGCAGGAGACTACTCTGCCTCTAGCTTGAAGTAATGGCACCGAGATAAACCCAAAACCACCTCCTTCAGATAAGTGGTAGCATCTCTTCCGTCAGCTGAATCCTACATTTTTTTATTGAATAGGACCCATTTCTGCAATCATGCTGCCTAACCCCTTTGATGCTTTGTTGTTTTGGGCTGAGTGCATTGCCCCAGAGATGACTGAAAACACCTGTCTGCTATGCCAGGCATCGTATTGCAATAGCTGTCATGGGTGGGTTGCTGATTCCGCAGGTCACTCTTGAAATGCTGAAATGTGGAGTGTCTGTGGTCCTAACAGACCTAATGGATTTCAGAGATTACTAATGGATTTCAGAGAGAAGTGATAAAAAAATTCCTGGGTATTGTCTGCATAGAGAGCTGTGAAATGATAGAGTGTGTCTGTGTTTCGAGACTGAAGAAACCGCTCTTTAAATCTAGTCAAATCTTGGTCAAGGATCAATTCCAAAGTCAGTGTTAAGACCACACTTTGTGACTGAGCTAAATTGAAATGTTGATTTTAGTTCATTATTTTTTCTGAATCACTTTTTATGAGTGCACTTTATGAGATTGCATGGCTCTGACTTCTGAATTACATTTATTTTTATCTTCGAAATAGCCTGCATATTCTCAGCAAAGGTGAAGGTATTTGTTGGTATATCCGGAGGATTAGAATTCATTTCATGGTGAATGTTAAGCCTTTGAAATTTGATTTTGTTCAACAAATGCAGGTAAAATACTCTTAACATCAAAAGAATGTTTCAGTAAAAATTGTTCAGAGGTTTGACTGTATCTGTATTGCATCAAGTAAGTAGTGCCTATTTTACTGCCCAGTACCTGGCATTTTTTCCACTGTTACTGTCTGTGGATGTGTGATTGAACTTTGGGGTTTTCCCTACCCATGAGTATGCACACAAAAGAGTCGAAGAGAAGGAATGTAAGATCTCTGTTAACTGTAACTTAATTTGAGCTAGGCAACATATGAAATTGTGGTATTAATTCTGCCTTTGGATTCTTAGTGTAGCCATTTTTTTCAATTGTATTATTATAGTACCATGATGTCTTAAATTTATGTTTAAATATTAATACATACATGAAAATCTCTTACACTTTACTTGATCTCCTTCTGCCACATTGCCTACAATGATTTTATTGCATCAAGAAACATACTTGTGCTTTTAAAAGTTGGCACTGTTTTGTTAAACAGAATTGAAATATCACATATCATAGTATTTCATATCTGTAGGAAAACCAAACAATAAGAGAGAAAATTATTTTATTTAGCATCTCAGGTGTTATTAAAGAGATTAGAAGTTGTCTTTCATGTAATTCAGTTTACCTAATTTAGATGTTAAAAAGTAATGTAGTTCTGCAAGTAGCTTTTACTGTACCCTGGTTCAACAGGAAGTATAAACATTCATCTCAGAGTAAGGGAAGCCTCTGATGTTGGAGTGGCCAGAGAGGGAGAAACTTGCTCAGCTGCTGATGGAAGGGAGATTTGACACAGAGGGCAAGCTAAAACAGCCTGGACTCAAGTCAGCCTAAAATGCAATGTCACTGCAACCTGCAGAGTGTTCCCCGTGGGTAATGCGTTTAGACTCCTTGACTCTTTCACCAATTTTATCACTCTTGAGAGTTTCACTTTTCAGTTTGTAGTTATCATATGGAGTTGTCACTATAGCTAAATTAGCTGTGAATAGGTCAAAATGCTATGGGGAGTTTGTTGGTTTTGTTTTGATACAGACGATACAGGTTTTATTGTTCAGTTAGACCTAAGTAAAGATCATTTATTCAGGCCATGTCCTGTTGATTCAGCCAGACTCTGATTCAGTGTGTGTTACATGCTCTGGCCGTTGAAATACAAATTTAAATTTCCACATGAAACAGGTTTGTCCTAAGCTATACTGATTAGCTGAATTTCTAACTTTCTTTAACAGAACTTCATGAACTGTCAGACGTTTTAATATTTTAAATGCAGTTTCTTATTCATGAAACAAGGATTATTTATAACCTTTTCACTCTTTCCAGTTGGAAGAGACTGTAACCTTTGTCTGAACCTATGGTAACTTAGGGACTGTAATGCCTATTCACATACTGAATCATAAAAGTATCACAGCACCTTTCTCAAACTACTGCATGTGTCTCTAACAAAAACAAAGCATTGGCCTTTTATCTGAATTTAATCAAGGATCTTGTGGAATATCTTAAAAAGAATGAAAGTAAATTGATGGAAGTTCCAAGCAGAGTCAATTTAAAATGAAAGAATTAAAGTATCCAGGGGTTTGCTAAGTCTTCATGTTTCTCTAGTCATCTACAAGATCCTTCTTATAAAATGAAATTAGGAATGCTGCCTTGCATGAAGTCTTGGCCAGTAATTGTAGAATTATAGAAGGTCAGGTTCATATTCTTTTCATTTATTCAAGCTTATACAATTCTGAAAGGCACAGATTGAACTGAGAATAAATGAAAAGTATACACTTCTTCCCATTTTATTTCTGCCTTTTAAGTCTGCTTCTCAGTTAGAACAGGGGTTCCTGCCCCACTCAGTTAAAATGTTGCTCTCTAAAAAGAATTTTGATGATGTGTAAATAACAGCATTTTTTTTCAGGGCAAGCTGAAAAGAGTTTTTCTTTAAATATGGCTGAACTGCATGCAGAGTGTCTACTATGTTGTGACATAATTTCATTCACTAGTAAAATCATGGGTGAGCTCCATCTTAATGTGCTTGCTGCATTAAAATTGTATTTTGGTATTTGCAATCACAGAACTGTGTAAAACTCCTTAAATGCTCCACAAATAGGAACATTTTTCTGCATGCTGTTACAGAACAGATTAGAAAAATAAAATTGTGAATGTGTGTTTTCTCAAGCCCAATTGCATTTGTTGTCAGGTTATTGGAAGTCTTTGCAATAAATTTAAGAGATTTCAGGATAATTGCTTTTGCAACTTTCCTTCAATTGGATAGATTCTTGCTTTTTAAATTTTTGTGCCAAAAAATTAGTCTCACAGAGTTGCATTCAGTTTGACTTCAAGAATCAGCTATGAGAAGATGCTACAATTTCATAATTTTAGGAAAGTGTAACAGAAACTAAAAATATACTTGCTACACTATATATAATATAGTTAATGCATTTAATGAAACTTGTGCAGTATTTCAACTCCTATGTGATATTTATTTCTTTGTAGGGAATATTTGTCTCTTTCATTAGTTTGCATTACCTATATTCAGTGATAGACCATAACTAATTAACTGGTGTTCCTGTAATTGTTTCTCCTACAGTGTCTAGATATTCTTTTTGTTGGTTATTTTTGTTTGTGATATTTTTTTTTTTTGAATATTGCATATTATCCATGGAAATTCTAGATGAAAAAGAAGTGTTAATAGAAAAAGATAATATGCAACATGGCAGTGAATTTTTTGAGTGTTTATAACTCTTTTAAAATCAGTTATGCTATCTAAATATATACCTAAATAAAAATAATAATTCTGTGTACTACATGGAAAAAAGAGAAAGGGAATATGAGTCTGGATACTTTAGGAAATATACATACAAACAGTATTCTAGTTAAGAATATGTGCAGTTGGAAGCTTTTCTATTATAGATAACAAATAGAGTTGAACATCCTAGAGGCAAATGTGTACTGGCAATCACAGTTTGAATAATTATCTTCACATCATACTTAACACTTCACACTTCATTGTTTTAATGTAGAATGTAGTTTGTTGGTTTGGGGTTTTTTTGTTGTTATTGGGGTTTTTTTGGTGTTTTTTTTTTTGTTTTGTTTTTGGGGTTTTTTTGGGGTTTTTGTTGGGTTTTTTTGGGGTTTTTTTTTGGGGGGGTTTTTTTTGGGTTTTTTTTTTTTTTTTTAAATTTAATCAGAGCACATGCCTAAAATTCCTATCTAGAACTGGAGGAATTGAATTCTGGTCAAGCTGTGGAGCTGGGAGCAAGACTTAGCTCCTTCAAATGCAGACTTTAATTGTAAATGCCAAAGACATGCACTCCTCAGGCTTTTAAAATACTCTTGGGCAGGACCAAATGAACAGTGCTGGCAGGTCTAGACATTTTAATTATTTGAAGACTTTGATTTTTTTAGAAGAACAGAAAGGAGGTTATGGAGGCTTAACATTTTAAATGTATTTTGCTGTCAATTGCTATTGTGTATCCAATAGCAATCATGGATATTGTGTACAGTATAGATTGCAATATTTTCTATTATTTTTGTCCTTTTTTTTCCTTTAGTTAGTTAGTGAATGTAAAATTTTTCTTCATCGAAACACACCAGAAAATTTAATTATTTTCCCCTAAAACTTAACCATTGTCACATATTTGTGAAGTACCATTGCTGTGGTCAGACTAATAAAGAAGAGGAAACAGGCCCTTGGAGAAAACTTACACTAAAGCTGGCCTTTCCATATTACTCCATTCCCCACCTCTTCTTAATTGAGAACCAGTCTAAACATCCAGTCAATTAAGATAAAAGCTCTCATTATAATTAATCTTTGCTTCCTACCCAGAAAAACAAATTATGATTTATGCTAAGAAATATCAGTGTGGAAGTGCAAAAGGCAGTGAAATAGAATCAGGGTAGTGTAGACTACACTTGAATATGATAGAAGCCATACAAAACTGTTCCATTTTATTTCTTCAGTTGCTGCTTTTCAGCCTAATTAATCAGTCTCTGATTAATAGAGGGCTTTTGAGAGTCAGTATTCCTCAGTATAGTATCTCTTCACTAAGTGTGTTTCTTGACATGTTAATCAGCTCATGAAAGGAACTTTGCCCAAATGGCTTGGCAGTTTTGCAGTCTAGAGTATTTACAGTTGGAATTATCCAGTTAAAAGTACACTTTGTTTTTCGAGGTTAAGACTGGAGCACAGGATATTTTGAGATGAGGAGGCTATGGTATTTAGATAAGTGCCTGAGGGTAGCTGTTCCTTTATTCATGAGCCATCCGAAGAGGTGAACTGCGTTATGTCTGGGCTGCAGCTGGATTGAAGTTACTTTGTTCTACTCTAAGTCTAGAAGACCCAAATAGTAATGTAGTTCAGAGTTATCTTGCATTAGGTCAAAAGTTTTCTTTTGATAACTTTTCTTCAGGCTTTTCAAGACATTACTGATCAAGATCTTTGTGCCAAGATCTCTTGAAAATCATGTGCTTTTGTTTCATTTCTGAGCACATCCTATATTCGCAGCAGTGAATACAGTTCATTGACCCAGAAAGCCTTTGATGGCAGCTACTGGGTACTTGAAGCAAACTTCCAACAATTAAAGCTGTGCCCCATGAAAGATGAGAGAGAAAAAGATGACAGTATGTTGTTCATGCAAAGATAAAGGATAAAAGATGGTAGTGTGTTGCTTTCTGTGCCAAAGGCTTCTTTCCTGCCTCTTTTTCTGCAGCTGTTTTTACTTATGTGTTTGGATATTAGCATAATAAAAACAAGTGCTCTTCTAAGGAACCACTTGATGAATGTGAATGTTTTGACAGTAGACATTGGTGCTTTTAAAGCCACACAGACTAATAGGTATCTGTGCTTAATAGCTTTCTAAATCATTAAAAAACCATGCAGCAACAAAATACACATTGCAGAAAAGTGTATTAGCTATCTTGTTGCTTTCATGTGGAAATTAATTTTACTGTATTAGGATTAGAAGCCTGAGCTACCCTTTTGTGGAAACCCCATCTTTCAGACACTTGAACTCCTGAAATTTATTATACTGTATACTAATTATTTACTATCCAGTGCTTGATTGCACTATGTGCACTCTGTGGAAAAGCATTCTCCACAATAAGTTCATCTGATGAAGTACGCACAAGTTTGTGGAATGCACTTCCATTTTTCACTTTTATTTCAGCTTATTAATGTCTTCTTATCTTACTTACAATACTTACATTTTTAATCATTAATTAAGTACCCACAATTGTTTGAAATAAAAATAAAAATTACGATGTCACAGAGGCTTTAGAGTGCTGTCCCACACCTTCACCCCTTGCCTGCATGGTAGTACTTTTGTGGTTCTTATACATTTCTATGTTCTACTTGTGCAACTCCTTTGAGATTAAATTCTGCTGAAAAGTTGAGAATTTTATAAATGTGCAGGCTGAGGGCCATCATTTCCTATTGCTGTTGTCATTTCAGATAAGATTGCTTCTCTATGTGGGACTGCTTTCACTGGAATTGTACCCTATCCTGTTTTAATGAAAATTAACTGGCTACGCTTAAGTAGCAGCCTTCTACTTCGAGGGGCCAGAAGTCTCTGGCAGTGATGCACACATTGGAGTGATATTGCAGTCGTGTCAGGGGGATTAGCTAGCCCTAAAGGGAGGTCCAGCCCTAAGCTGTTAGCTTTGTCAGTCCTGCTTGATATACATAGCATGAGAAATTGATACATTTGACTATATTGCCTTACAGGATGAAGCTGCTTAGCAGACAGTGATTTTCCTTTTGTTAGTCGGTATATAAACATTAAAGTTTGTACTTCCTAGAAACTAGTAATATTGTAGCTGTTAAATTTCTTCAGGTTAGAGCAGCTCATTAGCCTGTAAAGTTTATGGATATGCATGTAGAGGGACATTACAGGGAACAAAACTTACATGTCTTGTTTAGAAACAGGTCTCCAGGAAAGCTGGGCTTTTGGGGCTATTAGATAAATATCTTCAATGTAGAAGCAACTGTATTGTTCTTCTCCAGCTAGGAGCTGCAAGGCAGCTGAAAAATAGTCATGGAAAGTTAAAAATAACAGGAGAACATTTGATAAGTTAAGGCCTTTACATTCAATGAAGCAAGGTTTTGTGGGTGCTAGGTACACACATGGTTATTTTTGCCATAGGTATAGATTAATATTTATTTGTTGATATTAAGAAGGCACTTAAGCATCTTCTTATTTAGTTCTCAAATAATTGATTTAAAATCTCTATGTAATTTAATGATTAACAACTCTTAGCTATTTACCTCTTGGATGTAAATTCAACACATTACTTATGATAAAAACGTTGTTTGTAATTACAAAATCTCTGTATTTGACAACTATTTTGAATGGTAATTTTGATCATGAATGTCTGGATTCTGATATATGAATGTTAAATATTCTTTAAGAGCTTATCTGTAGGGGGGAAATCTCTTAATTAACTCCTGCTGTTTGTGTGTGTCTATTTATTTTAATCTAGTTCCAAACTATTTCCTTTAGAAGGAACGTATTTATATATTTTTGTGTGTGTGTGTGCATGTGTGCATTTTTACACTTTGCACAAAAATTAAATAAGAACAGTGTTTTTTAAATACTAGTTTATTTAGTAGACTTGTATAGGCAGACTTGAATACAGTGTCACAAATGGAGAATTAATTCTTCATTGAGGAGGATCTGGTCAGCCTTAGCAATATCCCATTTTTATTAACGATTTGCCTTAACATTGTGGCATTTATAAGAAGTACAAAAATATTTTTGTGTTTTGTGTTATTCCACTTCTGCTTTGTTGAGTATATGATATATCACTTTTATCTCCAAAAAGCAGCAACCCTGGAGCAAGTTTTGAATGTGATTTGTAAAACGGCAGTTATGTGAAAGGTAGATCTCAGAAGATAGTATTTTCTAGTGACTTCCTCTGCAGTTTTATAAAGAATGGTGAGATCCTTCTCAAGGACATTTTATTTCTGCATTTTCAGTCTTATCAATAGCCTAATTCATTAAAAATGCATGGCTGCTTCAGCACAGAGAATGTACTTACTCCTACAGACAGTGCTCTGATGCGGTGGTTCACTCTTAGGAGATGACTTTATTTTCATTAATGCTTTCATAGTTGCGATGAATTATAGGATAAAGAAGTTGATATAATCTTAAGAAATGCAATTAGAGGGTGGCTGTTTATATTTAACAGTGGTATTTTAAAGGCTTCAGTACATAAGGTATATAAAAATATCCTTTAAAATTTAAAAATAGGAAAGCATTTAAGGAAATAAAAAAAAATAAATTGCAAGAAATATCTTCACAAACTGCTTGCTTTTTGCTGTCTGCAGAATATTATATCCTTGCTGTTCTTTTAAATTTTTAAATAAAAGTTGACAAAAAGTCTGAAATAAATCAGTTTCTTACCATCTCAACTCCAACAGCTGATTTATCCTCTTGATGGTTAAACCACACTTTTAGAACATAAAGACCAAAAGCTGAGTAGACTGACCTCTCTGGGTGAATGAAGAGGATGATTAATCTTAGAATATTTTTAGAACTTCCCAGCATAATTAACTTCTATTTTGGATACACAGTTCATCACTGTCGCCCTGGTAATCTTGTAGCGTTAAATTAAGGTTGTATTTTTACACTATGTTGAGAAGAGTTGCTAAATCAAGTGCCTTTCCTGTGAGGCCAGATAGAGAAATTTGGGAAATTTTTTACCTAGAACTTCTTTCTGAAAGTCTGTAAGCAATTTTAATAATCAACTACAGATAAAATAAAAATCTGGGTTTAATGGGTTTAATTTTTTCTTCTTTTTTATTAGAAAGTATTAAGAGGTAGCAAGTTTATCAACTAAAACCTGTCATGTTTTCCCCTATCTTTATAGTAATATTGATAATGATATGATGTTGTTAAAGTGGTGCTACTTATTCTTCAAGCATTATGGGTAGTTTTGGGCTAGTTTCAGTAGGCAAAAAAAAGGAGAGTGAAAAGATGAGGGTCAGACACATAGCAGCTTTGTTACTTATTCTTTCTTCTGTACTGTTAGGGTGAAAGAGGCTGTAACAAGAGCAGAACTGCAATTGTTCATGTTTGTTTACTTTCCTTTTTTTTTTTTTGTTTTTAATGATTCTTATGATTCAAATTGAAAATTGCCAGGTCAACTCTTCGGAAAAATTGAGGAAGAAAAAATCCTGCATGCATGCCTTTTTTTTTCTCTCTCACATTGGTATGTATATAGTGAAAGTTAGTGGAAAAAAACTTTATTTAATTCCAAAATGAGATAAGTCTTCCACCTGTTTTCTGCACTAGACTATGTAAGGAAGGTTATTTGTACTTGTCAGTTGCAGAGCCATTCGTTCCAGTCATTACTTCCTCAACCTATAAGTCTTTAGGCTTATAACGTAATGTACATTGCCTAAACTTTACATCCCAGCCATGCTACCCCACCACACATGGGATAATATTGCTTCAGATATCAAATTTAGGTATCTTTGCATTTAGCCTTCACATAAGAATTATTCCTTTTTTAGTTACGTGCCCTTTTTTATTGCAGAATTCATTCACATAAGATATTATTGTTTATAATGAGATGAGTAAAGACTATCTCATTTACATTGCTGCTTAATAAGGGATGCTAATATTATTGATGTTTTTATAATTTTCACTGTATTGTTACTCCATGGAAGGACTGACTAAACTTCTGGAAATGAATATTGTAAAGTTTGGCTATTGAGTAACTTAAAATTCTTTGCCAAAATTGTTATGGTAATATTATATCTTTTTCATCTTCCTGTTCATCTTAAATGCCTATAACCTTAAATGCAATAAAATCTTTATGTTATAGCAGCAGTTCTCAGTAGTGAAGACCTGCAGAATACTTGTGTCGCTGTTACTTGTTAAATACAAGTGTCACTATGAACAACCGTATTTTTTACCAAAAGTCATGTAGGCTAAGGAGAGACAAGGTATGGCTTAAAATTTCTAAAGGCAAAACAGTGACAGAAAGTCACATCTGGGAAGAGTAAGGATAAGATTCTTCCAAAGCCAACAGCAGTTTAGAGCAGAAACTTGAGAGCCATAAAGGTTTTGATAGTCATGATGAAGCTTCTGTCCTACATCCCTGGACATAGGGTGGCGTTTTTTAGAGATTATGAAACTTGTAACAAAGATTAGGGGACATTTCAATTCCTATGGATTATCTGTTTCTACGGAAATGGAGTTTGGATAGAGTCTGCTCTATGGTATATACAGATTTGTATAGTCATAGCACTCCAGCAGCTGTCACATTTTAGGCAGCAAATTTAGCCCTCCATGCCTGTCCTCTTGGCAGCTTTGAATGATGACTGTTTCTTGTGGGAAGGCACTGGGAGCTTCTTGTTCTTAAGACAATGGTAAAAGTAAGTTGCCATCAGACAGAGAAAACATTATATTTCGCTGAACAGAAGATTTTGAGGATTACTGGTAAATAGTATAAACCCATAGCACTTAATGCAGTACAAATTGTCCTTAATATATTTCCATTTTAGAAGAACATACTCTCTAAAGAATATAATTGTTCTTGTAGCTTTTTAAAATGAAAACTCTAAATTTTGTTTATAAGAATTCTCATTTAAATTCTTGCTTGTTGTAGGGAGAAGTAATGAACAGTGATAACTGCTACAAAAAATAAACTGCAACTTGATTTTGCAAAACGAATGTGAGGGCTTATTGCATGTCTGCTACAAAGCAGTGTCATTCAGTGCAGGGACATGTTTTCCCCACATAAAGGTTGGTGGCAGTCCAGTGCACCTCCATACTCAGAAGGTGTGGGTCTTGGGCTGTTAGGCTGTTCTGTAGCACAGAATATTTCCTGTTGCTGGCTCCTTCCATCAATAAATGCCAGTTTATCCCATCCTACTGACAATGTTAGTTCAGTGAGAGAACACTGACACTGAATTAACCAGCTGAATTGAAAGTAAATAATTTGGTCAACGTTAAAGCTTTGAAAGAGATGGCATTTTAATTTAAAATGTATTTAGGGGAAGTTGTAACTTTTACAAATCAGAAAGGCATAATGTTGCCTATCTGGTTTAAAATTGGACATATGCTTTTATTTTTAGCCCTCAAAGCTCACCCTATAGGCCCTTAAATTAAAGTGCATTCATGCTGCTCTGTATTAACTTGAAAGCATCACTTCATTCAAGTCAGCCTGGATATCAAATATCTTGCCAGCTTTCAGAATCTGCATTGTGGTAGAAAAAAAAAAATTCTTTCTTAAAATCAGATGCAAGGTTGTACTGCATCATTTGTTACTTTAATAATTTACGTGTAGCCTTTCAGACTTGGTGGCAAAGAAATACATGGAATACTGACCATTTTCAGTTTGGTGTAAAAATTTTGCCACTGGTTTTCTGTGCAAGCCTGTCAATATTTGACCTTAAGACACCTTATAGAAAAAAAGCAGAGAAACATGATTCCTATTATTTTGTGTTATGGATGTAAAATAAAAATTTTTCTGTAGGATGTCCATTATTTTGTCACATTTTGTATGTTTAAGTTGATTTTCTTTAAAGCTGTTGGAGTGAGATAGTTTCTTCAGTATACTGGCTGTTCATAAAAAAACTTAATGCCTAGAGTTTTCAATATTAGAAGTATGACACTACTTTTTTTTTTTCAGTGTTAGTGCTGGTTAAGAAATCTGAAATGTTAATTTAAAAATACTTAAGTTGTTTTCATGTCTGTGTAGAGAGAGATGATTGTAGTAGAGAGAGTTTATATTGTTTTTATTTATGGGAAACACCAGATGTGTTTTTATTTGCCACTACTTTCAGGAGCGTTCTGAAAGTGTTAAAATTCAATGTCAACAAGTTCTTAAACTTGCCAATACAAGGCAGAAGAAAATCTTAGAATTAATTTTAGAAAGGGATTGTGTTGATCCTCTGTTTAACTTCACTGCTTTTAAAATTGGCAATTGTCCTTGACTGTACTCTAACATGAAGTATTTTCAATAGTAGAAATGTACCTGTTAATTTACTCAGTGTCGTGTAGTATATTTAGTGTACCTTTGGTAGCTGGATTTCAGAGATATTTGTTAAAGATTTTAATGAAAAGAACTAGGTGAAGTGATCCTTAGGGCTTTTACATTCCAGATCAATCTATGCAAATACACCTAACAGAAGAAAGTCCTTTAGCATATTTCAGAGCACTGTTACAAATCTCAGCTGGCCCTTCTTCTTTATTACATCTATAAAGAAAATGGTCAGCAGGAGATTGTGTTACTGTAGAATTGCATTGTCAGGATTTTTCATCTACAAGCAATGTAAATGTATAACATTTTAGAATGTAGACTTGTTAAATGCAGTTTGCTGCAGTAATACTGTATTTGTGTGGATAGTACAGCCTGATTTGTTCTCAAAGTCATCCCATTGTATGCTTTCAGCATTATTTTAGAGGCCTCTGTTGTGCAGAGAGTAATTGTGCCTGATTAAAAGGCTGTAGAAATTGACAGTGAGAGTTGGAAGAATAAAAACAACAGAGTTGAGTTTACTCTAATGAAGTTATTGAAATGATGTAATGCATTTCAAACTGTTACTGGAAATTTTCAAAATCTTTTAAACTTGTTAGTACTCCTGCTGCATCTTTCCTAAACTGTGGTTATAATATGCATCCCACTTAAAGCTGTTTGAGGTGCAGAAATCAATTTTAAGTAAATGAAGCAGAGAAAATACTGGTCTTATATTTTGAGCTGAAGAGTTTTTCTGGCTTGCCTTTAAAGGGACACTGAAATTTACAATGCAATCTATGCTTAAGACCCCAGACAGGAGGTTTGGCCAATCCTGTTGCTTGGGTGCTGGGCTCAATGTGCCATTGACTGGATTGCAGGCTTTTCCAAAGCCTCATCTAAAATGTACCTCTGTTGCATCTGATGTTCAAGGAACATTGCTTACCTCACAGGTCATGCTTCTGGAATCAGCCTTGTAGTAGGTATTTCCATGTGTAACCTCCTGGCACCTTCACTTCAATTAGAGAACTTGCTTCAGCATTAAGAATAAATGAAATGTACTGATAATTTTCAGTGCTGTTATCTAAAAACCTGGTATTGTTTACTACTGTGAAGATGAAAAAAACATTTAGCTAGACAGCTCTGTTTTTGCATACACTATGAATCTTTCCTAATTCTTCCAGTACTATGTGAGAATCACATGGAAAAGTAGATAGAAGTGCAAATAAAATATCTTTGTTTGTCAAAACACTAAAGATATCAAATGTATGATACCTACTGTTAGTCACCTTTCATGAAATCAGCAGGAGACTATTGAACAGATTTTTTTTCAATGGTACCTGCTAAAATGCCTTGTATCATCTGTTAAAATACATGATTAGTGAAACCTCATGTGAAACAGTTTATCTTCTTTTCCTCCTTCAGGAAGAGTCTATAGTTAAATTTACTTTAAAAATTCCTTTCTTTCATCATTTGGAATTATGAAATAACTTTATTTGAAGCATGCTCTACTAAAACAACATAAATTCTTGCTGTATAGAATAACTATTTTTCTCTCTTCACAGGAAGACATAACTTAATTGCTCAATTATTTGCTAGTTTTATTCTGAATAATTTTATTTAAATTTCAGATTGGATAAAGTAAATACGGAGATCTCTACAAAATAGTCTATGACTATTTTGGTTGTCTAATACTTGGTTGACTAATACCTCCTGTTTTTCCTACTCTAAATATAGGCTTTTATCAATGTAGTGTTAATCTTGTCATCCACGGAGTGGATCATGTAGATGTGACAATAAGGAAGCCATGACATTAGTTCTTAAATTGTGATGTTAACCTGATGATTAATTTTTAAAAGTATTTGTGTCTTTAGAATACTATATTCTTTCAAGTAAGTCTTCCCTCTAGCATATTTTTTTATTGTTAACAAATAGAAAAAAAATCCTTTACTATATTTTAAGATTTATTGAAATGTATGCCTGCAAAAGCCTGCTGTTTTGCATGAATTCTAACAGCCTTAAAATAAACAAACTCACCAGAAAATCTACGTTAGCTGTCAGTTGCATATCCACTGCACAGTATAGTCATATTTGTTGCAAATACATCCTTAGCAAATGTGAAAGGAATCACAGTTCTAATGTTCTCCCAATTACTAGAATAGAATTTTAGATTTTGCACTTCCTTCCATGTTAAATTAGCTATTCACAACCTGCTAATATTATCACTTTTGGAAAAAGTGATCTAATGATGCTGCTACAATAGCCTAAGAATTTAAAGAAAATCATTTAGGAAGTTGTAGATACTATTTCAAATTTTGGCCTTAACTTACACTATTTGTTTATTGAATATTGTTGTAACTCCTGTAATCTTTTAATTAATGCCTTGTCTTGTGTCAAGAAAACAGCAAGAGGAATGTTTTCATTAGGTAAAGCTGCAGAAGATTTGTTCTGCTGGCTTCAACATTAATCAGCAGGAGTCAAG
Organism: Ammospiza nelsoni; assembly: GCF_027579445.1. Lineage (NCBI taxonomy): Eukaryota > Metazoa > Chordata > Aves > Passeriformes > Passerellidae > Ammospiza > Ammospiza nelsoni. The sequence goes on from NC_080669.1 coordinate 26,734,461, forward strand.
TGGAATCTTCGTTAGTAGAAAGTGTTTCCATATCTATTTATTTTTCTTTTAAATATAAACAGCCAGAAGAGAAGGCATTCATCACTAATTATCATATAATGACATTCTAATGTCATCTGAAATAATCATATTAACTTCAGATCATATTAACCTGTAGTACAGAGATACTATACAAGTAGGCTTGAGTGTAGAAAGAGTGCAGTTTTGTAACAGAAAATGATGACTCCTTTTCACTTTAAACCTAAATTTAATAGTGATTTTCATTCTTATGAAGAGAATGCAGAATGAGCAGGAAAATCACAAATGCAACTAGATTTTTCTTCCCTGAGCTGAATGCTCTATGGTTTTAAGTGGCACATACAGATGTATTTGTGCATGTTTGTCATTATCTACAAAGAATAAAGGAAATATCAAGCAGATTAACAACTATGAGCTCCAGTTAGTAAAGACTTAGTAGGACTTACTGAAAGAGCCATCTCCCCATTTTTCTGACTTGTTAAATGTAAGTGAAGATGATCGTCTCCAAGACATACTGGAAATCAGAAAGCTGTTTTAAGTTTTTAGTTGCTCAATGGTTGTGTTCTTATTATTGCAACAAGAAAAAACTATGGTTTTAAAAGCTGGGCCAAATCTGATAATACTTGTTGGATATAGTGAAATATACTCATGTTTTAAATTGTGTCAGTGTGCAGATTGACCATACCTATTTTCATTTGATCGCCTCAGCCTGTGCGTGCAGATTCCAGTGTTATATCCAAGTTCTTTTTTTACCTGGATAAATGAAATGTATAATACTTAGGAATGCTTTGATGGGAAAAAGGAGAGAACATAATGAGTGATTGCTGTGGTTCAACCCCAGCCACTGAAACCACCAGTGATCTAAGTGTTTGCAGTGTGAAACTTCATGTTGAATTCTGTGCCATAGTTCTTTCCTTATAAAAGAGATACCAACTTATTCTCATAAGGGGTACTAAAAATTTTTTAATTTCTCTATTGTACTTGCTGTGAATAATGGGGTGTAGATTAATAAAAATGGTGTTTAAAAAAGTAATTTTAAATCATCTACTGAATATGATTATAAATATCAAGAGTCCATTCCCATGCTGATAAACAACATCAATTTCTTTCCTCTGACTCTTATCACTCACAGGCTGAATCCCTTCAACAGTGGTGGTGTCTTGCAAAGGGGCTAGCTAGATTTCTCTATCTCCAGATGTCTCTGTACATATAAATACGTATCATACTTCTTCCTGCAGTACATCCCCTCTCTACCCTTTGTTTTACTAATAGTAGATTACTTGATAATTCAAGCCAGGCAACAAGCCTGTAGTGCCTCAGAGGAAACAGATGAGTGAATTCAGAGAAAAAAAAATTTGGGAGCTGGAGCAGGTTGTTAAGATAAGAACGCTCCATGAAGGAGCTGCATGAACTACATAGCATGAACTACATACAGAAAATAAAACTTTTTCTGCATATTCCCAGACAACTGTGAGAAGGGAAAATTTTTATCACAGATTTGCTCACAGGGTGAGCTATGGCTTGACAATATCTCAGGCCTCTTGTATAACCTACACTGAGGACTTTACCCTCAATTGTTGTTTTTTTTGGTTTGTGGCTCTTTTAATCTGATTTTATCAGTTTTTCTTCAAAACCTCACTATTATTTGGAATGTGTGAAATATGATTTGAATTTCATTTGCAAGGTGTACAGTAGCATAAGTAGACCCTGAAGTAACTGTGAGTACTCAAGCAGTATTCATCTTACAAAGGTAAAATGTCACTCAGAATGTAAAGTATGTGAACATTACTGATATATTTTAAAGCATGACAACCCTAGTTTCTAGGTTATCAATATTTAAGTGCAGTTGGCAGTCTTACTACTCGAGATCGATGTTTTACCAGAAGACAAATTATAATGAGTTAAGAACATGAACAGGAGCATGAAAGATTAACAGTGGCGGGGATTTGTTTTGGTCATTGTTTGTTTGCTTGTGGGACAGGTTTGGTGGAGGTGTGAGTTGGCTTTTGGGTTGTTTAGTCCAGAGGAGAGAAGACTGAGCAGGGATCTCATTAGTGAGCACAAATATCTCAAAGGTGGGTGCCAAGAGGACAGTGCCAGACTCTTTTCAGTGGTGCCCAGTGACAGGATGAGGAGCAATGGTCATTAACCAAACCACAAGAAGTTCAACCTCAACTTCCTTGCACTGAGGGTGTCAGGGCACTGGAACAGCTGCCTGGGGAGGTCATGGAGTCTCCCTGTCTGGAGACATTCAAAACCCATCTGGACATGCACCTGTGTAACGTGCTCTGGGGGACCCTGCCTTGGCAGTTGTGTTGGACTAGATGATCTGCAGACGAGGTGATCTCTAACTGTGCTATCATTCTGTGAAATTGTTTACCTATAAGCTTACTTTCCTAGCCTTCTGGAAACTCAGATCAGTGTCACTCTCTTGCTGCTTTCCACTGATGGTGTGGAATTAAACAGTTGTTTTATATGGTATTTTGTGTTACTATAATCTGTAACCTCTTCAGTTACTTCCCTTTGGATTCTCTTCTTTGCTCTCCTATCTTCAGCTAGTAGTGTTAATCTCATATTTTAATACTTCTCTTGTTATAAGGATTATGTTATTAATTTTGCTGTAATCTATGAATTATGTTATCTTGAACATTTTTGTCAGTAAGAATCAACAGAAGACTGGGAATGACTAGAGCTGGGGCTGCAAATACAGTATTTATTCAGTATCTCAAATCTTAGCCTACTTTCTTCACAAGTAGGAACTTCCCTATAAAGCTTTCAAGTTATATAGTAGTAAGTGTCTACTTATATCTTAATTTGACTAACTGTAAAGCCTTATTACATATATTAATAAAGCTAAATTAAATGTCTCCAGACAAGGTCTGTTTCCTTGTGTTGTACTGTGCAGAATCTTGCCACAAGATGTGGAAGAGAAGCCACTTTTCAAGGTTAGTCAAGATCCAGTAGTTTTCATGTTGACTTCACATGACTATGACTATCTAAGAACTAGATTTTATATAATTTATAGATTTTTACATTCCAATTTAGTACAAAAATTTAGTTTCATGTTCTGTTTCCCAAATTATTTGGATGCATACAATCCATAGGCTTTTTTTTTTAAAGAGCTGTCTCCACTAGTAGTGTCTAATTTTCTGTACATAGTGAGGAAACGATATTTCCCTGTATGTACCTTATGTGTATTATCCTCATTGTCAAACTCACTCAAATAGTGGATCACATTTTCATACCCTTCTTTTCTGGAGAATGAGTATTGGAGGAACTGGGTGGGGGGAAATCCTGAAACACACCTGCCTGTGTGTTTCTGAATTCCAGATGGGAAAGATATGCAGAGACAGAGAAAGTTGTGTGCAGAAGGTTATGGTAAGATTAACTTTTTGTAAAGTTAGACATGAAAGAAAGGATGAATTTGGGCACTGTTCTATTTTTAAAAATTATAATCAAAGATGATAAAACAACAATTATGCTGATATTCGAGGATTGCAATCTATCCCTTTAATTCCCTCCTATGTTACCAGCTTCTATTAGTGCTCTGCTATTTTAGTCTTCAGATAATTTTGATCACGTGTAATAGTTCTAAGACACCTGTAAACAATGTATTCACTAAGGAAAAAGACATCAAATTCTTTAATCTGATTTGCAGCGTAAAAATTAATTCTCTTAAACCTCATATTTTTTTAGTTTTTATAAATTTTTCCTCTGTGACTTCCTTCTGCACAAGTTCTGTCAATTAGACATTTAAATATACATGTATCAGTTTTAAAGCCTAGGTCAGTCCTCTGTTTCCCTGAATCACACACAACTCATTTTGGATATTTACTTACATTTGTCTGTTTAGTGACTTCATGCTAGAACAATATGAAATTTTAATAAAATGAAGTACTCTTCTGGTAACAAAATGAGTGAGAATTTGACTCTTAACACTTTGTAGTAGAAGACCTGTAAAATACTTGTCCTTTTTTTTCTCCTCTTTTTGATTGGTGAAGTATTTCAGAAAAAATACAGTAGAAATTTATATGTGGAACTATGCCTTTAGGAAACATAAGTCAAGGACAGCTGTATTACATGGCAACAGACATGAAGGATTACATATGACTCAATTTTTGCTCACTTGATTATTAACATGTGAAAGTTAATTAGAAACACTTCTGTAATTTTTTATATCTGTTTATTTTAGTTATTTTAGATCTTTAAATGAAATCCAGCTCAACCAACCAATAACCCACAAACCCTAAATCTATATGTTAGACTTTCCCAATTGCTTTTGAATTGATTATGTTTTTCATACTCATCTAGGGCAGTCAATTTGTTGCTTTAATCAAACTTGCTGTAATATTTTTATGGGTAAAAAATTGAAAGAGCTTATTCTTCATGACTGAGAATCAGGGATTTTGTCATTATGGCTTTATTCTAATTTAGATCTATTTTAGGCAATGATGCACTTATATGTGTATTTAAACAAGACTTCTGCATTTAAAATTGCATTTTTGAATAAACAGTCTTCATGATTTTAGATGGTTTGTTTTCTGGGGTCATCTACCTCTTAAGTAGAACATAGAGTGAAATAAAGCTTCCAAAATATATAGGATTTAGGTACAATTTCTTCCATGGTGTAAAATCCTTGTACAACTTCAGAAGGATAGACATCAGACAAGTAGAATAACCCTCAAGGAATCCGTATTTACACTACCATGTTACATATATGTCACAATTGTAAAAGGGTGCTTCTGTTTATTTTTTCTGCATGCCAGTCTAATGTGATTATCTTTGTGTTGAAAACACTTTATGAGAAAAAAAGCACTGTAAATAAATGTAAAAAAGTTTCAAAAATCACCCTCAGTCTGTGGGAATATTGGAACCATAGATTAAAAATAATACATTACAAATAAATCTTATATGGGACTTCAACATATTTTCAGGCTGTAGAACTATCAAGTTTGAAATCTGAATTAAGAAATAAAGAATTTTAGTATGGATACTTCTCATTATCTTGATAAGATCTAATTTCATATATGAAAATTTGTTTTCTGATTCTCTACCATAAATGAGGTTACTAAATTTTAGGGGATTTGCAGCAGCTGTAGTGAGGCTTGAAGCCATTCTGCTGGCTAAAATACACACTGTCTCACCACACCATCAAAAGACTGGACAATAAACAAACAAGAAATAATTTTTTGTTTTAGGAGTGAGTGAAGACAGTGCTGCATGCAGTAGCTGCACTTGCAGATTTTCAGACTTGTGATGGGAATTGATGTGATATGGTCCATCTAACATACAATTTATTCATTACAACACCAATGCCAAACAATGTTCTCTCACAATTCCCTGTGGGGAACTTGCCTGTGACTGGTGGGTGTTGGGCAGGGACATGACAATGTTTTCAGCAACATTATTCAATTCTCCCTTTCATTTTTTATCATTCCCCCCCCCGCCCCGATATTTCAGTTTTAATTATATCTGTACTATTAACAGAAAAGGAAAAAAGGAACATGCATATGAAGAATCAAAAATCTGAGTGGGTAGAAATAAATGGAAGAACAAACGGTGTGTCAGGTATCTGTCTTAATAGAGTAAAGTCTGGTAAAGTTAAATATCAGCAGTTGAATCTGACCAGGTAAAAATAACAGCGGAAGTAGTCAAGGGCGCAGAGAAAGGCAGAAATCTGAAGCAAAAATTTGGAACTGAGAGAGCAGCCTCAGGACAGTAAAGACAACTGTGGGCGTGGAGAGAATCCAACTAAGTGAGAGCACATTTAATGAATATAACAGGAACTAGTGTAAGATGAAACTACAATTAATTGCTGAAGTTAATATCTTTAGGTGTATTTAAATTTAATTAATTAGGGTGAAATACAGTTACATTCCTATATGTAAACATTTGGTGATGCATAAATACATGTCTGCTGCTGACACCTACCTTGTCTGTCAGCATAAATATGCCAGTCCAGTAGTCCATGCTGATTATCAAATGAAGACATTTCTATTTATATAATTTGTAATTTCATTTTCCTGTAAGATGATTTTACAGCTATTGTAAACTGAATACTGTAATATTTTACTGATGCTTTAGCTCAAACAGTAGTAGTAAAACTCTCCAGATTGTAGGTTTACATTTTGTGAAAAAAAACTTCTGGGTTTTAAAAAAAATCAGTGTAATACATATTTTCTGAATGGAATTAGGTATTCTTTTCTGTTAAATGACATTACATCTTTACGTTACATTGCCCAGCAGGCTCTTAAAAGCTCTTCAGTGTCTTCATATGGAAAATTTGTTTGACAACCAATTTTGTTTTTAAACTAGCACTTTCATGCAGCATCAGCCCAAATGACCATCATGGAGCTGGATTATGTCTGTGGATAGTTATAGGGGGAGGTTACCTGGTCTGGAGATAATTGGTTGGAATATTGTTAGGTTTTATGTGGCTAGTTTGGCATTAAATTTTATTTGATTTAATAAAAAAAAAATTGGTGGCATATGCTCACTGCAGCCTCACAAAGCACTGAAAGTGTGCTTTAACTATAGCAGTGCAAAGCTCTGACATTATGTATAAAAGCAGGAACTTCTATACGGCTTGTTAAAATCATTAATTTTTATTCTGCCTTGATAGTGACATCAAGTGACAGCACAGTGCAGGGGAGGTTTGAGGGAGTGCTCTTGCACAGAACAGGAATGATGTGACGTATTCAGTGTCAAAAAACCACTAACCAGATGGAAATAGCTGTTCCATGTTTTAGAAAATAAAAATGGATAGATTCTAATGGAATCATTACTGACTTCTATTACACAGCAAACTGATAAGATTCCTTGTGAATCATGTTGTGGCTCTTCTCGACAGCTCTTGGAGTTCAGCCTGAGCTGACGCATCCCATTTCTGCAAGCTTGGGACTGACAAAGTTATTCCTGAGACCTGAGGTGGAGTGCTGTTTGCTGTGAAAACATGGCCTGGCCCATGGAGGTGGCCATTGTTACCTGGGTTTTAAAATTTATTCACCTGGGCACCCCACAGCATAGTCTTGATAACAGTTAACCTGTACTGCTCTTGGCACAGCTTTCTGTGCATGGAAGCAAGGGCCCAGTTTTCCCCTCATTATGTTCTTCACTGTTTGTTGCAGCCCATAATTCAGGATATCCATGGGGTTGGCATACTATTGAGAGGCTCCTCCTGTCTCTAGATTAATGTCTTGGGGACTTGGCAGTGATATACTTATTTAAGAAATAAATTAAATAGTTACCAGGGAAGTTTATTGTCATTTCCACTGAAAATCGTGGGATTTTTAAAATGCAATATGTAACCCATGTTTTCCACTTATTAATTCTATATAAGGCAGTAATATCAGCTCTGTAAAAAAGTAAGCAAAAATAACTGATTAAAAATAAAAAGAAAAATTTTTACCCTTTGAGAGAATTGTCTTTATTGTATTTGGAGATTAAAAGTAATTCCTGCAAGCTTTCAAAAAGCATACACAACTCATTTTGATTTTCTTATCATATTTTGTGTTTAGTGTGATGGAAATATTACTACATAATAATGAAGTTTTAGTTAAATAGATCCAGATTTATTTAATATCTGCAATAGTTATAAGGAGTCACTGTGATTTTAATACATGTTTTTGGTCTGTGAAACCTGGAAACCTGGAAGACCTACATCAAGCCTAAAACCGTGGGAAATGTTGAAGAATACCTGGTGCAGGTAGCTGGCTCTGCAAGCTGCAGTTCGGGATGCAGGTTGAGTTCTGGCTGAGAGCCCACAGAGGCCGTGGGCTGCTTACCCTTGCACGGCAAAGTGCACCAAGAGCGGTGGCACCGGCCAGGGAAAGGGACACCAGGACACACAGCGGGAGCCGAGGGCTCGGGAGGAAGGGTGAGCTCTGGGAGACTTGAGACTTGCTCACGGCTCGGACTGTGAGGGTGTAAAAGCCCAGGGGTTCCTCTGCTCAGGATCCCCCTGGAGGCACCAGCTCAGGCCGTTTCTGTGTTACTGTGCTGAGAATAAACTTTTCTGTGGAACGAGAATCTGAGACTCTGCCCTGGGAAGTCTCCTCTGGCCGAGAGCGGGGTGACTCAGGTGGGGCTGCCAAGAGCTCAGGGCAGCCCCTGCTTGCAAAGGGGCTGAGGTCCCAACAGTGACAGTCTCCGACACTGGGACTGCAACTGCCAGAGTCTCATCAGTGGTGACACTGGGAAGTTTCCTTAACAGGAAAACCTTTTCTGTGGTCAAGATCTTGATTACATGTCTATAATTAACAACAAGCCACTGATATTTAGCATTTAAAAACATACCCTCCATTCCCCTCCACTCAGCGTTTTAATTGTGGAAAGAGTGTGCTTTTAAAGTGAGTCCTCCAGTCACAGCTACCTATAGCATCATTGCCTCCCTGATTTAATATAATTACCATACCAAATAATGACATATTATTTTTTAGGTTTGAAAAGCTTTAAGTCTAATAAAATACACTAACCAGTATACACACACCGCAAATACAGACCTCTGTGTTGAGTAATTTTCAGCTGGATAGCTCTGTGCCAGTGCCGCAGGCCTTTTCTACAGAGGACTGAAAGCTTTAAAAAAAGGAGTTTTGTTTTGCTCCATAGTGGCACCATAGTGAGAGTTTGCCTGCTAAGACACCTGTCTGGATTTTAGCTGGTTTAATAACGTGGCCAGAAGCAAAGCACAGGAGCAGCAGGAGGGTGTAACTGTGGTGCAGAACCAGAGAGTTGTCAGCAGAATTGCTTCAGTGTCTTGAGCACAGCACTCCTTCAGCTATGCAGAAGCCAAATAGGAGCAGGTCAGAGAAGTGTGACTTTCTCTGTGCCTACCTCAGCATCTAGAGTTATAAGTGTGCAGCTCTTTGACTTACAGGACTGTGGATTGGAAATGAAAATAGTTTTATTTTTTATTGGCATTCTCACAAACAAGTCCTGCTGACATGTGCAATAAGTCAATAAGTACAGCAATCTGTAGGTTTAGGTATTTAGAGTTAATTTTTGCTGGGGAAAAAGTGAGTAACTAAAATATCTAGTCAAAATTTCAGCACAAAACATTACTCCACAGTTATAAATATTCCCGTCTCTCTTCATCCACAAAAAATATTCTAATTCCACAAATATACTGTTGTATTTTAGAAGGTGACTATACACAGAATGCCTGGGAACTTTGTGTTCTTGACATAGAAGCTTGCTTTTTTTTTCTTTAATCAGTTAATTTTTTGGGATTGTGTAGAAGTTTTTTTCTCACACTCATATTTTGTGATAGCACATTCTGGAATTCTGGTGACATATCAACAAGGTGGTATCATGTGCTCCATTTATTTCAAAGAAGTAGGTTACATGTAAGTTAGATGTAGTGACCTGCCTCTCAGGCAAGTTCATTTTTAACAGATCCTTTGGATTGGATTAAAGGAAATTGATGCTAGATAACCAATAGAACAACAAACTTTATTAGAAAAAATGCTTTGAAAATGTAACTGGGGAAAAACCATAATGATCTGGAAAAGGATGTATATAGATGTTCTGGGGTGTATGATAACCCTATTAAAGGATAATTGGCAGGAGAAAAACAGAGAAAAAGATAGGAGAAGATTCTGGAAGTCTGGTGGTGTTGAGAGGAGGGGATGGGTGTATGTCTGTCTGTCTGGGTGTGCTTGGACAGACTTTGGGAGTAAACTCTGAATTTTATGGTTGCACAGTGGTGGCTCACAGTGTGGAAAAGAGACCAGCATTGGAACACTGAACCTGCTTCTGCAGGATCTGTTGCTTGATGGTAGCTTCTGCTTTAGCTCAAAACCAGCTTGTTTAAGGTAAAATTTAGCTGCAAGATCCCAGTGGCTCACTAGAAATGTTCTTTCGTAACAAAACAAAACAAATAAAGCCCCAATAAACTCATTGTCCTTCAGAAGGAAGACTTGAAAAAGTTTTGAACTCAAGTACCAAAGCCATGGAAGCACTTCTCTGCAAGACACTCAGTAGGGAGAAAACGAACAAACAAAGAGCAAAAAAAGCCAAAGTTTATCAGCAGGAAAGTGAGACACAAGTTGTTTGCCTCCACCTGCCTGTTTTCTGCCTAATACAAAGCTTCCCTGCAGTACAATATTCAGCATGGCAGGAAACAGAAAACGGGTTATATTCTGTATGTTCACTGTGTGAGGAGATCTCCTTTGGCAAATTCTTGCAAGAGATACTGTTGCAGATATCTTTCATGCTGGATTAGAGAGATTTGTATGCTGAACAGAATGAAAAAGAAGGAATATAATACCCTCAGCCTTCTCTATTAATGCATTTGGAGGACTGATGTTCTCAGAGGAGCAAGCAATCCTCTTGTAGGTAATGAAGATTTAGGAACAGATTTCTGTGACCAAACAGCCTATCCAGAGTTTGACCAGTTCTCACTCTTACCTAAGCTGAACACTTTTCCTAATATCATTTGCTAAGTAGCTCTTTTATTCATTGACCCTAATGGGAGTTCTTCATCCTTAAAACAAATTCTCACCGTCTCTGAAATGAGTGGTGACATCAGAGTGATATTGATTAATTCCTTGATTTCATTTTAGCTTTGTTTGGTCCTGAATTTGGAAACTGCTTTTTTTATGCTATTTTTGCACTTGAGTCTAGCAACTTCACTCTTTGTGTAGCTCATAGTAACATATTAAGAAAAACAGAGCTACCAAATGAAGTTCAAAGGATTAAAAATCTTTTTAAATTAATTCCTCTCAAAGTTCAGGATGCAATTGCTTGCAAAATGATTCTAAGACAACACTGTACTTACAGCCTTACCTAAATTGCCCTAAGTAAAAGCTACATTTCAGGCTTAGTGGGTTTTTGTGGAACTCCTAAAGATTAACTGCTATTTTATTAATAGCATTTTCAGTGTTTTGCTATAATGGCAGTGGGTCAGGAGGAGAAGGCTGGGAGGAAGCTTGAAAATATGTGCTGGGAAGAGTTTCAAATTACTTTTAAAACTATAAATTGTTGTAATACACAGTGCATAGTCTATTTCTTCTTCAGCAGAATGTCCTAGAGTCAGGCTGTTTTTAGTAGCCCTTCGTTGAATACTGTCTCTCATATTAAAATATTTAAGTTTAAAAAAAAAAGTGAATCTTTTGTATTTTGCATGTTAAGATCCACAGAGAACAGTAACAATTCTTTTTATTGGTTATGCTAAATAGAACACAGCATATAAAATCCTCTTTTAAAGTGATACTTATTTTATCCCAGTGGTTCTCAGTTTTATCTGATTCATGGGTGTGTTTAATTTCCTGTTCTCTGTAAGCCAAAAAAATGTTCCTAGGCATACAAAATGTGGTGTCTCAGCTGCTCTTCACAATATCTTTTCCTGCACCATATTCCTAATCTCTTTCACTGTGGAAGTACCTCAGCCAGATAGTAGTCAGACCATGATATTTGCCTGTGAACAGTTCCAGAATAATTTTGTGTCTTCCCATGTGACCTTGAGAGTCTAATCTTTATTAATAGCTTTCCCTTTCAACTAATTTTTCTATCAATATTTAATTGCTTTCAATATTTGAGGTCTTCATGGTAGCTTCTTTCTTTCAAGGGATGACATTTAAATATGATATCTTTAACTATTACACTATTACATGCAAGCTACCTATTAGTATTCAAATATTTGTCTGCTTATGTATCTTATCAGGAAAGTTTAAAAGTGAGACAATACTGGAGGGCCAAATAAATCAGGATGATTAATGGTGTAGTGCAAGTTTTTAAGTGGCGTGATCTTTTAGGTGAGCACTTTTGAACAATGGCTTGTGTTCCTTTTTTTCTTACAACAGTGCAGAAGAATAGGCTTAATAAGAAAAGAGGACATCTTCAAAGATGGAAAGGTACAGGTGGAAATGTTGTGGTCACGTACCTGTGAATCTTCATATTGGCTTGCTGTGCATCAGCCTCATCAGCTCATCTTGGACTCATACTATACTAAGTGGAAAAAGAGGCCTCCATATTTTTGAAGGTGATTCAGGAAAGGAGGATAAATAAAGGTCTTGGCTTGACAAACAATTCAAATGTTTGTCTTTAAGAGATGCTTTTCTACTGCCTTCTACTCCCATTCTCCCCAGAGTACAAGTTATAATCTGCCTTTGAGATCTGTTTGGTCAAGGAGGATAAGGAATTGGATGCTGGTGGTGTGACAGGCACAAACTCCTTTTTGTAATTGCCTTTGATTCTGCAACATCCCATTTCAGCCTGGGGATTCCTGGAGTGGGACCTTCCCAAAGACTGGCCTTGCTATCCCACTCCTGAGGGACCTCTTAAGGGCCTTGCATTACATTGTTCCATGGACAAGCTTGTAACAGATGATTGAAATGTCATCTAATGTGAAAGAGTCATGTTTTCTGAAAATATTTGGTGAATGCCCATGTAAAGAATTGTATCCATGAGTGGTGTCTGTACAGACTTTTATAACTTGGTCTAAATTCACAGTACAGAGGTGGCAAAATTCCACTTAACTGCTGTTCAAACCATACTACGTTAGAAAAAATATGGCAATACTGCAAAATCTATTAATGCTGTTTCACAAAGGTTCTCTTAGACCTAAAGAAAGGCAAGATATTGTTTCTTTCTAGAATGTGGCCCTTTTCTATACCTGTGACTTCTACTTGAACAGTGCAGACATGACATGCTGTCAAAGTTCAGTGTTTGTATATATTCAGAATGTGCTGAAATGATGAGAGGGTAAGAAATCTGATGCCTATTGGTGCTCGTAATTAAAGTGGTTTAGACTGAGTTAAGCCTGTGGAAGTTTCTGAATGTTTATTTTGGTTGTAGTGAAGTTCAGTTTCAATAACCTCTGTTAATAAGAAATGTGTTTGGGTAGGCTGAATTCCTGCTAGTATTTTTAGCACTTTCACCAAACTGTTAAAATTGACTTTTACAGAAAACATTGCTTTTTTTAATAAAACGGAATGTGTATAATGTGTCTGAATTCATTTCTGCGTCAGATGAATGAGCTAAGAAAGGCGGCCTCCAACAATAACCATGCCAGCAAAATAAACTTGTTAGTTAGATATAAATCCAGATTCTACCCACCTGAGCTGAATGTTTTAATAGAGTACCCATAAAAATGTCCAGACCTTACCTGCAATTGTTGGTCGTTGATTTGGAACATGCCAAAGTGCTCTTTTCTACATGATTTGAGTGCTCTGTGTTCCATGATGACAGTCCCATTGTGACATTTTTACATCACCCTGAAAATATGGATAAAATGGCTGAGACTTTTATTCACTGCCAGTCTGTTTATAAAAGCACTGAATGGAAGAAAGTCAGAATAGTGTGTCATTATGAACCCTGAGTGAGAGTGACATTAACACCTGAGAAGAGTGGAAAAATGGGGAGATTATAGTGAAGAGCTCATAAGTGCAATTTCCAAGTATCCCTGCTGAAGTGGACGCTTCCCACCCCCTGTACGCTCCCTTAAGTTGAATTTCATAGTCCCTCTCTGAACATGAGCAGCAAGAAGAGCTCTGACGGGTGTTGTCTCGACACCTGGAAGGCTGTTGCTTGCCCTTGATATCCTATTGGTTCAGCTTAGACCTTTCGTGTCTTGCTGAATGTGTTGGATCAAATGGCTGCTGTCCCTGTGCTGGAGAGCTGGTGCTCTTGTGGGTGATGTAGTCTTAGAGGCCTTTTACCTTTCGGTTATGAATGAGCGGCCACATGTTGTCTGTCCTTGGGATTGTTTTTAAGAGGAAACTCTGGGTTTCTCCCCTTTGCAAAAGAATCAGTAAACAGGACCAAGAAAGCAATGGGAATTAGAAAACAAGAGTTTTGTAGTGGTCTTCAGGAGGACAAATTTAAGAGACAGAGAGAGAGACTTTGTTCTGGCTGATGTGTAAAAGCTTTGATTACTTCAAGAGTAGATACGGAACTTTTTAATACATGAAAGGCATTCCTCTGGGAAACATTGATTTTTTTTTTACCTGTCTTTGTGTTTTAGAGTCAAATACAGCCTTTGAGTTAGAACCAGTTTTTTATTGCTGACTTTTGGGTTTGAGCAGTTTAAAAACTCCAAGGTTATTGGAAGTCCTCCAGAAGAATATGATGTTTATCCAGATACCAATGGTTTTATATCACTTATTCACACGTTTGAGGGGGTTTGGTTTGATAATTGTTTTGTTTTGGTTTGTTTGTTGTTGATACTATGTAAAGTTCAGAAGTGTTTATTAAACTGTATCTGTATAAAAGTACACATTTCTTTATACAAATTATTGTATGATGAGCCCTCAGACATTTTTAAAAGGATGATATTAACCTAGTTCACTGTTAAAATTTATTTTCTGGTTTTTTCCTTTTAATATGGCTAAATAAATTTTAAATGGCTGAATTTAAGACACAGAAATACAACTGTATGAAGGTCATCTGATCTTAAGGGATTCAGTTCACTGAGGCCTTAAGTCTACTTTGATCACCTCTTCTGTAAATTTAAGAACATGAAAATATGTTCCTTAAAGTCTCCTGGTTAAAATAGTCTTAGTGCATCCTAATTAATGACATCATATAATTTTTCCACTATGTATGTATGTATAGTTGAAAAGGCTATTTCTAATGTGCAAGAAAAATTACCTTGCTGCAGATTAAATCCCATTGCTCATAGTCCTTCCCTGGAGGCCCAGTAAAAATGAGGAAAAGCTCATAGCCACATTCCTCATAGTGGTTTTCTTTGAGTGCTGGAAGGTTGCTTCTTATTTGTCACTCACTCTTCTCTTCATAGTTTCTGTTTTCTTCAGCTAAATTGTCTTTCCAGCATGAGCTGGGTTTCTGCTTTTCCCAACATCTGTACATAGTTGAAAAGATAACCTGAAGATAACACTCAAATTCACCAAATGGAGTGTGTTTCAAAATGTTTTTTTAAAATCCTTAGATCCCTTTACCTATATCTAAACATGATGGTCAGCATATCACATGACATGATCTGTCTTCTGAAAGCTGTGTGTGTAAAAACAACAGCAGTTTAGGCTATGAAACAGCTATATTTAAAAGAAAACACCAAACGGCCAGACAACTTTTATCTATTTCTTATATAAATAACAAGTATTCTATATTTGTATTATCCCATCCATGAGGAAGATGATCAGCTATATTGATTGCTATTGGCCTTCCTAGTGGAACTCTCAACAGTAATGCTTGGAAAAACCAGGCCTGAAAAGATCACTTAGCTCATGCTTTCAGGATCAATTCCTATTTTATTCCAGATAAATTTTTCCTTAAGTTGTTTTTTGAAATCCCTATGGGGGACATCCCATAACCTCATTAGGAAGTCTATTTCAGTATTAACCCAAGTTCCTTTTCCTGCCTTTTTTCTCCTTGCCTCTCTCATGCTACAGTTTAATATTAATACCCATTCCACTGTGGAGACAAGGAACGTCGCTTTGCATCCGTCAGCATATTTCTCCTCAATCTTTTCTGAAGTAGTGAAAAGGATTAGATTTAACTATTGCATCTCAACTAGGATTTCTGATGGTGGTTTCTGTAGAAATTATTTTTGACTCACTGTCCTTTAGACTTCTGAAAGATTGGCTGGAAAACAGTATGATCAGTATTATGCAGAGTACTTGATTACACCTTAATCACCAAATTGCTTGCTGATTTCTTCTTCCCTTACCACTCTATGAAAAGATTAGACACTGAGTTTTAGTAGTGAGAAAGGGTCATGATGTTGTATAGAGGTAATTTTATATATTGGCATTTCTGCTCCTTTTGATGCCATGTCTATGTAACCTGTTCTGTTTCTCCATCCTCTGCTCTGGTCAATGTCCACTGTTCTTCCCATTTGCATTCTTGTTGGAGCTTTCAGTTTTCAACAAATACAAAGGTGGTTGTCATTCTGTTCCCACTGGCCTAAGTGACTGTTAATGCTTTCTGATGTGCATTAACTACAACATCTTGAGAATAAAGGTGAAAACTGATTTTTGGACATAGCTGTTCTCTGTTTTAGGCTCATATTGAAAAAAAAAAGTATTAAATCTGTGTACACCTCATTGCTCCCAAAATTTACATTTCTTCTTGATATCCTCACATACTCTGTAGTCAGATTAGCTCCAGACAACACACAGCTACCCTGTATAGGAAAGGAAAGAACAGTTCGTATTTTAAGGGTGGTTTGGGTTTGGTTTTGGTTTTTTGAGTTCTTTTAAGACCATTGATTGCCATTATGCAAAAAATGCTTTACTGGGTGTAGAGCACTAAATGCAAATAACTATTAAAGGATTTTTGCTTTCATCTGGTTTTGACATACTAAAATACCAATACTTCCAAAGCTGAGTGGCTGAGTGAAAATCTGTTTTTTAAAGAATTAAGGAACAACTGGTTTTTGGGTTTTTTTTATCTATCCCTTTTTTGTTGCTGAATTCTGTGTCTGAATGCTCTATAGCTTTGTATATTTTCGAGATGAGGAAGTCAGCCATCATTCAAGGTATATTGAAAAAGGTACAGAGTGCATATATCAGTTAAATTTTTTTACTAACTTAGATTGAATTTATTCTTGGATCCAAAATGAATGTCATCATGATTTGTTCACCAAGCCTATTGTTTCAATGAGAAACTCAGTGGATTGCACTTTTGTTTAATTACACCAGGAAAATTTAAAATCTTTATTCAGATATACCTAGTGACTACAGTCTTCAGTAGTTTAGTAAACCCAGTATGTTCACAATGAGTATTATGCTTGTGCAATATGCAGTTTGAGAGTCAAGCTTACCCTTAGCTAACTGGCCCAGTGTTCTTGGGTATACATATCCTGGCAGCTCTCTACAGACAAAATTAGAAAATTAGGTCATGAACAGGCTTTGTGATGAATTATGTTGTTTTGTCTGGAACATAGAAGCTTTTCATGCCAAAAAAAGTGTTTGGACATAATTGTTCTGGTAGTTGCTTTTGTAAAACCAGAGCCACATTTGTTAGCATTTGACAAAGTGTGGTGGGTTAGCCTTGGCTGAGGACCAAAATCCTCAGCACCCAGCTGCTTGCTCACGCTGCTCCCTTGGTGACTGGGGGGAATAAAGATCCAGAGTGTGAGATCACTTACCAGTTGCCATCATCAACAATGTAAACTCAGCTTGGGTGAAATTAGTTTCATTTACTGCCAATTAAAAAGGCACCTCCTTCTCTGACCTTCCTTCTCTCCCTGCTGCTTCTAACTCTTTTGGTTTACCTCTTCCCCTCCCTGTCCAGTGATTTTGCCTGTCCTTTGCACCTCTGCTGGAGGTGGTTGGAGCTGCCAGTGCAGGCTGCCCCTGGCACACAGCGCAGCGCAGCCTTCTGCCACCAGCACAGACATCACATAATCCCAGAACACAGACTCTACTGTGTTGTGTAAGGTCCCAGCTATGGAGCCAACACACTATGATTTTATGGTGGAAAGACTGCAAGCTGTGTGGAATTTCCTTTTAGGTGTTTTTTGATTTTGTTGGGTTTTTTTGTTTTGGGGTTTTTTAGGTTTTTTTTACAGTGCAGTGCAAGTTTGTGCAGCTTTTATGGGGGATAAAGGAAATCCTCTTCTGTTCATGAAGAAATGTTTTATTCTATTCTTAAAAACTGATGAACACGTTTTTCCACAACACACAGATTGTAAGTTGACTTAGAGGGCTTCATGCTTTCTTCAAGTAAATATGTTTGTAGTTATCACCATACTACTGGCTTTGTGATGGGTATTATTATGATTTTCTCCACCAATATCATTATTAATAATCCTCTAATAATGAGGATTATCTAATAATCTGACTAATAATGAGTCAGAGTTCATCACTATCTGTAAGGCCCTCTGTAAGCCTATGTTTATGATTTGTAGACTGTTTTTAATATCTCAAGTTACTTGCTGATAAGTGCAACCTGATTTATTGAGCTCTCTGCTCTTAAAGATCTGGACCTCTGCTTTGCACTGGAAGGTCTTTGTCTCTTCTAGAAAGCAAAGTGGGACTTCATTTCTCTAGTTTGTTATTTTAGCTCCATTCAATAATTGAAACTCCCTGGTTTTTTGCTTAGAATCCTGTAAAAAGCATACTGAAATACGCAGCACTCACATCTTCAGCATGTATTGTATGTATTGTTTGAGTGTGTTGTCATCTACTGTCAGGATCTGCAAACAGCAGCTGCTGGTCATTCCTGCAGAGCTGCCTGCCAGGATGAATAAAATGGTGAGTGGCAGATGCTTGAAAAAGTAGAGTAACAGTAGGATTATGGGAATCTAACTGAGTGGGTCCTATCCTGAAATATACAGTTGGCAGATGTATTTAATATCATAGATACAGTGTGTAGGGTCAGAGGATGTTGTATGCTCCTAAAATCACTTCAGTGATCTGTGTGAATTTCTGCTCCAAGCTCTGAAACCAACTACAATGTACCTCAGAGTGGAGAAACAAAAAACACCTGGGACAAGCTGCTGGTTATCTGTTGCATAGGAAATTATCTAGGGGAACTGAATAAGCCTCAGATGTTGAGTGCTTTCTTTTTTTATGAAACTGCTGTTTGCCTAGATCGTCTGCTTGTAAAGTAAGAGATTTTTGTATTTTGTTGTCATTGTGTTCATCATGTGCATTTGATGGCAAAGCAGATGTGATTATCCATGGATTTGACAAGAACAGCAGAATGAATCTGGTTCCTCTTTCAGTGGTGCTATATATAATATGTATGTATGTGTGTATACACATATATTTATACATGTATGTATACATACACAAAATTGTAATTGTATTGTAATCTTATGGGTAAAGTGCTATAATTGCAAAAGGCTGTAATGTATGTTAATGTATTTAGTATACTGGGAGCTCTTGTTTCTGGAGAAGGAGTAATGTAAAAGAGTGATAATGTGTATTTTTTTCCTCCTTTGAGAATTGAAACTCTGATGATACTACCAAAATATCTGCAGCTCTTTCTCTGTGCCTTCTTAGTACACTAGCTGTGCTGTTACAGTCAAGCACTTTTGGTAGACTGAAACAGTGTGGTAAGGTCTAAAGGTTAGGAAGATAAAATGCTAGAATATAGCCTAGTCTTTTAGAGTCTGAAATCTAACCAACACAGAGAAAGATTACACAAAGATTAGATTGCATTGAAGCAAATCTGGATGAAAGAGTCAAACTGGTCAAACTGGTGATGGTTTTTAATAGGACTGAAAAGTAATCAGTGCGGAAAAGTAAAGTAAGAATTGAGGAGACGGAATGCAATATTTGTTTATTGATTTGACACAGATTCTGAAAAAGAAACAAAATACTTTGAAGCTTGTGCCAAAATACATTTACGCTTTTGTACTTGTTGGATACTGACACCGTTGAAAGTTAGATCTGGAAGAGGTCACTTATCTTAATTTTTGAACCTAAGGAGATTTATATACAAACTGGGGCTAGAAAAAACATTTGATGGTAAATTCAGGCAGATGTTGTCCTAAATATTCTTGTTCTGTTTATAAACAGTGTAACCAAGAATGACAGATTTGCCTTCAATCTTGCAAACTGCCTTAGAAATTGAAATAAGCTGAATAATTTTCCAGTACTTTCACCCCTTTCCAGAATGTCTTTTATGAGCCTGTTTATTTTGCTGTCCTTGGATTTTTTGTGGAGACTTTCTTGTATATGAGCTTAAGACCTTAATATCTTCTTTACGGTATTATGTATGGATTTATATTTTTCAAAGATGTTTGCACAACCTGCAATAAATATTAATCTGGCTAAGTAGTATCATATGCTCTTACTACCTTTTCCTTAATGCTTTATTTCTTTGTCTCATCGTGTTTTGTAATCATTACTTGTTCAGTTCTTCCAATCTTTTCTCATTTTAAGCTCTCAGAAGTTTTAGTGTTCTCCACCTCCATTTTTAAGTCAAGTCAAAAGCAAAAACTTATAAAATATACTTTTTGATTGAGTGAATTGTATCTTCCTAAACATGTAGACACAAATAATCCCATATTATGCTGTTTTCTGAATTCAGTCAGTTATAATCCCTGCTTTACAGCCACTGGTGAGAGTTTACATTATGTTTAATTTCTGTGACTCCCAGTGAATACTGTATGTAGTGCACTTAGGAACAGAAATTATTCTTCTGGTATCACGTCTTGCACAAGCACTTAATTAAAAAATCGTCTTTTAAAGTGAACCTTTTAGCAGCTCCTGTTCTTGTTAGAGTTTGTTCTTGTGATCACTTTGTGTGATTCCTGGTAGTCTGCTCATTTGATGACTGAAGGTTATCTTTTGATTCACACTTTCCTAGTGAGATATTATCTGATGAATATATTCCATGCATTTCATTAGTATAGTCCCATTTTTTTGTAATTATACTGCTGTTTATTTTTTAAGAAGCAGGTTTTTTTTTCTGTCATCTCCCCACTAACATATGCAGTAAGCACTGTGCTTATGATGGTTTATTTGTTTTTATTTCCTAGGTAGCATATACCTGAGTACTTAACTTTCTGAGTAAAATGAGCCTTTATATGACTCTATTTACCATTTTATAGCGGCCTCTGCATTTTCTGATACATTGTAAAACACAGTGTAAGATTTCAGGGCAGCTAGACTTCAGGACAGCTAGACTTTTTGACAGTAAGCTCACAATAGTAGATTTCAGCCAGAATTCTCAAGCATTAATTCAAAAATATGATGTCATCTGGTAAGGGGATCTACAAATGCGAAATTACGTAATTTACTGTAAAAGCATAGACTATTTGCTTATTTTGGCTGCTGGCCTCAGTCAGTTATATCCAAACAGAAGAAACTTTGTTTGCCTTGGAGGTTTCATGGTTGCAGTTCCTCTGCATTTGATCTTCTCACAGGTTGTGACCATTCCATATATTCTTGTTGTTACAGTCTTGATATTTTATGATGGGTCTGCAGCAAAAAGTGAGAGATTACTGTGCTTGAGAGTAGCTCAATGTTCTCAGCATTTCATGTAACCCTGAAGGTTGATCCTGTACTTAAGGGGGCTACAGAGAGGGAGAAGCTTTTGCTCAGGCAATGAGAAAAGATTTTAATTTGAATTTTTAAGGGCTTCCATTAGTAGTTTTATAAGACCTTATTTTTTTAAAATCAGTAACCTTATGAAGTATTTTCTGTATTAGATTCTATCATGTTTGTTGTAGACTCAGGCAGCTGTTTTGCAGTTGTCAGATATCTTTCTCATATATTGCTGGTCATTTCCTCTTGCATGCCCATGGAAAGATTGTCATGTTTGGTGTTTTGGAATGACAATAGGCAGTCATGTTGCCTGCAACATCCTCATTTCTAACTCATTTCAAAGTTTGATAACATCAACAAAATGTCTTGAGCATAGCTTGTTTTGTGGGCTGTTTCTGAGGGACTTTGCAAGTTCATGCATTGGCAGCTCTCAGTCCCTGTTTGCTCCTTTTTCACGGCTTACACTTCTTCAATAACATGATTCTATAAATTTGTCCTATTGGGAACCACGTTAACATCTTTCTGTTCAACAGTCCAATATTAGTTTTAATTTTTGGAAGAAAAACTCATTGGAGTTTAAAGTGAAGAATGTAGTTAAAATTAATCAGAACTGTGACAAGGAAAATAAAAACTGTCAGCTGGATTCGTTTGCATCCCTTGATGAGATTCAGATTTGATTAATAAAGGTAAATTGTGTAGAACTAAAGACTTTTATTAGCTGCTTAATATTGTTTGGTATAATTTTTCTTAATGGCATTGTATGCAATGAAGAGAGTACATGTTAAAGCTATTTAGATTCAACTAACGATGTGTCAAAATTTTAAGAGAAATGTGTAGGTACTAACAGATTAAATATACTGTTTTATGTACAGAGATTTTGTTGCTCCTCTGTTTAGAATGTCTATATTGTCTACACACTGAAAGAATCTAAAAAATTTGCATTTCATAGTTTAAAGGCGGATGCAAAGTTTAAAAAAGGAAGAGATAAGAGGCCCAGCTATATTCTAAAAACAAAACGCCTGTCACTTATCTCACAAAGTCAAGGAGAGTCTGCATTTCTTTATCTCTTACTCTGTTTTCTGGGAAGGAGTTAAGGAATTCTTCTGAATGCCTTGAAACATATTTCCAGGTTCACTGATTGTTGTTGTTACAAACCACTGTAGAGCTTTCTCCTATTTTAGACAAGTACAATTAATTTTTGGTGATAACTGACAGATTTCTTGTGGATTTAAACAACACTTTTCTTAATACATTGCAAATGTCTAATTATTTTTTCCAAGTGCTTTAATTCTGGTAAACTAAATGAGCTCAGAAACTCAATTGTGTAAGTGTCAGCCTCTTGCTGAAAAGTACTAAGCAGTCATACAGGATTTGGGTTTTCAGATACTTGCATCTGTCAAATAATTGCTTCTTAAACCTTTCCATTACTTCATTAAAATACAGAAATGAGAATAAGTGCTGAAGTATTTGAAACAAAAATTTTAAAGGAAGATTTGAAATTTTTACTGCCCTCTGTATTTTTTTCTTAACTTCAAAGAGCTTTTTTGTTTTGTTTTTAATGAGAAAAACTGCTCTTAGTGTTCTTTTGGAAAATCTTGGACATTGAGGGAGGAACTTTTTTGACCTGAGCTGTGCTTTAATCTTACTTCTGTGAATAACATTGTCCTCTCACTTCCAGACAAAAAGCAAGAAAGAAAAAGACCCACTGCACAAGGGGAAGAGAGGAGCAGGGAAAGACAGAGAAAGGAAACAAACCCAGTCATCTCACATTCCTGGAGGTAGCTTGAATTTAGGAGAAAACCTTACATGAGCTTGAACTTTTCAGATCTTTAGGAGCCAGTGCAGTGATGGCAAAACAGTATCATGATGCATCTAGAGGTGTATCTGTATTTGCTCACAGTGCCTGTTGCTGCTGATGTTATTTTTAAATATCTTGTTGCAGTTGGCACTGCTCTATGAAACATAACAAGGCTGGCATGAGTGCCTGCTAATATTGCCTTATATGCAATCATTAGCATAAGCTTTGAAACCAGTTTCAGGGATACTTTGGCGACCTAAATCTCTTTTCAGTCCCTTTTTGCTTTGTCCTTCAGTTTTGTCATCATAACAGAAAATGACCAGTGTTGAGTGTCACCAGTAGATTTGTGGTGATGTAAGGAAATTTATGGGTGTTCCTCAAACTGCAGTGAATCATGGAACAGGGATTTCTTTCATTTTTGCTTATCTGCTCTTGCTCTCTGCTTAGTGAGTATTTCAGCTACGATGCAGAAGATCAGTATTTTTGCAAGCCTTATGTCAGTCCATTTCTGGCACAAATATATGTAGTTTTCAAAAATGTGAAGACATTTTTTTCTGTTCTAAAACAGACAAGCACACACTCATAACCCCATGCCCCCAAGACACCCATTAAATAATTTCTAATAACAGATTTTGCAGTAATACATTTCTGTGAAGCCAGAAAGGTTTTACCATCAGATCTCTGCCTAAAGCAAATTAAAGACATGACTGATCTCTATGAAAGAAGCGGGGGACCAGTAGGGAGCGTGATAAAATGTGTTTGTGTAGCAGCAAGGTTTCATATTTTGGTCAGCATTCTGTACTTTGAGGTGTTCCCTAAAGAAACTTGAGGTTATTAATTCTTAACCATGGTTGTCAGACAAGTCTGACATGCCGGAGAGTGACTGCAGAGAAAGTTAACTCAAAGCTGATGATTTGTGTTAGGAGGTTCAAAAGAAAACCTGAGGTATTCTCCTTCCACTTGTAAATGCGATGTGATGATGTTTTTTTGGTTTTTTCTTTTCCGCTTGCAGAATCATTAAAGATGTTTTTCCTTTATATGTCTTTGGCATATTGGAGTAGAAGTTAGTGTTACACAATTAAATTTATGTTTTTTTCAGAATTTCCTTTGTTACTCTCAATGTCAGAATCCTGTAGGCTGAGAAAAACAGGAGGTAGATGACTATAAACCTTTTGGGAGGCACAGATTGTTTATGTGTCTTTTCCTGCTGGAAATGTTGTTGGAAAAAAATAATGTTATTTACAGTACTGAAACAGTTAAACAGTATGTGCCTGTATGTAATGGAAATACAAATTCACATAAATTCCATAGATATTCTCATTTTCTCAGGAAAATACTTTTTATTGTACTCTGTGTGGGAAAAAACCTTGTGATCTCTAATAGAATGTGACACCTAAAATAGATATGCTCATGATGGGTTCAGTTTTATGCATTCTGTATTTTTAGTATTAAAAGAGCTGTTTTCATTTCAGAAGCTGTAGTAGAGAGCCATTAGCCCCTTACCTTACCTAAGGATGGCAGTCCAGTAAGTGATACTCACTGCTGGGGTGAGCTAGTATTTTACAGAGTGGCTTTTTTTAACGCAGTTGGAGACATGAGTGATAATGGGAACTATTCCAAACAGTATTTCTGCACTGTGAACTCTGGAAATGATTTTGAAATATACTGAAAAATATATTTGCCCATAGTTAGGTTACTTCAGTGACACATTTTGATGGCATGAGAGAGCCAAGTTAGTACAGTAAACTAACCAGAGAAGCTGAACAAGCTCCCTCTCCAGCATGAATATAACTGTGACTTGTTAGTGGACATAAGGTGTCCATACGTATGATTTTTCCCCTGATTCCCTTTCTCTTTTAATTGGATTGTCCTTTAACTACCTATGTTCTATTTAGAAACTGCTTTGTCTGAAAACTGGAGTTTGAGTTTCAAGAGAAAAGTCAGATAACTTATGATACCTTTCTTTTAGTCAGATGGCACAAGAAATATTGTTGTAATCAGAAAAAGAACAAAAAGTATTACCTCTCCTTTTCTTCCCTTTCACCACATATATCAAGGTGACTAATTGAAGCACAGTAACTCTACTATTACAGTTTCATAATAGAAGCAAATAAGATAAGAAGGTAATAGAACACAGTTTTCTGTGTGCCTGTGGTTGCTCACACATAAGTGGGACCCTTTTGTTGCAGAAATGGCTCAGACTCTGCAAAATCATTTAGGTAGAGTGGGTTATGGTTTCATCCCCAGTGCTTCTGCTGCATAAATTTTCACTATTTAACAGAGGAAAATACAGTGTCTGGCTCTGAAGACGTAAGACCAACATAGCAGTTTTCTTAGGTGGTTCTTGAATGATTTTATGATTTGAGAGCACCAAGCCCCTCATGTTTCCTTATGAGATTTTGTGAATATGCACAACCCACTGTCCTTGGCTGGATTAAAACCAGATGTTTATTGTGCTGTGTTTTGTTTTTGCTTTTTTTAGGGCTTGAAGTATAATTTATGTTAGATTAAGTAACTCCATTACATATATCTCAATATTAAAACATAGCATGAGATACTCTTCTGCATGGATCTGGAAATGTGATATAGGATCTTCAAATCTGAAACCAGCAATTTCTTCCTTTCCTTTAGTGAAGATCCTTATCCTTTTTGAAGATAATCCTTATCCTTTAGTGAAGATAGGAAACTCTGACACTTAATGCAGATATAACTAATATTCATTTTCAGCATAATTCCTTACATCAGTTTTTCAATATAGCACATGAAATCCAGTCTTGTGTCAGCATTACAATTTTTTTTATTAACAATGCAATTAGTTGGAAATGTCATTAAAATGCAAATGCATTTCAATTTTTGCTTTTAAAAAAAAAGCTTTTTGTGGGAGACAAGACTGCAGAACACAAGGAAAACAGCTTTGCAAAATACATTGCATTATTTTGCTTGTAGATAATGATATTAAAGAACAATTGTGAATACAATCTACAAGATTGCTGTATTTCAATTTACATTTGCAATACAATAATAATGATTGCTATATTGTTAGAGGACTATTAGTTGCTCTCTGCCATCTTTTAGCTGAAAAGAAAATTCAGTTTGCACAAAAGAGTTTAGTGGTTTGGGGTTTTATTTCTTACAGTGTTTTGCATCTGAGAAGCAAAAGCTGGGGAAAGGCATAAGAAGGTGAAAAAATATGATGATGAAATCATGGTTTGATCAGATTAGAGATAACAGCTGCCACAAAGTTATGGCAAAATAGTTTCATAATAAACCTGGCTTATCAGTAATATTGTTAGTT
This sequence comes from Ammospiza nelsoni, assembly GCF_027579445.1. Classification (NCBI taxonomy): domain Eukaryota; kingdom Metazoa; phylum Chordata; class Aves; order Passeriformes; family Passerellidae; genus Ammospiza; species Ammospiza nelsoni. The sequence continues at coordinate 26,760,475 of NC_080669.1, forward strand.
TTATTCACTAAGTGAAATACAACACCATGTTTTAACTATAATATCTAATAATCTAATACTATCTGAAGATGTCTGACTGAAATGGCTGGCTTTGTTTTGCTTAAAATTTAGCTCTTTTTATCAGTCAGTCTTCTTGAGCTTTTGTGTGTGTGTGTGTGTGTATGGTTGTGTTCAAGTTAGCACAATCTGTGATCATGATAAGCGTATTTCCTTTAAAGTGCTGGAGTGCTTAGTTTTATAAGTTTATCCATCAATCTTCATAATAAAAGAAATCAGTAATTTACACTTCCTGCATTATTTATCTGATATATTCTTTCAAGGAATCAGTAGTTTAAGGATAGATTTATAAACGTGGATGATGTGTGTGAGCATGGGCTTAACTGTATGTTACAGCATTGACAGTTGTTTATATTGTATGTTGGACAACCATTTCAGAAGATTGCCAGCTCTGGTGTCGCTCCTTAAGGTTATCAGAGTCTACAAAGGAAATCAAACTAATTCTGGTCTTGCACACAAGAGTAATCCCTCTTCAATTTAACAATGTCTTAAATTGCGATTTTCTTTTAACATGTTTTTGACAAGTGAAAGAAGGAATGGGTGTCTAAATGGCAGCTCAGTTACTGTAGACACCCCAAGAAAAGGCTAAGGGGGAAGTAGTGGTCAAGGGAAGTGATGACCTATGATGAGATTCATAGCTAGCTTTAACATCACATTTCAAGATATTATGTTAAAGTTTTATCTTAATTAGATCTTGTCATATTTGTCTTCTAGTCTGACTGGAGCACTTTAAAATTTTTTTAATAGCTTTATTTTCTGGCACCAAAAAAAAAAAATTCCCAAACATTTATTTCCTCTTTCCTTATTTATTATTTAATTTCATCATTTTATGCATACTTGAATGCTCCTCCTGGTTTCTAACTTTCTCTCTTGGAAGTTTTACCTTTAATCTAGCTATAGTAGTTGGAGAATTCAAGAAATTGCGTAAAGTTCTGACTTGAGGTAGGGAAAGAATGCGAGAAGTCCCTGTTTCTATGTAATAGTCCGTGAAAGTGTCAGATTAACTTCAGGCTGCTTGACATTATCTTAAAAAATTAGCTCCTGGTGTAAACTTAGTGTGTGTCTTTGTAATATATTTTAGCTTCATGTGCATCATTTGAAAATCCCACCTTTAGCTGAAAGTAAGTCCAGGTTACTCTCTGTGTGGGCTATATAGGGCATATTTGATTTTCTGATTTAGGGGTTGAAAAAGGTGTTGAATATTTGGTTTATCAGAATATCATTGTAAAATCTGTGCTTCTTTGTGATTAGTTACTGAAACAGTCTCAGATCTGGAACAATTTTATTCAGTCACCTTGTGCAGCTCCTGTTTTTCCGGTACTTGCTCTTGTAAGTGGCTTACCATTGTACATTGTACTTTGCCCTGTCTGCAGTGAGACATCACAACTCTGCAGCAATGGCCGTAGGCAATGTTGCTTATATCTGAATATTTCTTAAATTGTATCACTGGAGACCAGGGTGGTCGCCTAAATAATTCGATTTCTTATTTTGAGAAATTATTAAGTTAAAAATACTGGTTTTCTAAATGCTCTCATTTGTTTTTTTCATGCTGGAATTTACTATATATCTGTTTGTCTGTCAGTGAGACCTGTCTTGTTGAGTGTCTTTGAAAGGCTTTGTTTTCTGCAAAGTTCTATACTTCATCAGTTATGTATTTGTCTTTGCTTGGTATCTTGCTTTCTTTTTTTTTTTTTTACTTCAATATCAAGGTTTCTAATGTATCTCACCAAAGAGGATCATGTTTTATTGCTATTTAAGTAAGGAGAGCTGTGATCTTTTGTTTAGGTCTAGAAGACCTAGGAAAAGAAGAACTTATCTAGGGAAATAAGAACTTTAGTATCCTTTTACATTAGGTAACACAGAAAACCCAACCATATTGCTTAAATAGCTAAAATGTCTCAGAAAGAAAAGCAAAACATACGGCTTTAGCACTAAAATAAGTGGAATAAGAACTTTTTAGAAAAAATAAGTCCTTTGGAAATCAGATTTGAAATGGTCAGTGCAATGAATGGTGATTTTGCAAACAACAGGAGACACAACAGTGATAGGTGGTGCAGGTTAAGAGCTGGTTTAGAGTCTTCTCAGTGCTCCAGCCCTTTGGCAGTGCTCTCACTTTAGCTAATCAAGACTGAATTACTCATCTGCAAACTCATTAGGGCACAGAGCAGGGCAGAGCTGATCCTCTGCCAAGCTAGCTCAGGGCAGGCAACGTGTACTTGCTCCAGTGCCTTCGCAGATCTGTCCCTGTGGCTTCCAGGTGAAGTGGAACAGCTGCTCCAAGGAAATGTGGTGCTTGTATCAGCCATCAGCACACAGGCCCATGCAGAAGCACACCTGCACAGCACCACTGCATATGCACACACACCCATTCCCACTGCTGTCTAATCCTGTGTGATATACTTTATCCTTTTGTTGCAGGAATCCTCTTTCATCCCATTACTCTGGGTAATGAAAGAGGACTCTAACTGGTCTTGCCTTTTACAGATTTTATGTACAAAAATGCTTTATTCAAGTTAAATGATCAGTTAAACTAGTGTCAGGCAGCTCAGGTCAACGTGTGAAAGGGAGCCCTAAAAACCACAGGATGCTGACAGCATAACAGTAATTGAAGGGAGTTGTGGGACCAGGAGCTACAGAGGTGCTTGAGGTCTCAATCAATCACACTTGCTTCAGTATTGATTCGTAACTGCTAAAGTAAGGAGAGTAACTGAAATATAGCAACCTGAGCTAGCTGCTCCAGTAAGGTCTTAAAATGACTTAACAGGGCCAAATTAGGTAAACTTGCTTGGTAAATCTTTTTATTTTTGGAAGTCTTTGTAATGCTGTATGATAACTGGTATGAAAGTGTGTTCTTAATCTGAAATAAAGTTCTAGTAAAGGTGGTGGGTTGACCCTGGCTAGATGCCAGGTGGCCACCAAAGCTTCTCTATCCCTCCCCTCAGCTAGACCCTGACATTTTCTCTTCTCAGATAGAGAAAATATGACTAAAGGTTCCTGGATCAGCAGAGGTGCAGGGAGGGATCACTGACATGTTACAAAAGTGTCATGGACAAAAGTGTCCATTCAGGGACATTAGTTTAATTTCTTACCAATCAAATCTGGTCAGAATAATGAGAAATATAAATCCAAAATTTTTTTTTAAATCGTGCCCCCAACCCCTCCATTCTTTGCAGGCTCAACTTCACTCCTGAATTCCCTACATCTTGCCACACTGTGATGCAGCGGGACAGAAAATGGGGATTGTGGTCAATTCATCACATGTTGACACTATCTCTCTTTCCTCCTCAGGGGAAGCGCTCTTCCCTGCTCCAGTGTGGGGTCCCTCCTACAGGAGACAACTCTCCATGAATTTCTCCACAATAAGTCCTTCCCACGGGTTGCAGTTCTTGAGTAACTGCTCCAGCATGGCCCCCTCCCAGGGGCTGCTCTCCTTCAGATACAGGCTGCTCTGGTGTGGGTCACCCATAGGGTCACGAGTCTTGCCAGCAAGCCTACATGTGTGTGGGTTCCTCTCTCCCTGGGTCCACATGCCCTCCCAGGAGCCTGTTCCAGTATGGGCTTCCCATGGGGTCACAGTCTCTGCTGGGCACGTCCGTGACTTGGGGTCCTCCATGGGCTGCAGGAGCACAGCCTGGCTCACCGTGGTCTTCCCCACAGCCTGCCGGGGAAGTGCTCATCTCCAGCATCTGCACCCCCTTCTTCTCCTCCTTCTTCACTCACCTTGGTGTCTGCAGGGCTGTTTCTCTCACATGTTCTCATTCCTTTCCTCTGGCTGCAGTTCTTAGATTTTATCCCAGAGGCATTGCAACCGATGTTGATGGGCTCAGCCTTGTCTTGCAGCTGGTTGGCACCAGCTCTGTCTGACATGGTGGGAAGCTTCTGGCGTCCTCTCACAAAAAACCACCCATGTAGTCCCTCCACTACCAAAATCGTGCCACATAAAACCAATGCAGTACAACAATCAACATGCTTGCGCTTTTTCCTTGGTGATAATCACAGTGGAAAAGATAATAATTTAATTACAATAAACCCTGTATTCTTGGTCAGTATTGCAGTTCAGCCTGTGAATCTGTCAGTTCCTCCAGAAGGATCTTCTCAAGTTGTTTCTGTCACTAAACACTTCAGCTGTCATAAGGTGGCTTATGAGTTCTAATCTTTCACAACAGCTCTGATATGAATTAAATCCAGCTGCTGTTTACAAAGAATGGTGGCATGGCTTTTGCTTTCTTTTGGGTTTTACTTGGTCAATTGTAAAAATGCCCTTTTCTGAATACAATTCAGTTCCTTTTGTATCAGCCAGTTAAAAAGGTACACACAGGCTTGAAGGACTTTCAGAACCTGGATTGATACACACATTAATTTGTGGCAATGTTAATGCTTGGCTGCAGCTTTGTACATTGTTGTGCTTAGATTAGGAATGCTAGTATTTAATTGTAGTTATTTCTCAACAATTGTTCTTGGAGAAAGATATGATTTGTGAGCATGGTAATAAGTGATTATGAGGTTTTATACTCCATTTAGTTGGAAACAGCTTACTTACGTAGAAAAGATAGGATTAAAAAATTTAAAAAATTAATCTGATAAAGCAGTTTTACTAATCTCGGTGAGCACTTAACTCTCTAAAGAGTTAACTATGCGATTTTCCTAAATTTTATATATATTCACATAGGTAACTTTCCAACTGTGAATTGTGAACTGAATCCATTGTACTATTTCTTTACTGTTGCTATGTTTACTGATGACTGTTGAAGTACCTGTGTAATTTAGACAGGGTTGTGTTAAAATCTTGGAATGTTCATAGCAGGACCCACTTTAGGATTTATGGCATTACTAAAAAAAGATACATTCTCAAGGGAAAGTGCTGCCACTTTCTCTGTATCTGCAGAATTACATAAAAATCAGAATGAGTCTATCTATGTTGGAACTGGGAATATTGCTACTATTGTAGTGTTTATATTAAAAAGTGACAAATTTTTTCAAAGACCCTGAGATAGAGTTTGTAAATATGCAAAGACAATTGTAATGCATTTCTTGGCAAGTTTTATGCAAAGTAAGGTTGAATCAGATATTGATTTATTTTCTAAATATTAATGTGTATATATACTATTTTATCTCATCAACAAAACTGAGTTTTACAATTAGCTGATAATTGAGCTAGTAAAGGGAACTGCAGTTACAGTTCTCACTCTTCAGTTTGTTTAGTTATTTGTGACATGTCCTAGCTCTGCTGTCTTTAAAACATGTATCACCAGTTTTATGAGGAAAACAAAGGTACTTGCATTCCTCAATATAGACAGGAATTAAATATGTATGGATGGATATCTTACTAAAAAGGGAAATAAATCAGTAATTAAACTGCACAGATGGGATAGAGACAATTAAAATATATATAAAAATTGGCTTTACAAGCCATAAAAAGAAACCCATCTGTTTTAAAAGAAAATACAACCAAGTATAAAATCAGCTTGACTCATAATTTTTTTCATAGCTCTTGAACATCTGTGCAAAGCACTTTACTAGTGTAAGTAATGATGAATTTACTTTTATCAGCGAAGATTTTATTTACAGGAGTAGAAGGCTACAAATGCAATACAAACACTGCTGAGCCTGCAAGTCTAACTTGGATTCCTTCCACAGAAAGTTTGGGGTGCTGCTGTTCTATAGTGCAAGCCCCTGTCTCACATCATGCCTGAAGATCATAGGAACAGTCATCATCTGCATAAGCATGCCTTCTGAAAAAAATAGTATGTAGGAATTAGTTTTGTGAAAGAATTTTTTTATTGCATTTCTTTTCCTTACAAGTTTTGCATATATTTGCACAGCAACACTATATTGACCAAGCCTGCTCCCTTTCTTGGAGTTTTTTTGCCTTTCAGGACTTAAACTTATCCAGAGAGAATAAGTCCATAATCCAGTAAAGCTGTTTTCGATCTTGCTTTCCTCAATTGTCAGATTACAGGGTTTTCTACATTTTCATCATAGTTCAAATCTGTGATTATACATTGCAAGAAAAATCCATGAGCTTTTCTATCTCGTGCTCATAGTGCCTGAAGTACCCAATGCATTTTTGGATACTTAGGAACACAGGTGGTACCCAGAGGGTTCCTCTCAGAATATGTCTGGCCAAACCTAAGGACAACTAAATTTTTAAGTTAACTGTTATCTGCAGGAAAATGTCTTATTATCTTACTTTTCTAACAGAGAAATTAGAAATTTCTAATAGAAATAAATTATGTGTTTTCCTATCTAAACTATGTAACTCTCTGATGTGAAATGAACATTAGAGTGATCCAAATTTTGGATGATATCAGGGAATATTTTTTCTCTTAATGGGGTAAAAAACATCTTATGACTGCAGTTTAAAGGTAATAGAAAATTAGGTAAAAAGGCAGGAGCATGAGTAAAATAAGGAAAATGTATGAAAAAATTCTGTATTTTAAATCTTAAGCAATTTTTTTGAAGTTAAGTAACATATTTTAAAAGCTATGCACAATTTAATTAGTACTAGAACAGCTACTAAACTAGTAACAAACTCTGAGGAGTTTACAGTGACAAAATTGCTGGGAAATTTTGGTAAACAGAATGCCTTTGTCATCATGCTTAGACTTCTGATCAGAGATTTATTTGTCTTTTCCTTTAGTGAGCAGAAAGAAAACTTTATTCTCTATAAGAAGCCCAAGGTTGCTCTGCTGTTTCACAGACATATGCAATTATAGTATAGCCTGAACTAATTGTGTTGCTGTTAATTATGTGTGCATAAATCTTCCTGTGAAAAGGCTTTATTTTCTTTGCTTATATTTCTGCTAGATTTGAACCATCAGATCTAAAATTTTCTATGCCATGAACAGATTTATTTAAATTTTATAAAAAATATCGTTGTCCTTTGAGGAACAAGATTAGGGGAACTATATTGCTGATCTGAAAACAGAAATGTCTCCTAACAGACAAATTGCTTCACCTTTATCCTTGGGGTAACTTTACTCATTACTTCAGTGCAGTGACTTGAGGGTGTGAAGTGGAAGGGACTGGGGAGGAGAAGAAAAATCACATGAGATTGCAGATAGGAAGAGAATGACAAAGTAGGCACTGCGACTGCAGATGAGCATTGGCCTGGGCATCAAGCAGAAAATACAGTAGGAGTGATCACAAGATCCAACAGGAACAGGGAGAGAAGATATGCAGGGTTTAGAGCATTCACTTTCTGGAGCTCAAAATTGAAATTTTCATTCCTACACTCCTTTCTGATCATCCACAATTCAAACCAAACTGAAAGGGTTTTTTCTAATTTGCCTTCATTAATTCAAAAATTAAGCACATGCAGAGGATTTCGTATTTAATTTAATTATTAGTAGCAGCAGGAGTCAAAATGGCCCTACCTGACTATGTCTGACCCAGGCTCGGGGCCCTGTGCTTTGAACTTCTAATCTTCCAGTCCTAGGTTGCCATGTTCCATACCTTTGATCCTTAACTTTATTGTAAAGTGCAAATTTGGATAAGAGCAATTCTTTCTGTAAGATGGATGTAGTAATGGGTACTAGCTTTTAATTTTTGGGTTTTTGTCAAGGAACAGAAGATTACATGCAGAATTTAGTGAAGAATAGAAGCATTGAAATTTCCTACCCTTAGAAACTGGGGATTGTCAGGCTTAATTCTTTCAGTGTATCAATGTTTTTGAATTTTTATAAGAGAAAAAGTGTTTATGAAGACAGACACAATTTTTTTGTTCAACCTGCTCAATATAGGTGAGAAAATTTGGTCATAGAAGCCCCCTTCAAGTCTGCGGTACAGACATGAATTAATTAATCCATTGATTAATGAAAATTAACATTGTATTTAATTGGAAATTAATCTCAAAAGAATTACTTGGCACTTTCATGACATAAAATCATGTAGAATATCTGAGGAAAAACTTCAGTGAGTGAAAGGGAGTGTTGACAGGATTGAAAATGTGATAGAGTCATTTATTCCAAAGGCATGTTATGCTATGGGTGGTCATCTTGTTTATGGAGAATGAAAATTGAATTTTATTTTATACTTGTAGAATACAATAATGTAGTATTTTTCTAAAGGACTCTGTGTTTCCTAACTTTAATTTTCAGACTTGCCTTTGACCTTTGCTAAACCTCATGAGGTTCCCATGGGCCCAAGTCTCAAGCTTGTCCTAGTCCCTCTGGATGACATCCTGTCCATCAGGTGTGTCAACTCAACTACACCACTCAACTTGGTGTCACTTGCAGACTTGCTGAGGGTTCTCTTGATCCTGATGTCTGTGCCATTGATGAAGACATTAAACAACACTGTTCCGAGTGAGGGACTCCACTTGTCACTAATCTCCATCATGACATGGAGCCATTGACCATCATCCTCTGAATGCCACCATTGATAGATGGTTTAAACATGAAAGAACCCAGCTGACACTAAAGAGAAAAAGACCAAATTTAATTTCCAAATTAAAGATAGCTGATTCTTCTATTGTTATAGATAACAAATAACTATTGTTATTTGCTGAAATTCAGGAAACAACTGATCAGATCAGCATATTCACAGCAGTGGTATGAACACTAATGATTACATCTGTAATTTCTAGTTTTAGTGCATTTTGGCTTACTAGGAGGAAGTCCCAATACATTATTCTTTCTTCCTTTTTGATAAGATTAATTAACCTCATAAACGAGTGAGGACATTTGCACATTTTAGTATACAGCTTTCAGAAGGCAAAGGCTACCTGGTTTTGAGGCACATACACTTGATACTTCAACCCATCTTCCTAAAACTTGTGTCAATATCTTTGTGACTTAACTACTGCATATATTCCTTCATTCTACCTGTCTTCAGTCACCATACGAGAAAATTAATTTAGTTGCCACATATTTAAATGAACTTTTAAAATGTTAATTTAAATGAACATATTTCTGTTGTCATCTCTCTGAAAAGTTCTTTGAAGCTTTCCCCATTTCGTTCAGTATTCTAAACAAGTGTTGTCAACCTCAGCAGCAGGTTGAGGGAGGTGATTCTCCCCCTACTCTGTCATTGTGTGTCTCATTGGTGACTGCATCCAGCTCTGGAGTCTTCAGCTGTCCTGATCACAAAACTGATGCAATGACTGGAGCTCCTATTTTATGACTACAGGATGAAGGAGTTGCGGTTGTTAGTCTGGGGAAGGGAAATCTCCAGGGAGACATCATTTCACTTTCCAGTACATAAAGGGGACTTAAAAAAGGGGGGCAAACAATGGGCAGATAATGGTATGGGCAGATAATGATATGGACAGATAATGATATGATAAGGGGGAAGGGTTTTAAACTAAAAAAGAGGAGAGATTTAGATTTGATATTAGACAGAAGTTCTTCACTCAGAAGTTGGTGAGGCACTAGAACAGGATGATGCTGTGCATGCATCATCCCTGGAAGTGTTCAGAGCCAGACTGGATGAGCCTTTGAGCAACCTAGTCTATTGAAAAGTGTCCTTACCCATGGCAGAAATTTAGAACTAGAAGGTCTTTAAGGTCCCCTCCAACCCAAACTGCTGTATGATTCTATGACTGCCTAATTTTACTTTTTAGAGGATTTAGTTGTAACAGTAGTAGCAGCTCTCTGTAGGGACACATGCAAGCAGGTACATGTAATAAACACATTGGGTGGGTTTCAAGCAGCTCTGTCTTCCAAGTTATTTCAACCTGATCATAAACAAAAATGGTGTAAGAAAGAGTTTCTCTTAATACATGTTTTCACCATTGTTAAGCAATAGAACTATTGGCCACCTTCACAGAGTACTTATTTGCTTAATATTCATCCTATTAAAAAATTTGTAATGTTATCCTACAGAAATAGCCTCAGCTATGTATAGTTCTGTTTTCATTCCTTCAGGGTATTATTACCTTTTGCAGTAAGAGACAAGAGAACATAAAATGGATTATTGCCTTTGTTTAAATTTTTACTCTTCTTTGCCTATTCTCTTATGTCTCATGTACTCTATTCAAAGCACTACTCAAGCCAATCAACAATTTAATAAAAATGAAAGAAATAATTTCTGAATTGTTTAGGTCATTTGGATTGGTAAAATCTGAGGTCTTTAATATTTTTTCTGAATTGTTTTCACTGAGAATTTTCCAAATATATAAATCACATTTATTTTCTGTACTCCATTGTACCTCCCTATTGATTATCTTTTAGAGTTTTTCTTTTTGCTTTGTTTGATTTGAAAATCTATAGTAAAGATAGAAATGCTTTCTATGTATTTGATTGTTCTGTGACAGACTACTGTGTGAAAACAGTGACATAATGTAAAAGGAGACATAGAGACAATATGAATTCCTTAATGAGTTAAATGACCAAGATACTTCAGTGATCTATAATGTAAAATATCATTATTACTGAAGAAACAATCAGTAAATGTGCAGGTCTTTTACTGCCTGGAAAAAAATTAGTTTCAAATCTATGACTTAAATAGGAGGGTACTGCCACTTTTTTGGTAACGTACGCCTTCAAATCTCCATTAAAACCATTAATATTTTCAGCAATGACAAGATATGAGGCAGTATAAAATGGGTTTCAAATTATCACTGTCTATCTGAAAGACTTTTTCTTTTTACTAATCAACCACACTTTCTAATTCAGAGGTGCAAAAATGAAGGATCTTGTTAAGGATATTTTATGATAATGGGAGGATGAAGAGTCACTGTTCAATCTTAGATCTCCTGTCACCGTGGAGCATGGGTTGGATTTTTTTTATTTTAATGTAAGTGTAATTCTCAGTGATGCTATAAGAACACAGTCATATTAATTAATGTTATATTTTCATACTATCCAGTCAGAAAGCACAGTGGAAACCCTGTGGAAAAGTATAACAGTGATATAATTAGGATTTCTTCTACGGAAAACATTGTAACAGACATCTTGCCATGCTTATGTTATTTTAATTGGATGTTTAGTTCAAGGGCATTCATAATTTCTCATAAACTTTAATGGTAATACAATCAGCTGGAAGGAAGCCATACTTATCTCCTTGATTACACCATAAGAAATGAAATCCTAATTTGAACATCCTTGTTTTAATATTCTTTTACTGACATGGCAAGAAGGGAAGACTTGGTTGACAAGGAGGTCATGCTGTTCAGTGTCTCAGCTGCGTAAGGACTTGATGTATTACAAGTGTAAGAAAAAATAAATAAAAAACTGAATTAAATTTGGCCTATCATGCAGAAATCTGGCCAGTGTGCAGCCTGATGAAAAGCTTTTATGTTAACGGGAAGATGAAGTATTACAGGAAATCTTACTGTACGTATTTTGCCTTTTCTTTCTTTGGAAGAACTCAGATCTTGGATCCTCTAGTTCAGTCATTGGTTCACCAGTGGTAACTTCTGAGAAACTACTTTTAGGTCTATCAGCCACCAGAACCAGGTTGCAGTCATTTCCAAATTTTGAAGTTGTCACAAATTTTATGGTTAACTTTCCTGTAAGAATGATGGCATATTTCATTAGTGGGGATAGATAGAGAGCCTTGGTCCATGTTAGGTAGATCTGCTGGCACTTCTGCTTTCTTACTTAGTATGAGAGCTTAAAATGTGATTTGGCAATGCATTTAAGAGTTCTCAAGATATGTTTATCAAAGAAGATAATAGTTCATTTTTCATCAGTCTATGTTTATTGTTTTGTTGTCCAAAGATGTTGAAAATCCTGTGTTAAGAATGTTAATGTGATGCAATACATTTTTTAACTATATATATTTCCCTTGGAGAAGTTACTAACATTGCATTCTGTAGGCTTGATCTTTGTGATGAGATTGTGCTGAAACCTTCTACTGGGCTATTATGAGCTACCTAATTGCTTTTACCCTGAATCAGTAAGGATTCTCAATGATCTTATTCCTTATAATATCATCTTGAATGCTCTTATTATCTGTATGTTTAATTCTTTTAGCTTCATGCTAAGTTATGAGCTTTGATAATTTTAAAATGCAATAATTTTGATCTCCCTTAAGTATTTTTTGCACACATTTTGTATTTTCCCCTTTTTGCATCTGCTTTTTGTTCCTTGTCCTAGTAAAACATATATGTCTGATTTACATTAATTATTATTTATAAATTATTCATGTTTTATTGTTGCTGCATGACTGTATGCTTCCTCCATAAAGCTAATATTCCTAGCACTAAAAAAACCCACTGGAGGCTTTGCTTCCAGTACTCAACTCAGTCATCTGCTACTGGCTGGGAGGGATCAACTCTCCACCCAGGCAGGCAACAGCTGTGGAATACAAAGCCTCACCACTGTATGAGTGGGCAAAGAGGGGAACATAGAGGGAATTGGCTGATACAGCAATCTCCATGATTTTTGAAAATCACGGCAGTCAGATGCCATCTCTAAACTGGAGAGAGATGGATTAGATGGGTAGACAGATCAATGGGTAAGGAACTGGTTGAGTGGTGAGATCCAGAGTGTGGTAGTTAACAGCTCAGGGTCCTCATGGGGGGACATCAGTGGCAAGCAGTGTCCCTCAGGTGTTTGTACAGGGGCCTGTGCTATTTAATGTCTTCATCAATGACACTGACATCAGGATCAAGTGAACCCTCAACAAATCTGCAGATGACACCAAGCTGAGTGGTGTGATTGACATACCCAAAGATGGGATTGGACAAGCCCAAGAAGACTCCAGGGGAATCTCATGAGTTTTAACAAGGCTAAGTTAAAATGGCCTGCAACTCACTTGTAGTCCTGCAACTGTGTTGGGGCAAACCCCAGTACCAACCCAGGCTGGGGGATGAACGGATGGAGAGCAGCCCTGGGGAGAAGGACAATCAGTCAGGTTGGAGCTGCTGGTGGGTGAGAGGCTGGACATGGGCACTCCCAGCCCAGAGAGCCAAACGTGTCCTGGGCTGCATCCAGAGCAGCGTGGGCAGCAGGGGAGGGAGGGGATTCTGCCCCTCTGCTCTGCTCTGGGGAGAGCCCACCTGGAACCTGCATCCAGCTCTGGGGTTCCCAAAAAGACAGCATGGACCTTTTGGATTAAGTCCTGAGGAGAGCCATGAAGATGATCTGGAGTGATGGAGCATGTCTCCTAATGAGACTGAGAAAGTTAGGGTTGTTCAGCCTGGAGAAGAAAAGACTCTGGGGATACTTTGGAGCAGCTTCCCAGTACCTGAAGGGAGCCTACAAGAAAGCTAGAGAGGTAGTTTTTCCATGGAAGAGGAAATAGCTTAAAAACTGAAGAGCAATCAATTTAGATTGGATATAAGAAAGCATTTTTTACAATGAGGATGATGGAACACAGCAATAGATTGCCCAGGGTGTGAAGAGGTTCTCCATCTCTGTGAATATTCAATATTAGTGTGGATGAGGCTCTGTGCAACCTGTTCTACTTGAAGATATCCCTGGTCATTCCCTCTTGCCTCCTGTCGATATATGGCACCCAGAGAGGAGCATTTCTCACTGGATCATTGCTTTAATGATCCAAGATTACCACTCGTCAGTATTTCCTGCTGTTGGCCGCTGCTTGCCATAGCTCTTAAGTCTCCCAGACCACTTCCATATAAATATAAATATAAAATATAAAATATAAATATAAAATATAAATATAAATATAAATATATTAAGTAATGGCTGAGTGTTTAAACACACTTCAGTAATCTATTTCAGAGAATCACACAGAATCAATCAGGTTGGAAAAGATCTTTGAGATCATTGAGTCCAACTTGAGACCTAACAACACCTTGTCAACCAGACCATGGCAGCCAGTGCCACATCCAGTCTTTCCTTAAACACCTCCAGGGACACCACTTCCCTGGGCAGCCCATAACAGTGGCTGATCACCCTTTCTATGAAGATCTTCTTCCTGATAACCAGCCTAAGCCTCCCCTGGTGCAGATTAAGACTGTGTCCCCTTTTCCTGTTGCTGGTTGCCTGGGAAAAGAGGCTGACTCCCACCTGCCTACAGCCTCCTTTCAGAGAGTGGCAGAGAGTGATAAGGTCACCCCTGAGCCTCCTTTTCTCCAGGCTATACACCCTCAGATCCCTCAGCCATTCCTCACAGGACTTGTGTTCTAGACTCTTCCTTCACCAGCCTTGTTACCCCATTTGTCTGTCTATCCTAGCTAATATGAAATCACACTGTTTTTCCCCCTTGGGTGCTGTCTTTCAGGAGTTCTGTGCTCCAGCACTTCCATATCTTAACACCTAATCTACTCAACAGCTTTTATAAAAAGCCAGATTTTGATGACAGTTTGAGTAAATATGCAGACTTCAAAGCAAATCAAATAGCTTCAAGGCTCTTAAGAGTTCTAAACAAGAAGTCAGTGTTCTGCTACAAGTGTTGATCTTCTGAGATTGCTGGTTTTTATCTTAAAAATTTCTTCCTTGAAAGTCCTAGATAGGCACTAGAGGCACTAGTCCTGATCTTTTTTCTCTTTTTTGTCTGCCAATTTCCATAACCCTTTATCTCTTTTGATACCTCAGATTTTGTCAGTATGTTGGATTTATTACCAGAAAACAGGAAGTGAAACAACTTGGCCTAGCTTAAAGCAAGGAGATTAGTCTGCTGTTTAAGGTATACAAAAGGCTTCCAGGTAGCTTTAGGTCTTCAAAACTTTGCTTCCCCTATAAACATGTTTATATGTCCATTTTGCTAGATAGTTTTAGAAACATATATTACCTCTGTCTCACATTCTTGGCTTTATCCTTAGACCAGCACTGTTAAAAGGTGGCACTGAGTTTTTACCTGATGTTGCCTGGATGAATGTAATTTAAAATGGATGCTGCAGATTGAATTCCTATTCTCCGTAGGAATGTACAATCAAATATGACTCTTGTGCTAAGCTGCTATGTTTTCCTGTTATGTATATCTCTTGATAATGCTTATCTGGTCTTTATTTTGCATGGAAAAATCTATCCAAGTAAGGCCAATGGACTAAGGAAAATACATAAACTAATATTGGAAAATTGCTAATTATAAATAAACAAAGTCATCCAAGGTCAGGTGTTTTCCTACACTGTTTTTTTGCAGATGTTTACGCATTAATGTAAACAAAATGTGTAATGTATGCAGACAGTTAATTTTTTGATTGATGAAGTACTTAAACAGAATTCATGGTATCAATGGAAGTTATGGATGTCATTTTTATGCATTATTTCAGCATTATCTGATAGTGCTGGAATATAAACCTGTAGTCAATTGGCTAAACAAGCATTTATTGAATTTTTCTTTGGATAATTAAAGGACTCAAAAGCTTCTTTAAAGGGTAGACCCAGCAGTTTTCTGAAGTGTATTTGCTGTGGAATGATAACATCTTGAGATTAAAAGAAAAGACAAAATTGTAGCTGGTAAACACTAGCAGGAAAATAAGCTGCATGCCTGTGCCTCAAAAGAAATAAAATTTTACAGGCATAATTATACATTGTGTTGAAATATATAGGGAGTTGCAGGATTTTTTTTCCGAACCAGTCTCATTTTTTCTTCACTTCTAGGCATTTAAAACAGTTTTTCTCATTTCAGTGCTTGAGGTAATTTTAATTAGTAATATGATTTACTGTTAGAAGTTACAATTATTTCAGACATGAAAAGACTTCCTTTCAGATCTGCATATACTGGGGAGAAAATATCTCTAGAAATATCTGACAAGTCACAGTGAAGGCAAGTGCAACATTCTGCTGTTTCTGCTCTGCAGATCTGTTCAGAAGAGAGATCTGAACAAACTCTACATTGAGAAACTCACCAAAATTTGGTTCCAGGCATGGCGAACTTCAGTCCTCTGGTACTTCTGCCTGGGATCACTACTGCTCTGTCTAGCAGTCCTTGGCCACTTTTGGGCCGATCTTCTGTTTTGTTTTAGGAAATTGGCCTTTTTCATTAACCTAGTGCTTTTTCATTATGGTGCCCTGAAGTTAAATCCCCCTATTCTGACTATGGGAACATTCCTGATATGGCTTAATTTCCCAGTGGGAAGAGGTAGGTGTAACTTATGTTGTAGTAGTGGTAAGAGCCATCAGTATTCACTTGCCTGCATAAATGCAGTTTCTGACAAAGCAAGGCCTGTATGCAGTAGTACTCTGCCTTGTTTTCTTTACTGTTCAGAAGTATTTTGGTATCAAAGATGAGATGTGCCGATGCACTGCATTCTTCTGTATGTGGCAAGATATATTTCCTGATCAAGAAGTTCCTTCCAGTTTATCTGACCTTTCTAACTTCTGCATGTTCATCTGATTTAACAGATCTCACCACTCCCCAGGATAGGTTAGCATCCTATCTCTTCCCTCTTGTCATGCTTTCTATTTTGACTTTTTGAAATTTCTTACTTTCTTACTAACTTCTATTCTCCACCTTCATGGGCTTTTCAGGCAATGTTGGCAAACTGATGTTTCTCCTCAGGCAGTACTGTAACAGCTCTACTTTGCCCAAGAAATAAGCATTGACTATTCTTGCTTGTCATTTGTCTGGTAGGTGTGCATCCAGACTTGTTAGCTAAAAAGAGATACTGTATTCTCCACAGGATGATATACTGCACTGTTTATGGCATTACCTGTGTGATACTAACAAATCAGTCAGCCTTTTTAATTGCATGAACGTTCAGCTAAAGAAACTGCCATTGGTGTAATTTTGTTTAACTGGATGTGTAAAATACAGTCATTGAGAACATGTGTTTCATCTTCAGGTATGTTGTACTCATCTTGTAGGACTCCCAGTTCATAATTTTGAGCATATGTAGGACATATGGGAAAAAAAAAAAAAAAAAGATATGTGAATAAATGGAAGGATATCACTTAAACACAGGAGAATTATTATTTTTTACTGTACTGTGTACTTTCCACAAATCTGCAGAAGTGTAAGACACTCCCAAGAAAAGAGGTAAGTGAAAAACTTAACTGTAAAATAATGGTAAAAAAGGATAAATGAACAGAAAAGTAGCATCTCTTTAAGGCTGAGTTACTCAAAATTATTTTGAATCATGCTGTGTGCTTGCCACTGCACACATGCTGTATAATATAGATCATATTATACAAATTAAAAATTATGCTGAATTGTCAGTGCTTCCAGTCTTCCAGTCTTCCAGTTTGTATTTTTGTCAAATACTTTTGGAGGATGTCAGGTGCAGATTCTGTAGTATTCTACAGTAGGCATTGCTATCACTCTGTTCCTTCTGAATTATGTTTTGTAATATAAGTTTACTTATTAATAAGGAGTAAGGCTATGAAGTAATATAAGCTTAACAGGTCACAGAGATCATCTGGTCCAGTCCCTTGGTCTTCAAGCAGGATCTGTTTCAAGACTGGAAATCAAAATTCCATCAGGTCACAGTGGATTAACATTACTTAATAAGCTCCAAAACCTCATGTTTTTGCAAACAGAAGTGTTAGAGGGTGACAGACAGATGTAATAGAATGCTTATCACTGTGCAAAAGTAGTTTATATTAAGTAGCTCTTTGTAAATAATTGAGACATAAACTTAAAGGGAGAACATTTTTGGTAGATGGCTTGCATAGATAAATCCTCTACTTAAAGATGATTCTATTTTTTCTTTTAGTACTTACGGAAAGTGAAGTTCTGTTTCCAGATAACTGTGGACTTTTGGAAGGATAAGGCTGTTTGGTTTTGCTGTCTTGTATCAAAATGGATTGTATGAAAACTTAGGTAAAACTGAGGGTAAAAAGCAATAAAAACAGCTTGACAAGAGTATTTATTACTTTCATTTTAGCCTCAAATTCTAGTCTCAAATAACAGTACTATTAAAGACTCCTAAAACAATAGCTAAAACTTTTTGTGTCCCAATAATTGACTTCACTGATGGATAGTAGGTCACAGCATTTCCTTTCTGTAGACTATAATGATAAATATACTGGGAATACTAAACTCAAATTATTGTTTTCACTTAGAATTTTTCATTTAGAGAGAAATGTGACCAACTTGTGAATGCAGAGAAATACTGCAGTTAAACTCAGCACTTAGATCTCAGTATTTGTAGCCCTAAAGCTTGATTTTTAATAGTTTGTGGGTTTTTTTGAGAATAATTAGAATTTAAAATCGCTTTTTCTTGAATTTTTCTTCAACATTTGCATGGGTGAGTTACTTCAAAAGTAAGGATGCTTAGGACTCTGTTTAGAAAGTCCTTCTAAGCTCCTGATGAGCAAAGTAAGATGTACATTTTCTGTAGTTGGTGACAGGTTTAGTAAGGCAGATGCACGCAGATTCTTCAGGAAGATTGATTTTTCTAAGGGAAGTCATAAATACCAAGGAACCCTTTGTGTCAGACTGCTGTAGTTTACAGGATGCTCATCTACCAGCAGGAAGAATTATAACTTGCAAAATATCACTGCAGTATAAGGATTTTTCATGAGACAGGAGCCTCATACTCTTTATAGCTACTGTTGTTACTGGGGCAGGGCCATGCAGAGGGCTGCTTTCTCTTGCTCTGTGAAATTGTCCTCTCCCAGTGTTTCAGGATTACACATTCAGAGTGCTTGAAGCATAAAGGCTCTAGAGACATCACTTTTGTTATTTTGCACTGCTGAAGAAAATCTCCAAATCTCCGCAGTTCTTCGTTCAGCGTAAGAGGTTTCCTGCATTGAACGTGGCAGGTTTCTCACTGGAGCAGGTCACTTCCCCATGCCAGGCATGTGACAGGAGTGCACATGGTGCACTGGGCATCTGAACTGATCTCAGCTGGTATGACAGGAGTGAAGTCACCACGTGAAGCAGGCAGCACAGCCTCAGGCCATTACAGGGTGTTAGTTTTGTGGCTTCAACTTTGTTTGGTTAGTGTGAAATGGGTCTGGATGGACAAAGATTCTCAAACATGTACAAGGGGATTTATCTCAACAAGTGAAAACCAGAAAGGATACATTACCACTGTTATTTTTTAGGAATGGTTCTAGCCAAGTGTGAATGAAATACTCCCAGGCATCTCCATACTATCATAAACCAAACTATTCTCTTCTGTAATGCTTTGTAGAGTGCTGAGTATATCCATGCTAAAAAGTGTTCACCACACTAGCTGTCAGTATTTAGATGTTTTCTTTAGAAGTGTAGGGTTTTTTGTAGGAGGGAAAGCTTTGGGGATAAGGTAAATGTAAACATCTGAGCACTACTGAATAGGAGTGAAAAGGACGTGATTGTTGGTGTAACAAAAGGGAAGTTTCTCAGTAAAAATTCCTTCTGGGGTAATCCTGTAAAGTAGGGTGTGTTGCTAGTTCAACTGTGATACTACCCACAAAGTACCCAAAAAAAGAAAAATTTCTAGTTTCTATAGAATTTGTATATGTGGAATCATCATTTGTGGCATTCATGCACTTCAGAGAATAATTACAGTATTTAAATCTTTCGTCAGATACACAAATGTAAGAGTCCATGCTTTAGAAAAGTTTATCATCAAACAAATATAAATACTTTAGGTCACAACACATAGAAACAATTCAGAAATTATGATTAGTCATCAAATAACTTTTCCATATTTTTTCCTTAACATATCAAGTTAGAACTTGATATTTCTGTCTAAATATATAACCTTAAAGACTTATTCCTGTTTTTCTGTTGTGTACATTGAAGGCTAATATTAGACACACTTAATATTTCTGCCTCTGTATGGCCAAATGTGTCACATAGTGACAAAGGGACAGACTATAAAATAAAAGTATTTACACACTTTGAATACATGTATTCTGTAATAGAGTTAATTGTAACTTTCACTTAGTTTAATAAATAATTCCATAGGCGCACTAAGACTTTAATAATTCTTATTTTGCTAACAAAAGGATTAGTTTTTTAGTCTTATGGTTCAATAATTATTGTAAACTACCTCCAGGACTATGCTTAAGGGTAGGAGGTTGGCAAAATAAGTTCCTTCTTTTGCTCCTTAATGATTAAGCATTGTTCTCAACTCTATATTTTAAAAGTTTGTGTTTTGTCAGAAGAAATATTGATAAATGCTCGGGTGCATTGCTGTGTATGAGCCTTCAGGAAGGTTTAGGGTCTTGCACTGAAGATGTGTTGGTATAAAAGATTATGTATTACTTTTATGGTCAAATTTTACTATGTTTTTAAAATATAGTATGAATTCTGTAATAATAAAACGTACATAAAAAACTAGGGTTTCTTACAGAGTGTACTTGATGCATGTTATAGCTAACTAGTAGACAATAATGTCTGTTCTTTTAACAATGGAGTATTTTAGTGGCTTGATACAAATGAAGAAAGAATTAATTATTGATTAATGTTCTTTAAATTTGTGAAATACCACTTAATAATAAATTCTTTGTCTATTTCATACTGTATGACGCATGGCCAGGAAGCGTATTTGGTTGTAAGGAGCTGAAGCACCCTTTGTGGCAGGGTACAAACCTTGGCAAGATCCAGTTTGGAATATAGCCCTGATGTTGTGGGAGACTTGGCTTCAAGGAGGGTGGATTGCTTCTTTACTTGATGTGTGGAAGCCAGAGAACAATTCTAGCCCTTGGAAAATTTTTTAGCATCAAGCTGTTACCTAAGGAAGCACACATGCACTGCCAGGATGTTCAAAAGTACGTACATGCTGAGGATTGTCACCTGGATGGCAATGCTACTGCGGTAAACCACCTTCTGTAATGAGGGAAACAATGGCAAAACTGCAGATGGCTCTGCCTGCTGGACTGCAGGGGTATTAGTTTAATGCCATGGAGGGCACGTTCAGCTCCCAAGACTCATGGTGTAAACATTTAGCTGGTCCCAGTGCATTTGTTGGTGTCTCACTGTGTAAGCCCCTGATAGCAGAACCTGCTTTTCTCTGCTGAGCTCTCTCAGTGACCAAGTATGTAGGAGCAACCACAAGTCTGAACATCACTGAGTTACATGAAGCTTAAGCTATGACAGAAAAATTAGTTATACCTTTTCTGTGATCCTTTATCATCCTTTATCATCCAGAACAGGAAATGAGTCCGATCTTTGAGATCATAAAAACTGCTGAGTCAGCCATTTCCATTTCGCATCCTAGGGGAAAGATTGGCAGTGAGTAGGGGGCTGTTGTTCATTGTAGCTGGAACTGTTATTACCAGCTTCTTAACCTGTCATCCCTTCCACCTTACCCTGGTGCTTGTCTTCTGAAGGCTGGTTTGTTCCAAAGAAGGGGCTTAGTGACACGAGGCAGTCCAAACCTGAGGAGGCTGGAAGACTGTCAGCCTACCTTCCTTAAATCTGCTGACTATTAAAATGCAGCCTTTTCCACAACTGTTTCACTTAGATTATGCCCAGGATAATTTAAGACATTTTTCTGTTTCTTTCCATGCATGCTGCTGTCCTTGTATACCAGTGCTTTTTAATTTGTCAATTTACAAGCTAAATCAGAAAAGTCCTGGCAAGTTTCTTTTACATTGATTTGTCCCATGCATTTGGTAAAAATGCAGGCCTAGAATTGTGTGAAATTGTTTGTTGCATCTTTCTAAAATATTCTGACTGATGCAAAACTAAGTTTTGTGTCCCTTTTCTGTAGAGGATTCACACTGAATTTTAATTATGTCTTCATGTCACCTTATTGTCTGATGATATTCTCATGTTTTCTTTGTATGCCAATTATTTCCAGTTTAAAAAGTCAGTTTTCCTAAGATACTTAGTCACATACCTCTTACAACCATGGGTATAGCATTTTATGTGTTGTTTTATTATAACGACTTAATTTCCACAACTTCTTAATTTACAAGTTCTCTGGCTCTTATATATTCTCTTCTTATTTTGTCAAAATGTCCTTGACTATGTGTCATGAGCAGTGTCTAAGATTTTGTGCCAGCGTCACTAGGAATGGTTTTGTTCCTTAGAAGTTTCTGTAATAACTTCCCTCCAAACTGATAATTGCCCACTTGTACATAGCTTGTTATTGCTTCTCTGTTATCTAGTTCATATGCATTTCATGATTCCAGTCTTAATCCGTGTCTTCTCCAGGCTCATAGTATTTCTCAGAGCATCAAAATTTACCTGCTCATATCTGTCTTCTTGTCCAGAAACTTAGATTAACTGTTACTTAGTGTTGCATTTTATTATAGTACATATTATTAAGGCCATCCTAATGTACCTATAGTAATCTGAATTTTTTTTAAGCACTCAACTTCCTGTTGTTAAGCAAAACAGTATCATCTCAAATGCAGTAGATTTACGTATCTTCCTCATACAGATGAAATGTCCCCTGAATTCACTGGCAGCAGTGAATAAATCTTCATATTTAGCAGAGCTAAACTTTAAAGAGCAGAGGGAAGAAAGACCGGGAGTGATTCCTGTTCATCTTATTTCTACATTTATTAAAAGTCCAGTTTAGTTAAAATGGTCAACAGTTTAGCACTCCCGTGGATTTAAGAACAGCTCGAGTGAATGGAAAATTTTTATGTCTTCTCTGTTAAATATTGTTAATGCTCAAAAAAAATTGCGTTAATTTAAAAAGCACCGTTGGCTTTTTTTTAATATGTGATAGTCTTGCAATAATAAAGTTGGTACGTTTGAGCTTTTGTGTATATGCAGTAAGAACCTTCCTTTTTTATTACATCAGTAAATCACAGTGATTACAATGATTTCAGAACTTGCAATGCAAATTACTTTGTGCTTGTGTGTTAGCTATTGTATTTTTCTTCCACAATAATAAAACATTGCCTTTATTCTGATTTCTTTCTTATATTTTTTTTTAATTCCTGCTTGGAGTTCAGAGTTCCTCAGAGCATGATTAGATCTTTAGTATTTCTTGCCAACTTTTAGTTTCATCTGGCATGGAAAAAGGCAAGCAGAAGTCCATGCCAACTCTTGTATTAGTTGTGCTCTAAGAACCATTCAGAAGACAGCAAACTATTCAGAAAAGTCACAAAGTCATGCATTGTGAACAGATAAAATGTTGGACCTCCAGGTATTATATTGAATTGAAGAGAAATTCTCCCATTCACTGCTTTCAGTGAACATAAATTGGTTGTATGATGTCAAAGTAAATGTTCATTTGGCGAAATATTCTCTCTCTGGGGTAATTGGTAGAAGAAACTGAGGAGGGGTACAGGACAATAAGGTAATATTGTGATATATCTTCAACTAGAGCTGCAGGATTTCTGGATAGCAATGATTGTAGTTTCCCACTAAGCTGTTGCTTCACTCTTTAAAGTGATCCAAAATTTTACCATCAGCAGCTTGCTGTGCCACTAAGATCTGTTTCTGAGTCTTGAGTGCATCCTTGTAAGTGTCATAGTTCTTTATGTGAGAAGAGGTGGTACCATTCCTATCAATTTTTCTTATGGTGCTTATTTACTCTGACTCCATTGATCTCAGAGTTGGCCCTCTTTGGATTTCTCTCTTTTGCCCTAGTTGTCTGTTTATTTAATGATCCAGATGTGTAATCATTTGGTAGCCTTGGCTGGTACCTTTGTACTTACATGATGGTTGATGGCAAACTCAAAATGACCCAGCCATGGGCACTCCCAGCCCAGAAAGCCAGTGGGATCCTGGGCTGCATCCAGAGCAGCGTGGGCAGCAGGGGAGGGAGGGAATTCTGCCCCTCTGCTCTGCTCTGGGGAGAGCCCACCTGGAGTGCCAGTTCTGGTGCCCCCAACACAGGAAGGATGTGGGACTCTTAGAGCAAGTGCAGAGGAGGACATGAAGTTGATAAGAGGTACAAAGGCTGAGAAAGTTGGGGCTGCTCACTCCAGAGAAGAGAAAGTTGCATGGAGACCTCGCAGCAGCCTTCCACTATCTGGAGGCCTACATAAAAGCCAGAGAGCAACTCTTTAGGGACTGTATTGAAAGAACAAAGAGTAATAGGTACAAACTAAAAGAGGAAAAACTTAGGCTACAGGTTAGGAAGAAATTCTTTCCTGTGAGGGTGGTGAGACACAAACAGGTTGTCCAAGGGAGGTTGTGGATATCCCAACCTGGACACTGTTAAAGGTCAGGTTGGATAATACTTTGAGCAACCTGGTTTAGTGGAAGGTATCTCTGCCCTTGGAACTAGATGATATTTAAGGTCCCTACCAACCCTTAACATTCTATAATTCTGTGTTATCAGTTTCGGATGGGACGAAACTGACAAGGTGCCTGGCCACAGTCTTCAAGATGCTGGTGTGCTATGGACATTACCATGTAATGAAGCTTCTGATTCACTCTAGACTTGTCCTCATGCTATTTGCTTTTCTTTTCATCACAGCTAAACCTCTGTGTGACACCTACACAAAATTGCATACTGTGTGGACTGGTACTGTTAGGACAGAGTCCTAACAGCTTACATAGTTTTTCATTCTTCAGGCAGAGTTAGGATTGTGTTCCTCTTATGTACTTTGCATTTATCTATCTAGAATTTAATCTGGCATTTTATTACTTTGCTATTCAAAATCATGAAAACTTTTGCAGGAAGGTTTACTGTTACCATGCTGAATAATTTTAATTTATAGTCAATAAATCTTGCCACTTCCTAAACCCACCTCCTTTGCGCCATAATTTATAACTACATTTTTCAATTCAGACTCTCACACAAATCCATTTTCCGGGAAATTTAATCATCCTTCCCTTTGCCTTCTGGGCTTGACCATCTTGCCTAGAAATTTCAAAGCAAAGTTAGGATCAAATTGAATTGCTTTCATTTAGGTGTTAATAAGTTGAATTGTAATAAGACATTTTTTCTTGCAACATTAAGAACAAATTTCTGTGCCAAGATTAAAGCAGGCTATCTTCAGTTGTCATGTTTGTTCTGTTTTCTCTAAATGAGGATCTATTAAGAGTTTCCAGTAACATACCTGAAAATGGATTAGTACAGTTTTGCATATGTGTCATAGTACTGCATTACTGAGTTGATTGAATTTCTTTTCATTGCTACTTTTAATCTGCTGTTGATTATCAAAACCAAAATAAGTATTATAATGGAGTATATCTTCTCCCCATTTTTTCAGTGGAGCATATAAAATAAACCCAGGCATCTGAAATTGGAATGTGTAAAAAATGCAGTATTTATGTCAACATAAATTTATTTCTGTTAAATAAGTGATGCTAATGAATGTTCTGTAAAGCTGATTTTGTAATAAGTCAAGGGTTACAGAAGAATTTGCACAATTGGAGGACAGCATTTAGCTTTGCAGCAATATGTCATCTGCTGCAAATCTTTTGGATAAAATCCATTTTGCTACTTTACATAAAACTTTCATGTACTTAACTATGAAAAATCACATACTTTAAATGTTAATGGTTGTAAATGGGTAAAGTTAATGGTTGTTTCATTTATACTCAAATAACATTGTTCATTAGACTACTTAGAAGAGAAAGTCATGCAACCCACCTGCCCTTCTTTCTTTTGTTTTCAACATCACACATTTTCCTAATTTTCCTTTAAGGGGTCTTTGCTGTGAAATTGTTGATGTAAAAATCATGCCTTCAGCTTTTTGCAGGAAAAGTGGACAATGCAAAAGCATAGCGTGCCACCTTGCAGAGCTCACAGCATACAATTTTAAGTAAAGCAGACCAGGAAGGAAGTGTAACTTATAACTGGAGAGCTGGAAATCTAGCCACATCTGCTGTTCTTTTTTCTTTATTCAAAATGTAAATTGTAGAGCGAGAAGAGAAAATAGTTTTTCCAAAGAGCAAATGCCATCACCCAGCTCTTTCCTAAACACTGTTTTCCCTTTCAATCTCTAATCCATCTGTCCTGCCTGTGACCATCTCTAATTCTCAAGAAAGCCATATTTAAGTTCTTTCAGCACTGCTAGTTAAAACACTAACAGGCCTGATGATGTTGGTTCCTATTCTATGTATTACAAGGAAATCAGCCAAACTCTCATCTCATCTCATCTCATCTCATCTCATCTCATCTCATCTCATCTCATCTCATCTCATCTCATATAACAAGCAAACCACCCGCATTTCAAGACAGAACAAATGTTTTCAGAGAGCTTTAGGTAGGTTCTGTGAATAAGGGATATATGAGTAATGTTGTAACATTGTATCTTTCTTTCACATTCATTTTCACTTTAATATAACAGAGATAGCTGTTTTATCAGAGGCAAATTTAACATAGCTTAAGGTATTTATCAGAATGTGTCTGTTGCTTTTCTACATGTTATATGACTAACTTCAAAAATTGTAAACTGAGTGATAGTAGCAGCCATGTTTGCTCAAGCAGAGGCATTTGAGGTCTGAATGAAATGGGAGGGGCAGTCCAGAAGTTCTATATTAAAGTTCTGTTTTTCTAAATGTGACAATGTTTATGTCTTCTACATGCTAATGAATATTACATAGCTTTTGTGATTCTTATCTTAGGAGTTATTTAGGAGTTAATTGGGAGTTATGGAGTTATTTTACATCTATTGCCCTATTCTTAATATTACTTCCAGTGTCAAAATTTCTGTTCTTGAAAGAGTTGAAGTAAAATGAGCTAAATTATTTGAGTCAGATATACTGTGCAATCAGGACTAACCTCTCCTGATTTCTTCAATGTATAAAAGACAAACTGCGATACCCATGTCAGAATCTGATTACAGCTCAAGCTTAAAACACATTCTTGAACAACATTTTCTATCTAAGCAGTACATTTTCCTTATGTATTAATTACAGACCAATCTGTTTGCAGATTAAAAAAAATGAGCCCTTTCTCCTTTGTCTGCCAGTCATGGGAAATAATTCTCTGGAGTTAGTGGGTGTTAGCAAAGAGCAGGAGGTTTTAAATATATTTATGATATCAGTATTTTACTAGTTCATATGATTTCCCATTTAAGAATAAATACTCATCACATTAATAATGAGCTAAGTTGTCTTCTAGAGAGGAAACTGAGTCAAAGATAGTTTCATGATATGTTTAGTCAGCACAGAAAGTATCAAGGCCAGATGTTTTGGATACTAGACTTGTCAGCCACAAAACATATCTCTTCAGTCTATCACAATTACTAATTTGACAGAAGTAGAATGTCTTTTCTTGCTACAGAAATAAATTGGAAATCACTATCACAATCGTTTAATTGACATACTCTATTATATGTGTATCTTACAAAATGTATATTAAAATGATTTTATTTCAATTATTGAATTCTCTGTCCACATGAAAAAAAAAATTTTCGTTAAGGCCATTCAGTTTTTGAATGTTAAGCAGCACTAACTATTTGCATATATCAGTACAGTCAGCTTTTTGCTCCACAGACACAAATACAGGGTGCTCTTTAAAAAATTGTGAATGTTGCTAACCTTCCATTAAGGATCTGTGCTAACTGGGGTTTAGATGGAAGTGAAGTCAGTGGTTCATGCATAGCACTTATGAACTCCTATTACCCACAGACCTATGCCTATGCATTTCCCTTAGTTCTGCAGCCGAATAAAATGAAGATAAACCAAATATAATTGACCTTTTCTTTAGACAATGGACAATATTTGCTTACTGTGGACACTACTGAAACTCTAATCAAAACAATGTAACTATTTTCTACTGAATGCTTTAAAACTCTATGCCTAAAAATAACCATGGTCTATAAGAATAGGTAATGATACTAGTACCAATGTGAGTCCTTTTTCTGGGTAGAAGACATTCAACTTAATGTCTCTTTCCCCCTGCACCCCTCTCTCTCTCTTTGTAGATGCAGCAATTGTTCCACGAAAACTATGAACACAACCGCAAGGGTTACATTCAAGATCTTCACAACAGCAAGATCCACACAGCCATAACACTTCATCCAAACAAAAGACCTGCCTACCAGTATAGGCTGCACAATTACATACTGAGTCGCAAAATTTCCGAACTGCGCCATCGGACCATCCAGCTCCATCGAGAAAGCGTCCTGATGAGCAAGCTCAGTAACACTGAAATAAATAAGGAAGATCAGCAACTGGGAGTGGTGCCGTCTTTCAATAACTTCCAGCCACGTGAAAGGGATGAAGTCATCGAGTGGGAGTTCCTGACAGGAAAGTTTCTTTACTCAATGGTGGAGAACCAGCCACCCCGGCAGAGCCTGAGCAGCGTCCTGCGGGCTGCACTGGATGATACTGTGATGCAGGTCATGGAAATGATAAATGAGAACTCCAGATCCAGAGGAAGACTCATTGATTTCAAGGAAATACAGTATGGGTACCGCAGGGTAGACCCTCTGCATGGAGTAGAGTACATCCTGGATTTACTGCTTTTGTACAAAAGGCATAAAGGAAGGAAAGTTACAGTTCCAGTGAGACGCCATGCTTACCTTCAGCAATTGTTTAGCAAACCTTTCTTCAAAGAAGCAGAGGAGCTGGATGTAAAAAGCTTGCTGGAGGACACCAACGGTGACACTCAATCTTTCTCTTTCCTTTCAAATTCTTTAAAGATTTTTTCCTCGTCATTCCAAGGCACCAAAGACACTGGGGGACAGAGTGACAAGAAAATACATATTCTTGTCCCTATCACAGGGAGATTTGATACTTTCTCAAGATTTATGGTTAATTTTGAGAAGACTTGTCTGATTCCCAAGCAGAATGTAAAGTTGGCAATAATTCTCTTCAGTTCTGATTCGGGCCCAGACTCTAGCAAACACATAGAGCTAATGAAAGAATACAGCATTAAGTATCCCAAGGCAGACATAACCCTGATTCCGATGTCAGGAAAGTTTTCTAGAGGTCTGGCTCTTGAGATGGCCTCATCTCACTTTGACAATGACACTTTGCTGCTGTTCTGTGATGTTGATCTAGTATTCACATCTGACTTCCTCCAGCGATGCAGAGATAACACTATTCAGGGAGAACAGGTTTACTACCCTATCATCTTCAGCCAATACGATCCAAAAGTAATATATGGAGGCAACCCTCCAGCTGACAGTAGTTTTGTTTTCACAAAAAGAACTGGATTTTGGAGGGAGTATGGATTTGGAATTACCTGTATTTACAAAAGTGACCTACTTACTGCTGGTGGATTTGATACCTCGATTCAAGGCTGGGGACTTGAGGACGTAGATCTCTTTACTAAAGTGATAACATCTGGTTTGAAGGCTTTCAGAAGTCAGGAAGTAGGAGTTGTCCATGTTTTTCATCCTGTTCAGTGTGACCCCAACTTAGATCCGAAACAATATAAAATGTGCTTAGGGTCCAAAGCAAGTACATTTGCCTCTACCATGCAGCTCGCTGGACTCTGGCTACAGAAACATTTGGGTGTCAGGTACAATTGGACTCTCTCCTGACAACTCAGCCTATTTGGCCTTTTTAGGGGAGTTTACCTCATTGCTGTTATTTGATTTTGCTGTTGTAGTTTTAAACTCCCTGCTTGTAGTCTTCCAAAGACTGTTGACCTCAAATGGG
Source organism: Ammospiza nelsoni (assembly GCF_027579445.1). Classification (NCBI taxonomy): domain Eukaryota; kingdom Metazoa; phylum Chordata; class Aves; order Passeriformes; family Passerellidae; genus Ammospiza; species Ammospiza nelsoni. Next base: position 26,789,734 of record NC_080669.1, read on the forward strand.
CTGACTCTGCTGTTCACTGACGTTTCTTATACCTAGTGAACTGGTGAGGTGAATTCCTTCATATTTCCTTTATTTGAAATTCAGTCTTGTCATGGAAATCACACAAGCCCATGGAGCATATTCATCACAAGGGACTGTATTAGAAGAATGTTGTCTTTCAGTTTTTGGATTCAGTATCATCTTTGTTGCATTTCTCAGATTTGATGTGATACAAATATTTACTGGTGAAGGTACCACAAAAGTGCTTTATGCTTCTTCTGGGGATGGAACTCTCTAAGATAAACTTGAGTTTTATAATTTATATGAGGACTTATATGTATAAACGCTACTTTCCTTCATCTTTAGAATTTTTAAAGTAAATGAATAACTATAACTGTACGTTTATTTTTTAAAAAAAAGAGTAAAGCTGAGGAGCTACTTGCAAATACAACTGGTACTGGCTACCAAGGTCCTTAAATGTCTTATTATTAAAACAAACTCCTTATTGTTATTCAGTCAAAGTGTAAATGAACTTTGTTTTCACAACAAACAGGATTTAATCAAATGCTCATCTACACTTTGAAGATTATTTGAGCCAAGATCCTTCATTTGTAGGCAAGAAGAAACTATGACTCAACATGGTCATTTATTGTAAAGTGCAAGCATACAGTGTTCTTACTTTGAAACATATAGGATAAGTTGTTCTTTCTCTTTTTAGAATGAGTCTCTAATACATCATTTGCTTTTACATTCCTTTCATAAGGCTGCACTTCAGTGTTAAAAGTTGAAGCTCTAGTTTTTGTTTTACATTTTCATGAATATTGGTACTCAGTAACAACTTGTTGTTAAAATTAGAGTAACTGTAGAATAGTTATTTAAGTTTCAAAATTTACTATTGCTGGTCAAAGTTCCTTGCCAATATATTTATATTAGTGGAGGTTATAAGACTGTTTTCAGATTTATTTCTCCAAACCACCTGAAGTTGCCATATCGTGGATTCATGAAGTAAAGTATTTAATACCAACAGGAGAAATGACAAAATTAATTTCGGTATTTTAAAGAAATGTTTATATAGGGATATATATGTGTGTGTGTGCGTGTGTGTATATCCCTATATATATAGATATATAGAGAGAGTAATTTCAATGTTCCACTTTTCAGTTCAGGCAGTGATTTGCTACAATCATTGGGTTTCAGGCAATGATTTGCTACAATCATTGGGTTTCTTTTGCCAGATGCTTGGAGCATTTCATGCTATACTGTGGTAAGAGCTTAGAGACATTCAGGAAACCATCAGAATTTAGCTAAACTTAAGCTATTACAGTGGGTACATCAATAAACTCAGTACCCTTGATTTCAAACTGTATTTCAAACCGAGCTGGGCAAGAAAAAGTGGTGAGTTTTTAGCTGTAACTGACTGCTTCTGTGTTTCCTTAAAAAAGAAAGCCAACCAAAAAAAACCCCCAAACCCCCCAAAAGAACTAAGTGATTGGAATTCACTGGCACATCTGTTTGTGGGAGGAATCCAGGTTATTCCCTAAGGTTTGAAGAGGGTATGTAGGTCAGTTAATGTCTGTTATCTGTGGTTCTCTGTTCTGGAATTACCATGCAAAGAAAAAGGCAACCTTGACAAGGAGTGAGTAAATTCAGAATTAAAAGACTGGCCATAGTGTGCTCTAAGAAAGGCCATTTCCTTGCCCTGGAAAGGCATGAGGTGAGAACAGAGACTGTAATTCATGTTTGTACCAGCCCTCCTCAAGCAGAATTCCTGGGCTGTTATTTTCCTGGAGGCTCTTGCCTTCCTAGCCTAGCATTGTTAACTCAAATGTATGACAAAAGAAAAATTAACTTTCAATTTATATTATAATTCTTGGAAATTGCTCTTCCAACTGAGTGCAAAAGTCACGCTTTTTTCCTTAAAAAAGCCAAGAATAAGGAACCTGATATATTTTAAAAATCTCAATTAACCAATGCAACTCAGATTGTAAATACCAAAACCTGATTGCCTGTTGATAAATATTTGTGATGATTTCATAAACAAGAAAAAACCTAATGACTTAGAAAGATATCTAAGGAAATCATTGTCTGCTGGGATGTATTCCAGTGTTTATTCGAATTACTTAACTTAGTGGCCAGAAAGTATTTGCTCAGCTCAAAGTAAAATAGTAGATTAGAACAAGCAATGAAACCAATCATTCAGTGGGGATAAAGATGTATACAGAGGGCTTGCAGGATCAGGTCCTACACGATATAAGCAAAATGCTAGCATTTACCAGTACAAATATTTATTTAGTGTCTTGACTGATTCATTTGTTTATATGATGAATTACTTTGTTAAAAACCTGATTATAAATGTTTATTATGAAATATTGCATTTTCTTTTGAAATAACTATCCTGAGATAACTTGAGAACTTGTGTTAGTTTGTCTAAGGAATAATATGCCTTCTAAGGAGATCATATTAAAAGAAAAAAAAAAGCACAAAAGTGTTAGAGTAATGTTATGTATGTATAGATTAAGATGGGAATATCTGTGTTAATCAACTGTTTGCTGTTCTAATCTGAATCATAATCTTGATTGTAAAATGAAATTTCTATGTGTATAATGTCCCTTTGTAAATGCGTGACAAGTGAATTCACTATAGAACATAACAATCGATTCTTCCCCAAACCTCCTTCCCCTGGGAATAATTTTCCTGGCTACATTGTTGGGAAGTGGGTTGTGAACAGCTCATACTTTGGCTTTTCAGACACAACCATTCTTAAAAAAAAAAATAAAATCTCAGCATTCGCTACTCAGAAACCTCAGAAATCCCCAAACCACTGCATCATGGCATGTTTTCCCAGTTGCAGTGTTTAATTTAACAGAGCATTTGCATCTCCTGGATGAAGGAAAAACATCATGTTGGGCTCTCTGGGACTTGATGAGTGTACCCTGCATCAGGGTACTGGCTCTCAAGCTGAAGAAAGGCAGAAGGCCAGGGGGAGGCGTGAGGCTCAGCCACGGGAGTCGGCACCTTGTGCCCAAGTCACCCCTGTGCTGCCACCTGTGCTGCCCACGGCCTGCCATGGAACGATGGGTTGGCAGCTCAAACAGGCACAGAGGAGCTGTGCTTGCTGCCACCCGCTGCTCTTAAGAAGCAAAAGGGCCATTTTAATCAGGAAGGAATGAAAGGAGGGTCTCAAACTGGGGATTCATTGAGGGGGTGGCAGGTTGTCTTGTGTAGATCATGTTTCTCACTGTCCCCAGGTGAAAAGACCCTGGTCTGACATGGCTTCCCTCTGTTTGCACTCCAAGGGCTTTGAAGGAAGGGGCAAAACCTCATGGGGCGCATGGACCTGCATCATGTACTTGGGTCCTACCATATCATGGAACATGTTGGGGGAAAAGATGCCAGATGGTGTTCCCAAAGAGCAGTACAGAGAGAGGCGCCTTCTGCACTCTGCAAATGCCAGCTGTGCACAAAACTGCCTTCTGGAGCCGTTGCTCTACGGTGTGCTTGATAATAGTTCAAGATACTTCCCAAAAATTACTATGCTGATAAAATGACTCCTAGGAGTGTATTGCACATTCTCTGTAACTGGGGAGTTGCAAGCAGCATGAGTTAAAAAACACTTATTTTTAATCAGAGGGAAATAAACAATTTGAACTTCTTTTGATGTCTTAACTAGTCACCACAATTACTTAAGATGTAGTTTCCTACATCAAACGTTTTGCTCCAAAAAATGATGCCAGCTTTAGGGCACAAAAAACCCCCCACACGTGTAGTCTATATCATATTTTCCTGCAACTTGAAATCAGTTAAAATTTGTGGGAAAAAACAGGGGTTAGAAATTGATGAGTTGCTGACAGAGGAAAAGATTTAGGTTTCTGCTGTATTTTTAAAAGATAACCAGATCAGGAGAAAAAAAATCTCTGTGTTAGATATACACAAAAATTAGCCATGATGTTAAGTAATGATAATTGTGGTCCTAAAATGCAGCAAAATGAGATGTTTCCCTAAGTCTAACTATTTAAAATTACTGAATATCACTGAATATCTGTTGTACATCTGTAAGTACTGTGTAATCCATTTTTAATCATTAATTTCTTAGAATAATTTAAATTTTCTTCCATCAGCATGTATTCACTTGATTAATAAGATTACTTGTCATGACTCACTCTCAATTTCCTATTTTTCTTTCTCTTGGGTCTCCCCATTTGCAGTATGTGTTGCTACAGAATTGAAACTTTTTGAGCTAATATATGATATTTCTATTACAGTTTTATGATTTCGCTGCCACACAAAACTGCTGAACTAGAATATTTTAGTGAATAAGTTTCCAGGCCTACTTCAAATAGTTTCCATTTGCCTGTTGCTGTAAGTTAAAAGTGTTCTAAATATTATTACTTCATTTCTTCCTCTGGTCTCCTTCATACCAGAATTACACTAAAGTAAGGAAAAGCAAAAGCTTTGCAATGCTTACATCTAGGAAAATTAACATAACCAGGGGATTTGTGTGATCCCTTTTTTTTTTCCCTTTTCTTTTCCTTTGTTGTTTTGTTTTGTTTTCAAGTCTTTTATCTCAAATTTCAGAACCTTACTTAGCAGTTCTATATTTTAATAAAAGAAATAATGGCTATTAAGATGTAAGGCAGCACATATATTAACTTCTACAAACTGTCATTTTAAATCTTTATTTTCCATTCACTTTATTATTCAACAGATGTCTTCTATTTGTAGGGACTTTAAAGATAAATTAAAAGCATCCTTGCTGGTTCAGTATTAACCTGGTCTTAGTGGAGAGCTTAACCATGTAGGCAGAGATCCAGTGATGTAATCTATACTGCAGGCTGCAGATTCAATAAAGATATTCCTAAAAGACATGTATTCTAGTTAACATTGGTGCCAAACAGTTTTACTTAGAGCAGGTAAATTGCCTTTAGGTGATTTCTGTAAAAAAAAGGAAAAAAAGAAATTAAAACAAAATTAAAAATGCTTGTGCTTGAGATTACTAACAATGTTATTACTGGTTATTTCGGAAGCCTTTATGACTTGCTCTCGTTCTTGATTAGGGTAATATGGAGCAATAAATTATTCTTGTTTTTCACATCTATCCATGCACTGTTGGCTAAAGGAAAGAAAAGCAAATCAACTGCTTTGGAGATGATGGTCTAACTGTGAGTGACCAGAGGGAGAACTGCTTGGTGTAGTTCGACTTTGAAACCAAAACTGAGACCTGCTACTAGGTAAGGACAATTTCAGGATAAGGAGTAGCAGCCTGAGTTTGTGCAAGGTATCATGGTGCCTGGGGATCCACCTTAATGCTTAGTGAGTGATTGCCAGGAGCAGGCACTGTGCAGTCTGCGTACAGTGCTACCAGCACTTGAAGAAAAAAGTGAGCAATGCAGTAAAATGTGTTTCACAGGTGACAGGATAGATAGTAAGGATGTAGATCCAGAGAGCTGTGTATCTTTTCTTATTTTAGGAGAGTGGAAGATAAAACATCTTTTAAAGAAGACCTCTGCTTTACTTTCTTCCTGAAAGCTTTTCCCCTTGTACATTCCACTTGTACATGCAGAGAGAGGAATGCTGGGGCAGTCTGGAGCAATATCAAAACTATATACCTTCCACACCTGATTTGTTCTGACCAGCAAGCACATGTTTTGGAAGCGATAGCTGAGCTGGCAATTCTTAGTCCCTCTTCTTCTCTTTTTAGATATGATGCGCTTTATTATTATTTAAACTAAATGGGATCTTTTGCAGCTTTGTGCCACAGGTGCTTTAGTGCTTTGTGCCTAAAGATGCTTTAGTTTTCCATTGTATCTTCATATATTGAACTGTTACATGGTACATCATCACATTTTAAATTATGATGTTCCTTTAAACAAAGGCTTTTGGGCAGTAGTTTTTATCTGATGTAACCTTGCAACCACATCTGTATGGCTGAAACAAAGTACATTCACCTATGGTAATTTATTTGTTACATTCCTACAATGGTTTTGTTTGGTAAAAAATTGAATGTGAGTTACAATTGAAGACTTTTTGGTGACAAAGTTAAGCAAATCTGTTTAACTGGGACCAAGCATTGAGCCATTCCTCCAACATGTGCTGTTACTGGATGACATCCAGAAACTAAGGTGTTTTTAACCAAAAAGGTTATAGGGAAATGTTCTAGTAAAACTGAATGGGAAACACTGTTTTGCACTACAGAACAGCTGGTAACAGAAGATCTAGCTTGTCTGTAAAAATATATCAGTTATTACTTCTGCCACAGTCAACCAATGTTTAAGGGACAGACACAAGGGCAGATCACTTGATCTTGCACTTGTGTGAAAGAGACCAGAGAGATCAAGATTTAACATGGAACCCTTAGAAGGGAGTCCACTCTGAAAGAAACATGGATGTGGACAAAGGGAGCATGCAGGAAACCACAGAGAAGATTCTTCTTTTTCTTTTAGGCTTGACATGGTGCTGTGCTCATCAGGGAGCTACCAGGTCTTCCTGGATTGAGCTTGGCACCAGGCAAAAGAAGTACAAAAAATAAAGCATAAATATTGTGTATATGACAGGTCTAGATACTGGTGGGTGATGGGAAAGAAAGTGCATGGGAAAATATATAAGGAGTCAAGAAAATGATTTTTGTTTTTTGCACGTGAAATAGAAAGATAGCTTAAAATATAAGCTATTTTACAAGCCCTGATATGTGGGGGGAAAAGTGAGTAATTAAAGGACATAGATTTGAAAGGAAGGAGAAGACACAGTGCACGAAACAGAGTCTGTATCTAAACACAAAATTTAATTACAGTAGCCATTAAAGTATATGTGAAAAAATAGCACAAGAAATACCAGGAAAGAAATCACAGGAAGAAAGGAAGAACTGAAAAATATTTAATAAAAAGTCACTGAAGGACTAGCATAGGGCATAATTTATGCCCTGGATACAGAATACTTCATAGTGCCATTCAAGAAGCAATGAAAACATGTTATGAAAAAACATTTCTGTAGCACTGCATCCCACTGCTTTGCCTGAGTGCTGCTGATGGACCAAATGCCAAGGTAATACTAAAATATTTTTTCTTTTGCTTGATTTTTTGGACCCCAAAATACCTACATTTTTTTCCTCTTGGTTTTCCCCCATGCTGCATTGTAAATATCTAGTCAGCTACTGTGTTACTGGAATTTTGTGGCTTTGAACTCAGTAAAACATATGGGAGATATTTTTAATAAGCAAAATGGCAGTACCAATGCTATCACACATCTGAATTTATCTTTTTGTGGTTAAAATGCCTTCCAATTACAAAAGTTGGCAGTCAGCAGGAACTTTTGCAGTCTTGCCCCACCTTTTATTCCTTCACACTTTCAATGTCAGCCTTCTGCTCCATTTAGGTACTGATTACAAATTTAGATTATGGAAAAACTAAAGGAAACTAAGGAAATCTATCTCCTTTTAATAGCATCATACCAATGCATTTAATTTTTTACACAAACTTTGTTAAAAAATTATGTATTTAAACCAAAATCATACATCCCAGATAAAATTATGTTTTAGAATTTTTCTTGTTTATTCATACGAGTATGAAGTTAGACACTGTAATGATGTCACTGATGTGTAAAATTGCTGAACTACAGCATTTTGTTGCATTAGTTCCCAGCTCTGGTTAAATCTTCCCAGATTTAAAATGCATCTCCAAAATTAGGTCTGAAGTGTATGGGAGTCACCGATTCAGCAGATGTTAAAGGGCTCAGTGACACAAGAAGGCAAAAGCCTTGGAAGCTGAGATAGAAAACATTGAAGAAGCAGACCTTGAATGTTCTCAGGGATGGGGCATCTCCCACCTCCCTGGGCAATCTCTTTCAGTAATTTACCAATCTCATTGAAACAAAACCTTCTTCCTTATGTCTAATGGAACTCTCTTATCGTTTAAAACCATTACCCTTCATCCTGTTGCAACAGAACTGACAAAAAGGGCTGTCCCCACCTCTCTTCTAGCCCCTGTTGAGGTACTGAAATGTTTCTGTACAGTCTCCATGGGGCCTTTTCCTGCAGGATGAACAACCCCAGCTCTCTCAGGCTGTCTTCATACAGGAGGTGCTCCAGCCCTCTGAACATGTCTGGACCTACTCCCACTCCAACAGTTCCATGTCCCTCCTGTGCTGGGAGCCCAGAGCTGGATGCAGGTTCCAGGTGGGCTCTCCCCAGAGCAGAGCAGAGGGGCAGAATCCCCTCCCTCCCCTGCTGCCCACGCTGCTCTGGATGCAGCCCAGGACACGTTTGGCTCTCTGGGCTGGGAGTGCCCATGGCTGGCTCATGTCCAGCCTCTCACCCACCAGCACAGCCAAATTCTATTCCCTAGGGCTGCTCTTGTTGACAGTCTTGCCTGTGCTGACAGTGGGGGTGGCTCTAACCCAGTTACAGCACCTTGGACTTGGTCTTGTTGAAACTCATGAGATTTTCATGGGCCCAGTTCTTGAGCTTGTCCAGTCGCTCTGGATGGAATCCTATCCTTCAGGTGTGTCAATCCCACGCTCAGCCTGGTGTCATCTGTGGACTTGATCCGTTAATCTCTGTCATGTTAATGAAGATATTAAATAGCATTGGTCCCTGTAAGGACCCCGCAGGTGCACCACTTGTCACTGATCTCCATCAGGACATGGCCATTGACGGCCACCCTCTGGATGCCATCCTCCAACCAACTTCTCATCCACTGAACAGCCCACCCATCAAATCCAGTTTAGAACAAAGAACGTTGTTGTCGACCATATAAAAGTCTTTATGGAAGTCCAGGTAGATAATATCCATAGCTCTTCCCTTTCCAGTGATGGAGTCACTCCACTGTAGAAAGCCAGTGGGTTGGTCAGGCAGGAGGTGAAGTATGCTGGCTCTCTTGAATTATCTCCTTTCCCAAATCCTGCTCAAAGATGGGTAGAATCCACTGATTTCTCTTTCACTTAGTAGTCTGAATTTGTTTTCACAGGTAATTGTACAGGTAAAAACTGCTGGATTGCAAAACATCAATGGAGCAAATACAGGTGCCAAAAATAGCTTCTGTCCAGGATCTGCCTTGTCCTGCAGCAGTCACTAGGATACTCAATGATGTAAATATGCCACAGGGACAAGAACAAACAATGAGCAGGCAGAAGAGATATGGACCATCTTCTCTGGAAGCTTTTAAATTGATATTTCTAAGATAAACTGCTGTGCTGCAGTTGTTAAGAAGTCAGCTACTGCTGAGGACTGAACTGAGACAGTAAGTTAACCACCAGTGTGCCCACAGCTTTCTGTTAAGTGCTAACTTAACAGAAGGGACACTTATATTGGTAAACTGAGCTATTGCATATTTGGCATTTAAAAACCTGGGATTGTGATCAAACTGCTATTGAATAGTGAATTTATTTTCCCCTTTCACATGCTTTTTTAATAAAATCAGGTAATTACAGATAAAATTTTGGCTGAGCTTCAGTTCCTGCAAACCTAATCTAAAGCACAAAAGAGCAATTATAATTTCCTGATGGCAAAAGAAAACATGCTAAGGCAAATCTCACTGAATGATAGAAAACATTCTGTATGTGTTGCTATTTATTAGGATTATAGAAACAAGAGAATCTGTGTTTTGTCAGTTCTTGAGGGGTTTCTTAGAAGGAGCCACTTGTTGTCTTTCAAAGAAAGGCAACAAATGGCTCCTTCTGTTACTGCTCTATATAATCTTTCTTTTTTGTCTGCTAAGGGTCACTTAAACTGGTTGAATAGGGTGGTTGATAGTAGTCGTAACAAATATATGACAATTTTTTTGTCATTGGAAGGCTGTCAAACCAGATCAATAAAGCTAAAAACAGCTGGAAAGCAGCAAGTGGCTAATTAAATTATTGCTGGTGGCATTTGAGAGGGGAAAAAATGACAGTTTTATGACGCTGTTAAGGAATACCTATAAGACTGAAGCACTTGCTAGAACTCAATATTAAAAATTCTCTAATGTTTCCTATATCTAAAAACCAAGCTAGTTTATAATGGCAAGCTTCACACTCCAGATTACTCCAATTCCACAGTTCATAAAGTAGTATCGGTAATTGAGACTGTGTTGTACATGTTTCTGGAATTAGAGAGCATTTACCTATCACCACAGTGGCATATTCACCCCATCTTACTGTGTTCACTTACCAAATTTTTACCTGAGTCAGACCACATAAAGCCATAACCTAATTTCCAAATAGTCTTGGAGAGCACTTCAGGACTAAAGGAGGAGCACAGTGCTAATAAGATTTCTCCCCAAAGTGCAGGAATCCTTGTGGCATAAAGTTTCTGCTGTTTGACATAGGAGCCTAAGTGGTATCACAATGGTAGTGGTTACCTTATGATTATTTAGTATTTTCCATCTTGTCGTCCAACAAAATTTGATGTGAACCAGTTTCCTGTTCTTTCTCACACACCTTCAATGGATGAGATTTGTTAGGCACAAAGAGATAAAATATTCTGGAACCACTTGCCTTTCCTAAAATTTCAATCAGTTTCTGAGAAACTGAAAAAAGCAGTCCTTCAAAGCAGGATATGTTTGTATTATTTTGATACACAAGCTCACTTCTATGTTGAAGAGGGTCTCTTTTAAAATGAAGTGATACAGAAAGTGCTAATTGCTGTAATACAGGATTCATAAATCAGACTGATAAGATAGTCTGCAGTAGGCCATACTCTACATAAGCCATACCTTTGCGATACGTTTTCTTTACAAAAAAAAAAAACAAAACTCAACTTTTAGAAAGGATTTTTGAAATCTGTACCACTGTCAGTTAGCCATATAAGTGAACCACTGTTGCCTCTTCATCTGCCCTCATTTTGAGAGTAAGATTGAAGGAATTTGTATCATTTCATGGGCCATTTATAGATAAACTCATCTTTACAGAAGGGTTTAATGGAGGATTTTTAAGAAACTCTGTAGGGAATTTTTTATTAAAATGGAAATCTGAAAGAAAGTGGTGGAATAGAGCAAGGGATGAATGTCATTTGGATGACATTATTTGGATGCTTAACGGTACACTAGAGATCATTTGAAGCACTTAAATTTTCTCAAAAGCTTTGCAGTGTCGTTGCTGTTGTGGCATGGGTAAGATCACTTTTGGATAAGTGGTGTAAAAATCATCATCTAGGAGAAAGCAGATTATGAATGCAAAGTATCTGGTTTACTGGACATAATTTATACTGAAAACTTAAAAAAAATAAAACCTAATTTTCTTACATGCTTTTATGAACTCTTCATAAAACTTCAGCCCTGGTACAGGCAGCAGGATTTCTGCAGCTGTTGCAAGAGGAGAACTGTGAGTTATCCTTTTAGGTAAGCTTTGTTACTGGGACTACAATCTATGCCTAAAATGCTCAGAGAAGGCAGCAAGATTGACAGTGCCTTGCCTCTACAGTGCCTGTAGAGCAAGAGAATAGGAGCAATGGTTGCTAACAGGTCTGTAGAGGTTGTTAGGGAATATCTTCACTTCTTCTGAAGGGCATGGAGCTAGCAAATGCCTCTGGAGGCACTGACAAGGGAATTGCTATGCTAGTCTCACACAGCTGGTGAGTACACATGGCAGTTATCCTATAGCTGCTCTAATTTATGCCAGCACTTGGGTCACAGCAGATTACCTGACAGACACTTCTTGTGCTGTTGATACCCCACAGGCAACTGTGGCACTACATTTGCAAATAGGCAAGTTGTGCTTCCTAACCTATCAAGAAATAGAGGGGATCTGGAGGAAACACAGGGTGATAGAGAGAAATAACCGCTGTAAAGATTTTGTGCATCTTCCTTCACCTAGAGAAGAAAAAGATCTTTTGATATGGCCAAATGTCACACAAAGAAAGAGTGGAGAAGCACAATGACAGCGTGCCCAGGTGACTACTTCTGTGGGGTTCGTACCCAGACCCACTGCATGCCATGGCTATGCAGGTAAGTATTAAAAATCAGGAAAAAATTTACTGCTTACCCTGGAAAATAGATTATAAACTTGTTAATGAGAAAAGGTGTGGATAAAAATGTCAGTGAAGCTATGGAACTATTTGAGGAAGCCCATGCTGTCAGACTCAAAATGGTTCAGGGCACCTTGCTGGCAGAAGCTGGTGCCCTGAACCATTTTGCCCTGAACCACTAGTTGACAAAGCAAACCATGTTTTATTCCTTTGGCATTTGTTCAGAAACAAATCCTGTGACTGGATTTGTTTCTGAACAAATGCCAAAGGAATAAAACATGGTTTGCTTTGTCAACTAATATATTTTTGATCATGGGGACAATTGGTTTACTACTCAAAGTTTATTCAAAGCAATGCAATTTGACAACTGCTAAAAACGATGAGATTGAGATGCCTTTCCTGGAAACAGGATGCCATTAAATATCATCATCACCATTACTATTCATTGACCCTTCAGAAATCCTCCCAGTTTCCGCAATATCAGTTTCAATTAGGAGTAATAGTTTATGGAAGGTACCTGTCTGTCTTGAGTAATCTTTGACTGATTGAGGCATGTGCTCCAATTTGTATAGTGCAGTTTCCTAAAGTTTTATCAAAGAGTGGATATGGAGTGTACATTTTTGACAAAGGCAATTATATATATATATATATATATATATATATATATATATATATATATATATATATATATATATATATAATATATATATATTATATATGTTGTTATAATGTGTGAAGTAGAATTTGGGAATGTCCTTACTTTTTACTTGAAAAGCTTCAGTGGAAGTCAGAGTTAAGAAGACAGCCATTAGAAACCTGGGCAAACCCAAAGCAGAGTTTACATTTTTTTTGTTTTGTTTTAGTCATGTACTTTCAGTAAACAAAAGTTAGGAACTCGACACCATGCTAGCCACCAGTTTTCTTTCCTGTTGTGAATACTGCTTCTCTGCTCTTCTGGAGCTGACCTCACCCTCATACACATCACACCTCTTTCATCATCAGCATAAGATACTACTACAAAACTCTATTATTACATTTTAAAATAATAATCTTACACCATTATGAGTGGATTCTGCTTGCCATTGCTGTCTCTTTCATCTTCCTTTTATTCCTTTCTCTTAGTTGGCACATGAGTAGTAGGTCTCCGAGACCCATTCTACTTCTCAGCCTGTATTTACGCCATGTACAATAGGCTGACAAGTCGGTTCATGGGTTCCTATGAACCCTAGAAAAAAAAAAGCCTAGTGTGATTTTTGTCTTATGTTGTGTTTGTGTTTCACCCTCCAATAGAATTAAATACTAATTCAGGATCTCAGAAGGCGAGGTTTGCAGTGATAATGCTTTTTTTCTGTAGATCATAGCATTCAATCTCTTGCAAGTTATGTAAACCTTAATAATAGGAATATGAGCATAAGAAAAATTTCTGTTATAGAAACTTCTAATTGCTTCAATTTACATAAAAATACTTCAGTAAGCAGAAATACTAAAAACCAAAAAGGAAATGACTGCACAACCATATACACAAAGGCTTACCCCTACCACTGTGTGGATCTCACACTTTAAATGTCCCTCTGACAGGCTTAAGAGGACAATTAGTTTGGTCATATAAAATCTTTGCATGCTTTTGACTTTCATGACTTCTGCCTGAAATAAAAGGGAGAGAAACCATGCCAGCAGAGGGAATTTATCTTCATGGATCAGTTAAAAAGAAAAACCCAACAAAACACAACAACAACAAGACCACAAACAAAAAACCCCAAAGGAAAAAACCAACCTAGAAAGACACTTGTGCTTTCAAGATCTTCTTTAGTTAGGGGCTCTCTGCCTTTAAACTTACTTGTTCTGAAACAGTGAAATGGAAGTTATCCTCAGAACAATATTGGTGTTCGTAACTGTTCAGCAACTGTTTTTGTCCATTGGGAATTAGTGAAATGTATCACCCCTTGTCCATCTCCACAGCTACAGCTATTCCTGCAGGCCACTCATGCTGGAAGGCAGACTCGGGCATCTGGTAACCTACCCAGGCAGCAGAGAACTGTCCAGGAAACTGGACTGAAACCACAACTCACTCCAAATAAAATGCAGTGAAATCTGTTTTTTTTCTCCTTTCCCTCCACACATGTTGATTCTTGATGTGTCCCACACAAGGCTTAGAGTTGAGTGTGATAATCCTTGTGGGTCCCTTCCAGATCAGAATAGATCTGTGCTAAACATTTACCTTTATTCAACTCATATCAAAGCCGTGTCGCATGAAATAACAAAAGTGGGATCCATGATGGCTACCTAATCATCTGTGTGGTGGGTTATTTTTGTCCTGTATTAACTTCATTTGCAACTGCTGGAGTCATTGCCTTCAATTCAATATGACAAAAGAGTGAAGAAGGGAGTCTGTGTGTGTTTATCAAAGACCACAGATTAAAATTGGAGTAATTAAGAGCCAATCATGAAATAACCAAGTGTAAAACTAATGACAAGCTAATGCAGAAACGCATTTTGAAAGCATTTCCATAATTGGACATTAGCTGACAACTGTGACCAAGTGAGAGAGGGAAGGCAAGCCTGTTAAGGAGCACAGCTCCCTGCTCTGTTGAAGGTCCCAGCCTTGTCTTACCTCCCACTCATCTTCCATGTGCTGTGAAGTGAAGAGACTGCATCTATAAGGTGACACACTGCAGCACGTTTGTTTTGTAGTTCTGAGCCTGTAAGCAATCACAAACACTGTTGGATTTCCATTATGAAAAGTGATGGATACAGTGACTTTCTTTCATCTCATGAACCAGTAGCTTTCCCCTAGATTTCTCACTGCTTTTGCAGGGGCTTCTGAAGCCAGTAAAAATGTAGTTGCTTTGATTGCTGTTACTTTCATCAGAACAAAGAAAATAAAAATTCTCTCACTATTTTAGCACTGTATTTAACTGTTCATTGAGCAGTACCTGACTACATAAAAATGAGAAAACTTTTTTCTTGTAAATAATTTATTTTCTCTGTCTCTGTTGAGAGATGTGTATACTATAGCCCTATTAAAGAGATATTGAATTATGGGGGGATTATGTCTCAAAGTTAAACCTATTGTTTTGAGACTTGAATCAGGTATCTAGACCAGCAAATTTCTGATGAAGTCAGTGGTCTTCAGTATTTGTTTTAGATTTGACATCTCATACAAAGCCCCTTACACCCTGGGGCTTTGGTGCATGTCTAGGCTCTTGGAAGACATTCAAGCCCTCTCCAAGAACTCAGTGCAAACAAGTTTTATGGATGCAGTCATTCTCCTTCCATTCTCACCCACTAGTGACTGAAGGGAGCCATGGGTCAGTCCTGTGGTGACCAGCTGAGACTGTAATGTGTGTGAGAAACAGCAAACACTGCAGGGCTGCCCTTTTCCCCTGAGCTGGGAGCATTGTTGGTATCCTCTTCTCGATCCTGCATGACTTGCTGCTGTACAGCCTTCATTTCCACATTAATTTAAAGCAGTTAAAAAGTGTGTAGAAATGAAAATCTGTAAGTTTCTCTAATTTTATTTTAAAATTCTCTCTTACATACTTGAATAACTCAGGGTTTTAGCTGAAACCATGCTAAATTCAGCTAGAGTCTTGATAGCAAGGTGGGAATAACAGTGTATATTCTTTGGTTTTATTATAAATTTTTATTCCCCCCTTCCCAAGATAAATCTGTCTTAAAATCTATTTTTCATTTCTAAGCCATCAAAGAGCAGGTTCTGTGCCTCTCAAGTGGACCATTGACATTCCTTGATTGTTTCAATGGGTGATATTTCCAAGTTTTACTTCTCCACATAGATCATTGCTAGTTGCTACTTTGGAAATAAAGCATTTTAATAACTGCTGAGATAAGCAGGTGCTGAAAGCAGTTTCTATCTACTTTCCAAACCACATTGTTAAGTTCTACCAACAAAACTTCTCTGTGCAGTATTTTCACTTCATATTTACAGTCTTTCACAGAGTTTTGTGATTTCTATTTGGATGTAAAGGTTTTCTATGGAAAAATATACCTACATTTCAGTATTTTCTCTATAAATTAGATGTAGCAAGTGATGTTGGATTTTTTCCATTTGGAGAAAAGGGCAAATGTAAACAAAAGTATTTAATTTTAACATCAGAATTTTCAGAGATGCTGTAGTAGTTAGTGCTGACATTTTAGTCTTTGCATATTCCCCTTCAATATGACAGTCTCTGTATCTACAAGAAGTGAGCTCTGAAAAGAAAAGTAGTTACAACATCATTATGAGCTGGCTGGCTGTGTCGATAGAATTAGCTATACTTGCAAGACAGGCCCTTGAAAGGGCAGGGGAGCAGGGTAAATTAAATCTTCAACAGACATTTTCTGGGACTCCTTTGTAGCTAATTCTGAACTTATTTGTGCTGGTGCTGGTCCTGGTCCTAGGTGGCAATGCTGTAACATATTTTGCTTACAAAGTGAACAGAAATTTCCATACTGAGGCATGTAGCATTTCCAGTAAGGCACCTTGATTAATCTGCATGATGAGAGGGTTCAGAAGTCCTTGAAATGGGAACTAAGGGAAAAAATAGAGACATAATTGTCTTCTTGAATTTCAGGAAGACCTGATAATTCCTTACAGCTTAACAAATTAAAAGTTATCTTTTTTCCATTTTAGACATCTAAATGTAGTTATTTTAGAGCCCTTCCTTATGCAATTTTCTACTTAATAAGAAGACAACAACATGTGTCAAGGGCATTCATTTGCAAACCAGATTGATACACCCCTGGTTTCCTCTTCTTTGATGGGAATGCTGTTAAGAAGCCTGGGCAACTGTTTTGTCGTGGAGCAATGCATTTGACAGTCAACAAGAGGGTCTGGCAAAAATGCAGCATTTCCACACAAAGGATAAAATCATAAGGCCTAAAGTGCAGAGTACAAAGGATGACAGAAGCATGTGCTTCCAGAGCTGCCCATGTTATTAGGATCCACACTCCATCTCCATTTAAAGAACAATAGCTTGAAGAGTTTTAGCTGCTCATCAGGATATTTCTGTTTGTGACTAGAGTAATGTTCATGGCTCAGTTCTCTCATTTTTCACTATATTGCACTGCCAGGATGCTAGATTTCCTGGAGATAAAATACAACAAAAAATACTTTTGTTCTGGCCTACGTGCAGCACAATCTTAGCGAATTAAGTGGGGGTCACAATTCTGAACAACATTGGGGTAATTTTTGTGACATTAAAATATCTAGATAATGTGAGTCAAACTTAATACATTATTTTAATATTTGAAGCCCCAGCTTGAATAATTCTGGAAAAATAACCAGACTCTAAAATTGGATAAGTCAGCACAATACATTTGCTATATTTGCTATATTTTTTTGAAATTCATTTGAAAAAACAAAACCAAAAAACCACCAAACAACAACAGCAACAAAAAGGAACCACCACCAAACCAAACTAATTAAAAAAATTAAAAAAAAATCAAAACCCCAACCACTAAAAGCCAAAAACCCCAGTCCAAATTATAAATTATATACAAGTGAGAATAACTTTGAAAAATTACTGAAGGGCTGGCCTCAAAAGGATAACTAGTTTATGTGAAATGCCTGAATTTCAGATACTTATTGAGGCTGTTTTGTTGGAAATTGGTCAGAAAATCTTCCCAGAAACCAAGTTTATTCCAAAACACTAAAAATTTCTGGGCAGGAATTATGGCAGCATGGTGTGATGCTATATTTAATTATCTTAATTTCTCTGAAATCATATATGTGAAAATTGACATAATTCCCATAGACTGAAGGAAATTATTTTGAAACACCACCACAAAATGAAGCAAATTCATTGTAAAGATCATCTGCACTCAGAACATCCTGTAACTACATCCTATATCACCAGCTGAGAAGATTTTAAATTGCTTTCATCACTAATATTTACCAGTAGACTGATAAAAAGGTGACTAAAAACTGGAAGCAATTTTCCAAATGTGTTTGTGTTGTTTGAAAGCACTTACATGTCTGTTGCAGATTCAAGGAAAATTGAACATGACAGCAGAAACTACATATGAACACTCATTTCTTTCTCAGTGAACTCAGATTATTCAGGAGAAATGCATGCTCATTCTTTTGCATTGAGAAAAAAATGTGTGATCCTTCTCAAGCATCACATCACTTATATCAAATGAAAACAAGTGGAAGCCCTAAGGCTTTCATACTTATGCTGACAAATAACTTTCATACAATGTTTCAAGTAGGAAGGTACTAAAATTGATATTTGGCCAATAACAGATCCTGATTTTCCTGAAGGTGTAGAAATTAGAAAGGAGAAAGCTTAACTTTAACTGCTCTGGGCAAAACAGTGAAAACCTGTGTTTATGAAATTTATTTGAAGTCTAAGAGTATATTTTCATGGTGCATTTTCATATACAAACTCTCACCAGCCACAGATGAAGTACAGAATTCACCAGATTTGGGGTTTTCAACACCCAAGTCTGGAGTATTTTCAGCAGTCAAATTTTTTTCAGTGGGAGTAGTTGGGGTCCCAGCACCAAGGTGGCACTAATCTGTGCTTTCTCTCATGACAAAACTCTTTGACACCCTTTTGTAGAAGTGGTCTTGGCTTTCCTTTCTCTCAATTCTTTACATTGCTTAGTTGAAAAATACTTTCTGTATAGGGAAACACAGTAAAGTATAGGCCTGAGTGGTAGGCATGAGGTGTGTGATGGGCATGAAGCTTTTGCATTGTCTGATGATGATCTCATAATTACATCTACAAGATCTCCTGGGCTCACAGGCAAATCTGACTGCTGCACATCTTTGTATGTACAAGGTCATTTCCTGAGGCTCTGCAGCAGCACATTTCTGAGCCATTTGTCTCCTGCTCCTCTGCCTTTCACTGCCGCTACAGGCTTGTTATACTTGCCCAGAAATGCGTTGTCTGATTACTGATTTTTCTTCAAGATATGACACTGATTGGTTTTCCTTTCCTGCAGCTTTTCTTGTGCTATTAAAAAAAATGGATATTAAGATGAATGGAAATGGGAAAAAGGAGGAAGTGTTTGCCAACATGTGTTCTCAGTTTACAAGAAAGCTCGACCTGAAGCAATGCTTCCTCTGTTTTTCCTTTGTAGTTATCTATTGATTAAAGACCAAACTCATTTGTAAATACTAGCATATACTATATCATTTATAAACTACTTAAAAGTTAAGTTTCAGAAAGAAGTAATAAGAAAAATAATAAAGAGTAAATATTGTAAATAAAAGCCCCAGATAAAAGATATACCACATAAAGTTATGTAAATATTAATGGCAGTAATTTTAATTTTTTTTTTAATTTTTATTGTTTCAGTTCTCTATCCAGCGTAAGATCATATGTAAAAGCTATGCCATGGCTATTGACACTGTGTTTACTGTTAGGAAACACCATCATAATCCCAAAGCAAAATATTATAAAGAAGAAGACATTTATTGTAATTTGAAGTTAATTTCACTCCTCAAAGGTTGCATAACTTCCTATGATTAAATTGTATATTGCTTTATAAATAACATTTGTCAATTCTGCAGACAAGTTTTAAAAGCTTAGTGTTTGTGAAGGACCAGTCTTTAAAATCGTTGAAGGGAAAGCATCACTTCTTTAACTACATAGAAAGTAAAAAAAAATTGTATTTCTGGGCAACTGCTAATTCTCTTCAATTTTTTTTTTTTTTTAAGAGTGAGAAGTCACCCATTCATCCTAACTATTTGTGCTAGAAGAAGCATCATTTGAATATTGCAACAACAACAAAAATATCTACTTTTACGAAATTTTTTCTGGTGGGGAATCTGTTAGCATACTGGGAAATGCCCGGCCTTTTGGATACAGCCTATTAATACTTTGTCTTAAAGAATTCATCACCACATGTCACTTTTTAAGTAAAGAGAGCAGGAGAAAAATAATAATACTGTTTTCTCAGAAGCCTAATTCTGTATATCAGAAGTACTTTCTACAGCTTTCAATAATCATAATTCCCTGCTCTGCAATATGTGAGACCTTCTAATCCAAAATGTTATATGCATGTTTGTTAGCCCTGTCAATTTGTTAAGAAAACTCTGAAATATTTATTATTCCCTTACAAGATCCTACATTTCCAGTCACAAACAATGTTCAGTAAGATAAATTTGTGCAGTCTCTAGATTTCACTGCCACGAAACACTCCATCGCAGTCAGCACTCGCTGCTGGAGCAAGGTGACAGATATCAGGTCTTCTGTAGTTCAATAGCTCTGAAATGACCAGTGTGAATGTGAGGAGGAAGAGTATTCATTCAAAATTCCAGGAGAATCTTCATCATGAAATATTTAGGCTAAATTGTTGACAAGTGGCTTAGTTCAGATCCTGTACTTCCTTTGAATAATGAAAAAGATTATGTGACTTCTTATGTGACTTTTTTTAAAATTGTAATTTGTCATGCTTTCAAGAATTTTGTCCCCCTCAGTTTAAATAATTCAGTAAAATGGCAAAGGAACTGAATAATTTGCTGGTTTATAAAGGTAAGCTTAGGAAATTCAGTGAATACACATGAAAATAGGATGGTAAGAATTCTGTAATATCCTTTAGTGATAGCTCCTCAGTGTGAGAAATGTGCCAGAGAGGTGATTATTCAGATATCTGCCAGATCTCTGCAAAGTGGTGTTTCCAGTTACTCTTCAGGAATATTTCTTGGGATCACAAGTGGCTTGAGTCCTTGTGACCCCAATGCACTATAGGGTTTCCTAATCAATCAGAGAGTCCCATGAGGATGAGCAGCAAATACTGGAGGAGAAGTATTCCATACTTCTGAATACAGCATCTCAGCAAATTCAGTCACATATTTTTCTGAGTACACATAAGACATTGTTTGTAAGCATCACTGATAATAGAAAATGATACTCTCATGATGATATAATTGATGGTATATTCACAAGCTCTCAAAATCTATTTAAACTGATTCCAAGCTGAGATGAATAAATTTTAAGTTTTGCAGCTGCTCTTGACAGAGATCTGCAACAGGATTTGTAGGTAAATTAATTATTTCCACAGCCTTCATTTCATTTCATTTAATGTGTAATAATAAGGAAGAGAGAGAATAAAAATTACTGAAGAGATTCATATCGTACCAAAATTTTAGCCTGGGTGTCAAGGACCTCTTTGCTTCTAATGATCTCTCCTGTAGGGCTACAGTAAGGTAGATCAGTCTAATATCAAAGTTTGGACCAACTGAAAGATATACCAAGAATCCAAAACTTTCTTAAGTCCTAGGTTAAAATGTCAATTTTAAGAAGCAGCAAAATGTGCTATGTACAACATCGAAAAACGGAAATAAGACAAATCAGTCTCAACGCTTGGTGGATTCACACCAGTTCAGTGCCTAAGTCCAGCACATCCTCATAACCGTTATAGTCTCATTTTGTGGACATTAGCAGCTTAAAGACTCTTGGGTTGCAGAAGAGCTAACATCCAGCTGAAGTCAGCATCCTGTGAACATTCAAAGGCCTGACTTTTAAGCCATGAATAGTTCCTAATGCTCTCTGTTAGGCAAGAATGACCTCAAGAAACAATTCAGAAAATTAAATATAAAAGGAATGAGCTTACAGAGGCAAACTCACTGTTAAGATGAAGTGTAGCAGAGGAAAGGTGTTACAGTTGCTCATTAAGTGTAAAAGGACAACATGCCAGGTTGTGCCATGCACCCAACATTTAATGAAATGCCATGATATGATGAAAAACCTTAAGAAGAAATACAGAAACAGCGCCATAGTTGTCTATCTTCATATCATTCTTCAGAGCTCCAGGAACCTTCACAACATTTAGGGTAGACTGAAACTCCCATGAGCGACAAAAATGTCACCTTGTGGCCCTCACTAATATAACATCTCTTCTCTAATGAAGGGAAAATCCACAGTTACTGCCACGGGGGGTAATGGTTGTTGACCTCTACAGTATTCCTGAAGCTGGCACTGAGTTTCACTACACTGAAATTCATAGCTGAGGTGTACCCTAGGCTGTGCTTCTATGATTTCCATTAAGGATGCAGTGGCCAGGGCTTAACTAATGACTGAGACCTCTTGGAGCATAGCAGGAAGGTCATAGCAAGGAGGAGCTCTCTAGGGGATGTTATGCACAGAGGTGAATGGCTGATCTTTTACAAGTTAATGTATGGCACAGAATTGTTATTCAAATTCTGAACTTGTACTAATATCTCATGGTTTGGAAAAGGTACTTCCTAGTTTACTGCTCCCATTCAGATTCTCAAAACTGTATCACTTGCTGTGATCCCCATCTTCCTCCCTTCTACTCCTGAAGATGGCTGGAGAGGCACCAAAAGTCAAAATCATGGGTTGAGGAAATAACAATTTGTTATTTTATTTTAACATTTGCTGTTGGAAATAGCAATGAAATAAGAAAGTGAACAGTGACAGCAACAATATTAATAATAAAAGCACAAGAGAGGGGAATCAGCTTGCTCCAGTATGTGATTGCTGAGAACCAGCATCACCCTCCATCACATTCAGTTAGCCAGCAGGACTCTCCTCTCTCCAGAAGAGACTTCTATGCTCTTGCCCTCAGCAATAAGGTGAGGTGGTGTATAATAACCTCTGGGTCCTAGATGTGCCTCCTCCCCATTACTGCAAGAATGAACCCGCACCTGACTGGAATCAAGGCATATTTCGATAGCACAAATGTATTAGGTATCTTGCCCTTTAATCTTTAATTACCACAATGACATAAAAAGGAAACTGAACTCAGCTGCTAGACATTTTAGTTCAGTTGGATTCACAGAATCACAGGATAATTGGGATTGGAAGGGACCTGTGGAGATCATCTAATCCAAACCCTCTGATAAAGAAGGTTTGCATAGAGGAGGGTAAATAGGATTTTGACCAGGCAGATTTTGAATGTCTCCAAAAGGAGACTGTGAGCCAAGTTATCCTGATGAAAATTATTCTATTTGGAAAGATCCTAAAATAAAAAGTTGCAAAGAATAGATTACATTTTCTCATCTAGCTGAATTTTTTTTATAACAATAATAGTAACAACTTCTTTACTAGAAAATGCCATTAAAATGAATGTGTTTCTCTACCCCTCCCTGCTCCCCTGCTCCTTTGTTTATATTTGCTGTGGTATCAGAAGGCAATAATAACCTTTTTTACTTCTCTTTACAAGCCTGATCTGCATCTACACAACCTGATCTGCACTGTCCTTGGAGAAGAGGCATATTCTTGGGGGCTTCTACTGCTTCTTTCTGTAGCAAATGTTTTTGGACATCACTGATATTTATCAGGACAATCTCAACTGGCTGTTTCCTTGAAGCAGAAACATGTAAGACTCCAAAGCCCTCTCCAGGGAAGACTCTAATATTAATTCAAGGCATGGAACAGATGGTAAAGAAAAAATTCTGCTAACTGAATCACATCATGATCCTGTATGCATTTCACAGCCAAAACTCAATTTCAGCAGAAGTTTTTCTAGGTTCTAGTTTATCACTGGATTTAATTTACATCCACTAATCCATATCCATTAATTTGCATTCTCATGTGAAAGCTCAATGATAATAGGGGGAGCAAAACATAAAACACTCAAAGGTGATATCCAGCAAATACATGTTCAAACTTTTCTTATCTTCATTCATGTTTTTTCTTTTAAAGATACATATTTTATTAGTTCTTTTACCTGATCAACAATTCTGTCAACTATACACCAATGTCCTATTTCTGTTTTCCCTGCGTTTTTCCTTCCTCCTTTTCTCCAGACAGTGATTTGGCCTTCAGCCACTGACTTTCTGTTTTATTGCAAAGAAAATATTTCTATCTACTTGTAACAGTGAGGCTTAATTTCTTCACTATTTCTTTCTTTCCTTCCTCAAAGTGCTGCCACAAGTACTTAAAAAACTACTCAGAATTAATTTCACTTTTTGTGTCCCTCTTGCTGAAGCATAAAGGGAAAAAGAAATGTAGTGAAACTCTACATTCTGATGCAGTAAACTCAAGTAGTTACATACTTCTGTCTTTTGGCAATATTCTTCTCAAAAGACATGCAGTCAACAGCTGTCTTGTGTTAACATGTGATGTGCAAGAAAGCGATCCTGAGCTGCAAATCAGGATTTCACAAATAATGCTGTATATAACTTTAGTTTACCTCATGATATATGATAGACTATTAAATATGTTACATGCTAGCTGAAAAGAAGAAATTGCACTTAGACTGCTAGAGAGGTTATAGCCTGTATGGCTAGTGGAAGAGGCTTAAATATGAAGCTGGTTAAAATATTAATAACATCTGATCCTGAGCCTTTGAATGGTATTAGGACTACCATATAAATTCCTCCAAAGGCCACCCAGGTACCCAGTGTCTTTATCCTTTCTTTAAAAGTATATTCCTTTTTAATTTAGTTGATACAGCTGGCATGGCTTTCAGTTGCATGCCAGAATCAGTGGAAAATGCTCCTGTAATTGGTCGGGAACATTTTGAACTGGATTTGCAAGAAACATGCTAATGCCCATGCTGCTATGCTCTGCCTCTGAACAATGATGTTCTTGTGGAAGTGATATACTGTCTGCCCATGGCATTTCACATGAGGCAGAGGAGGTGGAGTGTCACCATCCAGGCTGGCCTTACAGGTCACTGCTAGTGATTGTTTCATAGAGGTGGAGGATGGATCAAGAAAAGGATCTATAGACTTCCTCTGTCATTACCTGCCTCCTCAGAGGATGAAGCAGTTGATGATGTAATTTACCTTCCAAAAATTGGATAGGCTGGGCATGTAACATATTCCTAGAAAAATTTCAGGACACCTTTTTAAAATATAAATTAGTTTTTATTTCTTTGCCCAGTTATTTACCAATCTAGAGTAAAGGCACAAGAAGAGAAAGGATGCAAAATGTAGCACAGGTGTTGGGAAGTGATTTAGTTGCCTAAACTTTAAGCTTTTGTTGTTACTCACCTGCTTCTGGGTAAGCAGCATATCAGGATAAAGACAAGTATGAAATGGAAAACCAAGGTTCTGGTATACAGCAGGTGACCTCCTAGGCAAGAAAAAATACTTTGTGGTCTGTATGGTGCCTTCATGTGGCCATGGTATTTTTTTCTCAAAATTGCATTCTAAGCACAAAAATTAATGTCATCCTGATGTCTCTTATTCAGTGAGAATTTAAACGGAATATACTATGATGGGAAGACTTCAGTACCTTAATTTAATTTTTAAAATATATCTTTACTTTCAGATGGAATTTTCTTAAAAGAAAAAAATATGACCTTGCTAATTGCTACAATTACAAACAAACAAACAAACAGAAAATTGCAACAACCCCAAGCAGATTAGCACTTCAATTTTATAAAGGCAATAAATCAAATTCACAGAAAGGATGCCAGCCTATCTTGAAGAAGCACATTTGTATTTTCCATGAAGATTCTTGCAGTTTGACATTATGCACTATGACTATACACATATATTTGGTGTTGAAATAAAGACCCAAACTCATATTCATTTTATGGAGAAAACTATATTCCTGAATTAATTTGATATATCTTTTATCACAGTTTATTTCAATTTTTTTTTATAATTGAAGAATAAATAAACTGGAGTTTCATTTATTAATGATTTAAGATCTCAAATTTATTTTGTTTGGTTGGCATAAGTGATGCTGACAGTTAATATTATTGAATGCAGATAAAATTTAATATTTTTTAAGATGAGTGTGACATTTGCCTCATTCCAGCCTTGATGACCAATACCAGTGTTAAGGAAACTTCCCAGTTCAACCAGCCAGGAGCCACTTCCATACTTGCACCACCTGAGGTGGTGCTGAAGCCCCTTTGCACAGATCGGGTTTCCTTACTGGCTTGACCCCACGTTTCCCACGGCAGAATCTCTGATGTCCCAGTTCTTAAAACAATTAAATTGGTGCAGTAACTAAATAACAGAATAGCAGCTTGAGCTGCCCTCTGAGGAGGGATCCTGAACAAAGAAACCCTGAGCTTTTATATCCTTATAGTCTGAAAATATGAAAGTCTGGGATTCATGGGCTCCTGCAGTGCCTGTGTCCAGTCCCTGTGCCCTTTGCTGTGCCAAGGGTCAACAGTTCCTGGTCTTTTGCCTCAGGCTCCCACCCAGAGTTTAACCTGCATCTCCCATTGCAGCTTCACCCCGATCCACCTGCTTAAAATCAGTCATCATGATTATTTAAATACTATCAAGAACGGCCTTGCACTAAAATCAGAAAGCTTCCTCAGGCCCCATGGACATACATATGCCCAGTGTTTTTTAAGCTCTCTCCAATTTAGTCTTCTTCTGCAAAGGACAAATTTTCCTTGCTCCAGACTTTGCCTGTGGTCTGAGGGGCCTGGAAATACTGAAGGTTTTTCTTACTGATAAAGACCAAGTCAGAGAAGATGAATATGCTGGCCTATTTTGTGTTCTTCATCACCAGCTCCCCTGCCCCATTCAGCAGCAGGTCCATGTTATCCCTAGTCTTCCTTTTGCTGTTTATGTACTTGTGAACAACATTTCTTTCCCTTTGCATCCGATGCTCCTTTCATGTAGACCTTGACTTTCCTACCCTCATCTCTACCAGACATGACAGCAGCTCTATGCTCCTCCTGTTGGTGCTTCCACGTATTGTACAATTTTATTATGTCCAAGTTCAATCACAAGCTCTTCACTCATCCGTGTAGACCCCCTGCCACATTTCCTTAATTTCCTGTTTGATGTGATGGACCACTTTGAACTTGGAGAAAAAGATCCTTAAATATCAACATGTGAAAGTCTGGTGGTGTTTCAAAAAAACCTGCGTCCATATGAAAAAACAAACCTGAAGAGAATACTTATGGAGACTGTGGAACAAAAATGGGGTTACAACATGTGTGTCAGAATTATCCCTTATTATTCCATGTTAACAGGTCAGTCCTCAGCACCAATTGACAAAATGTTATTTTTCATATGTTATTGTAGTGTCTTTGGATATTCTAAAAAGCAATTTCCATGGCTTTCTGATTTTTTAGTATGAACATTTGGTAAATTGTCCTGAAAGAGTGGTGATATCATAATCCCCTGAAATGAGGAATAACCATTTACAGTAGGTACATACTGAGAGTGTCTGGATTTAAAAAAAAAAAAAAAAGAAAAAAAGTATTTCTCTTTGCTCATTCCAAATACTCATTCTCTTCCATCCCTGGCAGCTAACCCCACTTTTCTATTTTTAATTACAGCAGATGTCAGCTTATCCAAAACTCTTCATATTTCAAAGACATGATGGCTATTTTTGCCAGAGTAATTTTCCTTAAAATTACTGATTGCATGGTTCATAGTATACACATCAAATGAAATAAAGGTTTTCTAGTATAAGATTTTCCTAAAATAATCCCATTGCAATCTATCTTTCCTTGAATCTGTGTTCCCCACCATTTTCTAAATTTTCCTTCTATACCGTCCCCAAATACTTGAAAGTAAGAATAAATATATTATATTTATGTATTATATTACATATAATATTATGCTTTATATATGTAAATTCCACATCTGAAATACAAGTTTTTAATGTCTGACATACAAGTCTGGAATCAATACGGACAAGATTTATTGCATGTTGGCCCTGAATGAAGCAGTGAAGAAGGCAGAAAACTTAAAAAAAATTTATTTAATATGTTTACAGGTCATAACATCTGGTTTATGAGAAGTGGCTCTTTTCTACCTTTGATGTGTTGAGATAACTTTTATCTGGCAGTAGATCAGGAAGCATCTTCTTCAGGTCTAGGTGTAGCCCCATGTGAAGAGGAGACTTGAGTGCTTTGGCCCAGCTCAGGATCAAATGAATCAGAAAAGTGTCTAAGCAGATCTAGCCCCTGCCTCAAACCTAACATGATCCCTCCCTGTCTCCAGCCAAGCCTTCTGCCAGAGAAGGACAGGGTAGAAGGCTTTTTCTCTACTTTGCTTTTGTTCCCTTCTGGGGAAATGTGTTACTTAAGGGAGCTTAATGTCTTTCTTTGAAGCAAGTGCACCAATTTACTTATACTATACTAAGCAGATGAATTGAGACTGGCAGATTCATATTAAAATAAAACAGATCCTCTTTCCCTGTGAATTAAGGGAAATACTTTGTCAGGTCAGCTGAGCAGCTCCTGAAGAATGGACGACCGAGGAGGGGAAAGAGAGAGAGGAAAGTCACTGATAATTCAAGTTTTCAGTCTCTCTGGCAGCTCTGGTGCCTGAAGCTACATGGCTATCCTTCCAAGAGAAACACATCAGGGCACATTTGTGCAGGACCCCAATCTGATGGTCAGCCAGGAGTACCCAGGGAGTATTTTGCATGCTGTGCAATGGCCTAAGGGAAACATAAGAAACATAACATTGAGTCATTATATTTCCAAATATAATGGAAGGGCTGCTAAATCAATCTCTTGGAAATTATGAACCATAAGAATTGAAGCGGGCAACACAATTGATTCAGCAATTCTGCCTTACTTTGTGCTGTGGTTTGAGAGGAAGTGAGTTTTTTGGGATGCTGTGGTCAAACCAATAGGTGCTCAGATTTGAATATTGGCACCTGGTGTGGCCACTGAGGACATGGATACGCCTCAGAGAACAAAGGGGGTTAAAAGCAGAGACCTGCCAGGAAAACTTTCTCTTGGTTCCAGTCAGAGAAAGTTTCAGACCTCCCCTGCCCAGCTGCTGCCGGCTGGGCGGGGGTGAGACGAGAAGGTGCCTGGCAGGGCAGTGTGGGAGTTCTGGACAGGCACAGCCTGAGATTTTTAACCCTTTTCTTGGATGATGGAAACCTTACAAATGCTGATCCTCCTGGAGCTGAATGAGAAGAGAGATAGAGATGAGAAAAAGGAAATGGGCCACGAGAGAAGTGGAGAAGAATCCTAGGTGGGCGGAGGTGATGGAGTAGCCTTTGGCTGGACTTTTCTTGTACGGCCATGGACAGAACCAGTTTTCCTGTGACACAGAGACTGCTTCCAGGGGTAGGCAATGGCTTGGAGCCAAGAGAGTGCTGTGATGTTATGTGAAGGAGTGTGTGAACAGAGACGGCCGGTGAGGAGGGTGGTTGGTGCCCTCAATCTTCAGTGGAGGAGAATATCTGTGTTCTTGAGACCCCTCAGCCCCAGGGGGTGAAATGTCGGGGGGGACTGGTGTCCCGAAAGTGAGAGACTGTGCTTTTTTTGGAACTGGACAAAGCAACCTTAAAAGGAAAACCCTAGAAGCAGCTCTGGTCCATGCACAGTGGTGAAAGCACTGGGCATGGAAGGAAGATGTCACGATGATCTCCGGGTGGTGCCACGTTTGACATGGAAACACACGAGGTCTCAACTGTGTTTCCAGGGGAAGCCTATGGCACAAGAGGGACTCCTCACTCCTTGATGAACTGAGAATTGATTATCTAAAGGGTGGTGATGGACTGAGAGTTGGTGATCTGAGGGATGGATGTATTGGAAATTTGGTGGGGGAAGGAGGAAATGTTTTTGGAAGGTTTTCATTCTTTCTGTGTGTTCCTTTTTACATATAGCTGTAGGTTAATAAAGTTTTCTCTTCTTTGTTTCTAAGTGGGAGCCTCCTTTGCTCTATTCCTGGTCACATCTCACAGCAGACACCAGGAGAATGTATTTTCATGGGGGCACTGGCATTGCGCCAGCATCAAACCATGACACTTTGAAATACTGTCTTCCTGCCATTGTTACGTGACCTTTTCCACCACATTTCTCCATGCATTTTCAGTAATTCTTAGAGTATATCCTTTCACCTTTTCTACTTAAAAAAGCAGAAGGTGCAGGAGAAATGCATGTGCAAAAATAGAAAAAGGCAAAAATTTAAAAAAATTTATACAGTAAGTATAAGCAAAATATTTAGCAAGTTGGAATGCAAGTGTTAGAGGGAGCCACCTATTCCTGTCCGAGAAGCCTGTTTCCACCACTTGGTGGGTTCATGCGGCGAGGTGTCCAGCCTTTAAGGTCGAATGTCCGGCTAGCTGAGGTCAGCCAAACACCCAGCTGCAATCCTGCCAGCACCCCTCAGCGTCTAATGGCCTCGGGCTGTGCTGGCTGCAGACGGGCTCGCTGCTGCTAAGACGAGTAAAGACGAGCTGGACACTCTCTGGGGTCAAACTCAGGTTTATTGTGGATCCCAAGACGACAACCAGGGAGTGACCAAGAGAGGAGGGAGAAGCAAGGTTTTAAAGCGGGGAGGCATATAGGCGAGGGGATTACAAAGAACCAATAGGGAAAGGTAGGGGAGTTAACTTAACATAATAGACATTATGGAAAAACCAATTGCTACTTTGTAAGGGAGGGGCCCCGGGACCACAGCCAATCATAACCTCCGCAAAGAAGCTTCTGGTAACTTGGGAGGAGTGGGGGGTGATTGACTGGGCCCAGGGAGGAGAACAAGCATATATATAAGGAGATGAGAGGGAGGAGGAATTATATAACTTAAGGGATTGACAACACCAAGGGCGGGAGTAACTATAGTAACAAAATGAGTGGCAGGGCTATGGTGGGGAAACTGGGGAGGGCAGAACCGGTTACATAAAATGGGGGGAGCAATACAGAACATGGGGGAGCAATACGATAAACTTAACAAACACACTGCAACAGGTTCATCTATTCTGAAAAGAAAACTGATTACGCCAGGACTACAACTCCAGTACTTGGATGGGTGGGCACCCTGATTCTTAGAAGGTTCTGTGCTGTGTTTCCCTTATTTTCCCATGGGCAAATCCAGTCCTGTTAGGCTGAGATAACTTCCAGCGAAAGCCTCAGCACTTGACCTCTTGCACCAGCTGCTTTAGGCACTCAGTACCAGCTGAGTTAGAGAGCACGTTAGGTCAATCTATGTTAAGCTGACTGCTTTAAAGATGTTGCTGGACTGTAGGGTTAAGAATAACTTAGTAACATTTTTCTGATATATGAAATTATATTATTTCCTTTTAAAATTTTCATTTTTGTAATTTTTTTTTTTGTAAATGTTTCAGCTCTGCTGCAATGTACTATTGTTCTCAGAAATTTTTGACACATCTGTGGTTCAGTTTGAATAGGCAGTAAAAGTACTCATCCTGTTTTCCCCATCTGATATAAAAGAAGATAGGGCCTTAATTGCTTTGAATTACATATTTTAAAAAATTATATTCATTAATTGCTTTTCAAATAGCTACTTCTCCCCATACTGGGGAAATAATGTGAATCTGTCAGAAACAATGTGGTTTTAGTAACAATTGGTATTCCAGTAAGTTGAAGATAATTGAGGTCCTTCTTGTTTATAAAGGGGCTTTTAAATCTGTTAGATGTGTGCCTTTTACTTCTGCATGCTTTTTATGTGTTGATTGATTCACTTTAGTATCAGTTCAATCTATCTATTTTGTAAATGGCAAGAGCTTTCTTTCTTTGTGAAGACTGTTAAGGTTGTTTGGAGTAATTAGCCCAATGTTAATGAGGTAAGGTCTTCTTTTCTCCTTGAAATGCAAAGAACTACTGCAGTGCTGAGCAGCATTAGCAAGAAGGAGCATGGTAGATTTTGTATTCACAGCTGGCCATATAAAGTCGTGAGCTTTGCAGCAGGGAGGTTTAGACTTTTGGGGCATCCAGCAGAGTAAAATGGAGTAACAAATGTATTTTAGCCTTCCTACTGAAAACTGGTGAGAAAGAAAAGGCTCTGTACTTCTTGTTCATAACCAAGGATGTGCAGAGATGAGGATATGGTGCTGTTGTCCCTTAACTTCCATGTAGTGAAAGTTTTGATGTTCTGCCTTGCCCTTATAAAGCTGACTGATGAAGTCCAGGATATACTCCCTGTCAGGCCATGTTGCAGTTGACAGACTCATGTGATTTTTTGGATATGTCACTGAATTACGTTTTCTTGGGTTTAACAAATGCTTCTTCATCGAGGAACTGAAGCATCCACCTCCCTGCTATACAGCATAGGAATAAACAAACCACTTTTTTAGTCCTTGTGTTTTGAGTTTATTTGGAAATTGCCACAGAACAACCTGAAGTCTAGGAGAATGCAGCTAAAAAAAAAAGGGGGGTGGGAGGGAATTAATTTTTGATTATTTACTTAGTTTTTGCTGGGAGGTTTGGGGGTTTTTTGTATTTACACCACTCTGTTACAGCTGTGTCTGCTTTCCGAGACATGCTCATCATGACATGAAATGCTCTTAGGGCCTCATTACTTTCCTTCTCTGTCTCTTACAAGGTAGCTGACCTGCTGGGAAGGAGTTCACCTTCAGACCACCTCACTGCATACAGGTCTGATATTTGGTGTCCACTGCAGTTCAAAACAAACCCAAATTCTAAAGGAAGCTTTCCTCTCTGCAGTAAACATGTCATAGTAGACCAATATTTCATTGCCAGTCCTTTGTCTGCCCCATTTTTCAAATCAACAGAGCACTGCCAGAACAGCACAAGTGACAGGGGGCATTTCTGGAACTGGTCATTCTGGGGACTTTAATTTGTACCTGAGTTTGCTTCTGAATGGCTGTTGGCTGAGAAAGAGAGGATGGAGTGGAGCAATGCAGCATCGCCATTCCTGTGATGGCAGGCTGGCTGTAGTTGCACTAAATCTCCACAGTGGTGAAGATTCTAATGGTGAAAAAGAGTACCTCTTTTTCCTGGGCTCCGCATCAACAACCAGTTAATATGGCAAGATTTACCTTGCCGCTTAAGAGATAACTGGGCAGAGGAAGGGAGCACAGGTAGTACTGGTAACAGATGTGTCAGACAGGAGTATATAGAAGAGGAGCACTTTTAATGCCATTGTAATGTCTACTTATGGGAAAGACAGCCTTAAATGGTACATATTTGTTTTCATTACCAACTTCTACCAAGGCAGTAAAAAAACAAACTAGAAGGTTAGTGCTTTAAATGTATGAGAAGGCATACTGAAACTCAGTTCAGGTCATAATGATCAGTTTCTTATCCTCTGAGACCCCTGTAGAATAAAGCAAACAAATAGTGCAGAGACTTGAAAATCCCCAAACAACCATTTTGTGTCTATACTTCATTTAATACTAGTTGTAATCTGGGTTTTTCATGCTTACAAAGATCCTTTTTACAGGAAAGTAAAGGAAAGAGACAAGAGAAATTCTGCCAAAGGAGATTTTATTAAATCAACCCTGAGCATGTTCAAATGCAGCGACAAGCAAAAGAGTGATAAATACAATTACATGTACCTCTATTTTATTATATTTAACTTCACTGAGTGGCTGAACTGCGTTAGTGACTCAGCTGTAGCTATGAAAATCGCCTTAAGGTTTGCACACTGACATATTTGATTTCAGCATGACTCTGCTTGGATTACCGCCTTAAAATATACTGAAATATGTAAATTAGAATCTGAATGAGTTTTGGTTTTGCAACCTCCTATATGGCAGAATGCTTAAAATACAAAACTGAACCCTACATAACGATTGAATGCTTATGTTTGCTTTGAAAAATGTCTTAGATCATCTTGATATTTGTTTTTGTTAGCTTTTAGTCCACTTATTGTTGTCTGCCTGTGTTTTGGGTCTGGGACAATGAGTTAAACCAAATGTGCTGAAAACATCTGCTCCAAAAGTAAACATAGTCTTTCGCTGGAAATTCGGTGCAACACCCCTTGCTTTCTGTCCTTGTCAAATTTGCTGGGAATAGCAGTGGTGAGATTTAACTGATGAAGTTATATAATTATTCCTTTGAATTGCTCTCAGCCAGATTTTGCAGTCCTTCATCAAACAAGAGAGGCTGGCTGAAAAACTGTTAGTGCAAACAGCCAAGCATTATGCGGTGTGCTTTTAATCAAAATCACTTCCAAAATGTTAAAAAAAAGGCATTTAATTTCTTTTTCTTCACTAACAAAATCTTTTCAGAAATTCTACAGAGTCCCCTAAAACCCAGTGAGTTGGATAATCAATTGTTTGGCCCTGTTTTTCTTTGTAGCCAGTAATTTCCTTCTCTTGATGTCACATTGGTATTTTGCTATAAACAAACTCTTAAGAAACAAACCTAACCTTTCAGATTGTGGTTGCTAATTCTGCATGACAGATAATTACACAGGTTTCCCATATGTGTGTCAGAAAGCATATCTGAGAACATCTCGTGTACCTGGGAGGTATGAACTGAACTAATAACAGTAAACTAAAAATCAGTAAGGAAGGCCAAGAAAGGAAGTTGAAGCATCAAAAATCATAAATCCCATTTTGACATTTCTTCAGAACAGTCTTGTACATTCACCAGACACTATATAAGGGAAGAGTCCTACTCCATATGAAAGTCTTGGCTGAACACATCTAGCTCAAGAGAGGAAAAAAATACCCACTTCTCTCTTTCCATTTAGTACTTAAAACAATTTCAAACTTTTGGATTACGCCTCCTCAGAAAATGATATCTACAAATGTCCCCCCTCTGTAGCTCACGCAGCTTAATTCTGAGGCTATGGAAGACTGCTACAAGTTACTGGTCTGACTGTTCCTTGCCTAGATATTATTCCATTGTTTTGCACTGGGGCTTTGGAGGTTTTTCTTTCCCTACAATGCTTTGGAAGCCAATACCTGACCTCATAGTAATTAATTTGTTTTACCTACCTCATCACTCTACTTGTCCAAAACAAATTTCCTGAAAACTGTAGTGGAAGCTACTGATTTACATAGCTGGAGACTAGTAATATTTGAATCATTCCTCTTTGGCTCTACATTTCTGAGGGTTTTAAAATTAAGCAGAGAGGGATAAAAACAATGTGTGAGGAAATTATTATGCTATGGCCTGTTTTGAAATTAATTTGTGGAGCTTTTTTTAATAATCCTCCTGTTTGCTGATGGCTTGTTGATTTCATAGATCTACTGGAAGAATTTATAAAAGCTAGAGACTCCCAGGCCTTGGTAGACTTATATTTTTTCACTTCCAATAAAACTATGGATTTTCAGATGCATTTTGGTAGGTTTGCTTTGCTCTAAGAGGTTGATCACATCCTGCTTCCCCAAACACTGAACATTGGACCTGAAAATGGCTTCAATCACAGAAGAAAAATTTTGTCAATGGTGAAGCAGGTAATTTAAACAATTATTGTGCTGAAAGTACTACATCCTTAATAAGTTGTCTCTGTGAAATAAGTAACTTTCATTTTCATGGAGTTATATGGATTCTGAGTTGTGGGTTTGTCTGAGCATGGCACTTCTGTTCGGAATATACAAGGAGAGAAATATTTTCACTGTCACATACTTAGAAAGCAACTATGTTTGCTTATACTGTAGAAGAACATTCATGTTTTAAACAGACATGGAGTATAGGAAATGTTGGTCCCAAAGAAAAGTATTCATGAAGGCATTTAGACACGAGAAAATAAATGAAAAGGCACAGCTAGAATGAAATTATAACTTAAGCCTTGATTGCTGTGATCTCTTTAGTGCAATATAGTGATCTGCCCAAAAGAACAATAAATGCATATTTTTCATTTATTTTTAGAAGAGCTACTCTTCAGCAGGCTATTGGCCTTATGTCAATGCATTTTGCAGCGTAACAAAGAACAATAACTGCTACTGTCACAGAATCATACATAGTGTAAAAGATTAACAGGACCAATGTAATTATGGTCTTAATCATGATGTCACAGTGGTGTTTACACTTATAACAAGCAAAAACTGGAACAGCATCAGACCCCCAGGACTGAAGACAAGCATTGTGATTTACTTAAAATATAGAAAACTGTCTCTAATGTCCTGTTTCTTTTCAGTTTATGTTTAATATTGCATAAAGTTATGTTCTGTTGTTCAATCTTTGTTATAAGACTATAATGCATTCTGACATATGTGTTTACTTCTTCTGTCAAGGGGCTGCTATGTGTATTGTCTTTCTCTTTATTAAAATTTCTTGCATTATGTGCTGTACTTGAGGAATAGCTCTTGACATTGTTCTTATTCAAAATACTCAAGTGAAAATGATGGTTTAAAAGTGACTGCTTGAAAACAGCCATCACTGAAGTAACATTGTGGTTGAAGTTGGAAGGAATCTTTGGAGGTCATTTAGTCCAACTCTCTGCTTTAAGTAGGATCAGTGCAAGTGGCTTTGATTCTAGTTTTTCTGGCACTATCCCTACGCTCTTAGACAGTGTCTAGATAAATCTTCTGGGTCATCTGTCCCTGCTTCTATCTCCAGTATGCTTCCTTGTTTCGTTTGATTCAAGTCAGAAATTCATTCATTCTGTCACTCTTGCTTGATTTCTTGAGCCTGGATAATGTCCTTGAAAGTCAACTAGTTCTTCTGACTCCTCTGTTTTCTTTGATCAGCTCCCATGGGATTCTTCCAAGCCAGTCCCTGAACAGGTCCAAGATTGTTCTTTTGTAGTGATCCTGATTGTTGTGGTTTGAGAGGAAGTAAGTTTTCTGGGATGTGAAGTGGTCACCAATAGGTGTTCAGATTTTAATGTTGGCACCTGGTTTGGCCACTGGGGTCATTGGATACGCCTCTGAGAATGGAGGGGTTAAAAAGCAGAGCACTCCCGTGGGAAGTTCTGTTGAGTTTGGGTGAGGGAAAGAGTTCGGATCTTTCCCTGTCCAGCTGCTGCTGGGCAGGGGAGGGGCAGCCATGCGGCCGGGTGAGGTAGGCCGGAGCTTGGACCGAGACGGGAGGTGAAGAGGCCCTTGAGGATGGAAGGGTGGAGGAGCACGGAGAGGCATCGGGCAGCCACCCATTCCCCAGGAGAGAAAGAGAGAGCCAGCCTGTGTCTGTGCCTGTGCCACCTTGAAATCTGATAGCACGGCCAGCCAAGGAGGAGAAGGTGACGCTGCAGCGACAAGGTGCCTGGCAGGGCAGTGTGGGAGTTCTGGACAGGCACAGCCTGAGATTTTTAACCCTTTTCTTGGATGATGGACACCTTACAAATGCTGATCCTCCTGGAGCTGAATGAGAAGAGAGATAGAGATGAGAAAAAGGAAATGGGCCACGAGAGAAGTGGAGAAGAATCCTAGGTGGGCGGAGGTGATGGAGTAGCCTTTGGCTGGACTTTTCTTGTACGGCCATGGACGGAACCAGTTTTCCTGTGACAGAGAGACTGCTTCCAGGGGTAGGCAATGGCTTGGAGCCAAGAGAGTGCTGTGATGTTATGTGAAGGAGTGTGTGAACAGAGACGGCCGGGTGAGGAGGGTGGTTGGTGCCCTCGATCTTCAGTGGAGAAGAAGATCTCTGTTTTTGAGACCCCTCAGCCCCAGGGGGTGAAATCTGGGGAAATTTGGGTGTCCCAAAGTTGAGAGACTGTGCTCTGTTTTTTGGAACTGGACAAAGCAACCTTAAAAGGACAACCTAGAAGCAGCCCTGGTCCATGCACAGTGGTGAGAGCACTGGGCCTGGAAGGAAGATGTCACAATGGCAGATGTTCTCCAGGCAGTGCCTCCAGTGACAGGAAACACACGAGGTTTCAACGGTGTTTCCTGGGGAAGCCTATGGCACAAGAAGGACTCCTCTCCTCTTGATGAATTGAGAATTGATTACCTAAGGAATGGTGATGGACTGAGAGTTGGTGATTTAGGGGATGGATGTGTTGAAATTTGGTGGGGGAAGGAGGAAATATTTTTGGAAGGTTTTAATTTTCCCTGTGTGTTTTCTTTGTACTTAGAGTTGTAGTCTAGTTAATAAAGTTTTTTTTCTTTATTTCTAAGTGGGAGCCTGCTTTGCTCTATTCCTGGTCACATCTCACAGCAGACACCGGGAGAATGTATTTTCATGGGGGGTCTGGTGTTGCACCAGCATCAAACTATGACACTGATATTTGCAATGTTTCCTCCTTTTAGATGTCCTGAACTCCAGGTTCTCTCGGCTGCTCCGTCCTTATGTCCCCATTGTCCTTGTTTGTAAGAACCAGATCCAACATGTTTGCATTCAAAAACACATAATCACGGGGGATTATATGCGGTGCTTTTTATTAAGAGCTCTGGGAATCGGGGTATATTCAACCCAAATCTGACTCCGACCATACATCCGAAATGATCATGTTTTATACTCTATCGTTACATAACTTTCATGTTAATTATTAAACTTATATTGTTCTATTGTATACTTAAATTTAGCCCCTCTCTGAATTTCCAACATAGTTTCTCACTATTCTTCTTATGGTTATATAATAATTACATTTAATTACTAAACAATCATCACATCTAACAATTATATAATTTATCATACTGCTTACGCAGGTGCAGTTGATCTGGGAAAGCACAAAGCCTAACATTTTAGATTCTATCTTTAACTTTTTCCAGGGTTCCACTATCAAACAGATCACCTTACCTCATCATCCACTTCTCAGTCACCTGTCTTAGGAAATCCATTAACTTCAGATATCTCTATGACAGCTTGTGTTTTGCGGTGTTGTTCCTGCAGCAGATCATCTGGGTGTTGCCAGCCCCCCATAAGGACCAGGGCCTGCAAGTGTGAGCCTTCTGCAGCTGCCTGAAGAAGCCTTATCTACTTCTGGCTGATAAGATGGTTTGTAGCAGACATTCACCACAATGCTGCCCACACTAGTTTGCCCTCTAATTTTGACCCCTAAACTCCCAGACAGCTGACCACCTGTCCTAGGCAGAGCTCTGTGTGTTCCTGCTGCTCTTTCCCATTGAAGGGAGTCCCTTCTCTCAGTGCCAGCCTGTCCTTTGCAGAGGGCCTGTGTGAATCCATCACAGCACTCCAGCCATGTGACTCTTCCCACAGAGTTCCTGTGATCCAATCAAGACTGTAGCCCTGCTGTGGGACACAGATCTCCAATTGACTCTGCTGTTCCTCATTCTGCCTGCATTAACATGCAGGCACTGCAGAGAGGCCATGATCATTTCTCAGATAAATTGTTAGAGCTTCCCACAAAATGCTCCCTAATTACTGAAAAAGTAGTGAAAAAAAATTAAAAATGGGTTTGTTTTTCATTTTGTCTAGGACAAGGCTCTTGGATTTCACTTATTGGCATTATTCCAAAGGATGCTTTGAAAGTTCTGTAAGTTGCTTCATGTAAATTAGTTAATCTGTCTCAAGTCTGTGTAGAAGATATTAACTAAAACTTAAGTGGTTTATATCTATTTTTTCCCTTAAAACACGCACACAGGTTACAGAATCTCAGAGTGTTTGAGGTTGGAAGGAGTCTCTGGACATCATCTGCTCCAATCCCCCACTTAATCATGGTAACTGAGAGCTGCATAGAAGCATTCATGCATCTTCCAGCTTCTGACAAAACCGCATCGATAATGCACCTAAATTGGAGAAGAAAAGTAGCTGGGTATGAAAACACTTGAACATATTATGACTAAAATTCTTATTCTACAGAAAAGCTGCTAGCAACATTAGGGAGAAAAATTATTAAGACATTAATAGAAACTGGAACAGTATCTTCATGCGAAGTGATTTACCTGAAACATCAGCCAGACTGTTGATTTATTTGACTTGTGTCTCTGATTTTTTGTGAATAATGTTCTTCCTTGTTGCAGAAAGGGAAAATATACCATGACTTGCTGAAGAATAATAAAGACATGAAAAAGCCTAGCAGTAAAAGTGAAACAAAGAGTGATTTTTCAGTGACTTCCATAGAAGTTCCTTGAGATTTATGAAAATCCTTCATCTATAAATTCTTTTTATCCAGACAATTGGAAGCTAAAGCAAACAACTCACAAATACAAAACACGTTTTTTAACAAATGGTTGTAAATTTTTATGTATCTAATTGGAGTTTACTGAAATGAATAATGCTTTAAAGAAAATTTAAAATATAAGAATAAGTTGTATGATACAAAAGACACAAGATATGCCTTTGAAATGAAAATGTGAATTAAGAGACAAAACCACCATAATTTCAGTTAAGTAAGAACAAAATAGACATAGATTTACAAATTCCTCAGAGATATCATTTTCAGGTCTTTCATACCCTTATAATATAATGTGATTTCTCAATCAAATTCAATGTCTTGCAGGGTCTAGGCTTTCGCCTGTGTAGAGAAACTTGAGATTATGGAAACACAACTAGACACCTTCTGCACCAGTTCTTTGGACATAGTAAAAATTATCCAAATAACTGCATTTAAGGCCCCCAGGAAGAGCTAAAGAAAATTTGGTTTATGCTGAATGACTGCAAATGAGAGGGCAAATTTCATTCAGGATCCATAAATGCAAGGAAATGCACTCAAGAAAAACTAACATTATCTTCACTTCAAAAGGTATTTTAATTACTTGTTACCTTAAGAAAAAAAAAATGGGTCCATTAAAAACTGTTCTCTTAGGACCAGTTGCAGAGTTGGTTAAAAGGATGAAGAGAGTGAAGAGCTTCCCTGGGAAAGAAGAAGAGAAAAATTAAGTGAAGAATAATGTGGTGTGTATATACCTATGGGTCCTATAAGCCTAGGGCAAAATCTTTAGTCATCAGGCTGTAGAGAGATAGAGTACAGGAGTGTTTAGAATAGCACTTAGGCAAAGTAATGGAAGACAGCTATGATAAACATCAAGTGTCTGGATGTATCTGTAATTTTCCAAATGTTAGAGATGTTAATCCCCATTAAACCATACTTTTTTAGGCTTTTTTCTTAAAGTCAAGGTTGTCAGCAGCACCCAGCCACAAAAGATTTCATGTATTTCCATTCACAGTATCTCCACAACTATTTTACATCACATACTGAAATGAGAAATTGAGTATTATCTACTCAATCAAGAGAAGAAAAGGTGCCATATCATCAGCTCAAATTTTCCCTTCTGTCAAGAATAAAGATCTACAGGGAGAGCCCTACTTGCCCTCTTTATTTTGTCAAAAATGAGGTGAGAGACTAAAATTATACCTGTGAATACCTCATCTTTTCTGCAGAAGAAAAATCAAAAGCAGTAAATTTAGAAAGTACAACAACACATAAACCAGTTTATAAATATATACATAAAATGGAAAGTATATGATGAGAATGTCTTTTATCGCTATAGTAGGTTCTTAGGATGCCAAAAATATGAGATTTCAAAGATTTTTATTTGGGAAGGCTATTTTCCGCTGTGACTTCCAAGCTCTTAGTTTACAAATTCCTTTCCTAAAATGTCACATTTATTTCTAAGTGGCTTTGATGTGAAATATTGTCTGGTTGGTTTTTTTCTGTATTACGGTAGAGTACTTAATTTAAGGTAATTGCGTCTTTTGATGTACTGTGATTTTGCATAATTTTATTAGTCACAGAATAAAACCATGGAATTGAATAAAAAAAAGAGAACCTTTCTAAGCATGTTTGACTGCTAATGATATCTATGGAAGTTATTATTGTTTTGAATATAATACCATGCCTGCAATATTCTGCAATATGGATTAAAATT
This sequence comes from Ammospiza nelsoni, assembly GCF_027579445.1. Lineage (NCBI taxonomy): Eukaryota > Metazoa > Chordata > Aves > Passeriformes > Passerellidae > Ammospiza > Ammospiza nelsoni. Next base: position 26,830,882 of record NC_080669.1, read on the forward strand.
GAGTGCCATACAGCAAATGAAGACATGATCTACTGCAGTTAAGATTTTAAAACTGTGATTAAAGGACAATTTTTCTGACCTGATCCCCTGAAAAAAAAAAAAAAAGCTGTGTAACCACATTAGAGTCCTTAATACACAGCTGAGGTGTTTGTTCTGCAAAGGAAATGGTGAAATGGCTTTTCAAATGCAGCAGTTATAGAGGGAATGATTTTTTAGAACTCTTTAAAGTGTAAGACTGACTGCATTATATTCAGAAGGATATAAATAGAGCAAGAGTATATTGAAAATAAAGAAAAGAATTGCTGTTCTCTATGTCTGTGGTATACCCTGTTTGATATTTCATTCCTATTTTGCAACAAAGAGTCCTAGAACATGAAAAACAAATTTATAATAAATAGCCTTTGCCATACCTCCAAAAAAAAATTGATACAACTTCCAAACACTGCTATCAAAACCCTTTACATTCTGAATTATTTTAAAAAGTATTTCTTTGATAAAATACCCAATTTCTGTTTCACTGCTACTCTTTTTCATCCAAAGTCATGCACTGCATATGGATACCACTTAGAGTAAAATTGTGTCCCCAGGCAACTGTCATTCTTCTCTGCAAAGGAACATCACACTAAGTTAACATATATATTACTCCTTTACACTGCCCAAGTATTTGGGGCATCTGCACCAGGAGATTCCACATGAGTACACCCTGAGCATTTTAAAGGCAGTGGCAAGTGAAAAAAAGATATGTTGAGGGTACATTTAATACACATTTTTGAGTGTCTAACCCTTTAGAAATCCATTTTATATCCTATGTCCTGTCCTGTTATGAGCTGCATCCCATATATAACAACTTGGTGCCCATTTGGCAATAATGCCTGGAACAAGCAGTTTTCTCCCTGCTGTCACCGTGGTTTTGCAACAGGACATTAGCATACCCCAGCAGACACTGCACTCACTTTAAGAATCTTTGCATCTAGTGTAAGAAGGACAATTTCACACTGTTAAAATAGAGATTGCTTTCTGCACATGAAATCAGGTCATTTTCCATACCTGCAGTTAGATTTGTCTGTGCTAACAGTCTGAAAACAGAGATACTGGCATCTATCAAGCTGGAAATAAGTGCTGAAATGCTGTGGTTAGTGTAAAATATGAATAAATAAAATTTAACTATGAAGAAGTTTTAGGCAGATGCCATCTTCACAGTGGAAAAAGTCTTTATTTTTTAAAATGGAACAGATTCTTCAGATCTAATTTTAACATTGATTTAGACAACAAAATTACACAGATTGGTTATGTACAGTTTCATAAATACTTAGGAACAGTAGCTGTTCCTTTCTATAATTTCACCAAATGTATGTGAAATATATACAAATGCAGCATTTAGCCCTTGCCTGGCTTCCTAGTGGAAGTCTTCAGCCTTTGAAGTATGTAAATTCTTCCAGCTATTTTTTTGAACTTCCTAGAGTAATGCTAGCCTGGGAAAATTCATTGTGAGTTTCATGGCATTTGATGGTTTTTCTTCTTTCAGCTGCCATTCGTGGATTCACAAAGACAAGAGTCTTGTCAATGAACTAATAAGCGCTTAGGTTTGCAGCCAACAAAAAGAACCACAAATATATGGGAAGTTCTGGGTTTGACAATCCTGCCTTCTAATGCTGGGTCAGATATTTTTCTGTATCAAACATCAGTTTTCAGTGACATTTTCCCACTCCTGGTGAAATGAGAAAAGTGAACATATGTGAAGAGGGTTTTTCTTTTCCTGTCTTCCTTAGTGCATGATGTTGCACCATTTTTTTTCTCCTTCTTCCTAAGTTGTGTGTTCATTGTTCTGTAAAAGCATATTATTAGAGCAAGATCTTACTCTTATATTCAGCTCACATTTGGTAAACATAGACACATAAACAGATGCAGTCTTCCTTATCTAGCAAATAACCTTAATAACTTTGTCCTTTCCTTCTTATTTTCATTTTTTGGCTCATAAATCTTTGTGTATTATAGCTTCCACACCATAATATAGGAAAGCAGATTCTCTCCTGGCTCACTGGAGCTGGTCAAAACCCAAGACCATTTGTTCTATTTAAGAAGGAACTTTCACACAGTTTGGGGTCTCTATGAAATAAAAGAATAGCTGTTGTGTATTATAGTACACAACAGTTAAGCATCTAATCTAAAATAATACAATATTTATTTTCTCCTTACTACTATATTAAGTTTCTTCTAATTGTATATGTATCTAGTGAAAGAGACTCAAATAGGTAATTGCTGGAGACATTTCATCTTCCCAGTCCTACAGGAAGCAGCTAGGCTGAACTGCTATGTATCTTGAGGATGACAGTATAATGTTTGAAAGTATGTTGTGAATAATTTCCTCATAACTTCCCCAGGCTCTCCATCTAATACCTAAAAGCAAAGCTTTGAGGCGTGTTCATGTTAACACATTGCGGCTTGCCAGCTACAGGAACTGCTCTGGAAAATCCCTGTATTATCAAAATCCAGGTCAGAATTATTATATAATCTCAAAAGGAATAGCACATTGACCTAAATCTAACAGTTTAGGAGCAACAAAATATCCTGTGTGTTAAGACACCTTGGATTTTAAGGAAAATTAGAGAATTACCAATCCTTTGTATTTTTCCAGTTTCAATCCTGTGTACTTTTCCAGTGCAAACAATTCTTTTTCCAATGAAATAGCAAGAGAACAGAAGGCGAGGAGAGGAGGAGAGGAGAGGAGAGGAGAGGAGAGGAGAGGAGAGGAGAGGAGAGGAGAGGAGAGGAGAGGAGAGGAGAGGAGAGGAGAGGAGAGGAGAGGAGAGGAGAGGAGAGGAGAGGAGAGGAGAGGAGAGGAGAGGAGAGGAGAGGAGAGGAGAGGAGAGGAGAGGAGAGGAGAGGAGAGGAGAGGAGAGGAGAGGAGAGGAGAGGAGAGGAGAGGAGAGGAGAGGAGAGGAGAGGAGAGGAGAGGAGAGGAGAGGAGAGGAGAGGAGAGGAGAGGAGAGGAGAGGAGAGGAGAGGAGAGGAGAGGAGAGAGGGAAAAAGAAAAAGAAAAAGAAGAAGAAAAAGAAAAAGAAAAAGAAAAAGAAAAAGAAAAAGAAAAAGAAAAAGAAAAAGAAAAAGAAAAAGAAAAAGAAAAAGAAAAAGAAAAAGAAAAAGAAAAAGAAAAAGAAAAAGAAAAAGAAAAAAAAGCCATTTGAAATGAAAACAATATGTAAATTTAGATCAAGCTGATGACCATATGGAGATAAAAATTCTATATTCTCAGTAAGAACTAAAATTCAGCATCAAGTATTTTTTAATTTACATAATGGGTGTTGTACATATTTGCATATGGAGGTGAGTAGGAAATATTCACAATAAGGCAAAATTGCCCCAAATAACACTGTCAATTATGACAGACATGATCATTACTTTTTAAATGAATTTTGCTTTAGTAACCTTTGTTTGGGTTTTGTCTTTTCTTTGTTTTACTTTTCTTATCTTTGTCTTTTTCTTTCTTTTGTCTTCTGCTACCTTCAACAGTAATCATATTTAAACCAAGATGAATTTGAAGATTAAGGGATGTAAAGTGTTGTACTAGGTGATATTGATGTGCATATTTTTTAATATATATATGAAAGAAAAGCAGGGGTGTTTTTCTAACTTCTTTACTACCAACTCTATGCATTTATTAGATATGAAAAATAAGAGAACAGATAGTTTAATGATCATAGTCCTAGATATAAAAGTTATTTTAATGGTGTCCCTGAACTGTCCTCATAGATAATAAATAGGACACGGCTTAGTTTTAATTTAAAGATGATTAATTTTATGCAAAACATCGGTTTTTTTACCACTCAATCTATTTTATCTGGAGTCCCTAGGTAACAGATTTAAAATTATCCTTCACCTGTTTCCATGAAAAACAAATACAATTTGATAAAAAGTAAACATCAGCAAGAAAAAAATTCTGATTTGGGCCAACTATGCAAAATATAATGAAAATAAGATAAATTGATTCATCATTGTCTTATGGAAGTGGAAAAGAGAGAGAGATTTTCCTTAAAACAGAGATATTTTCCTTAAAACTGTAGATCAGAGACCTGACACACCTACACTGACAGCAAAATTTCTGTCAGCATTCAGAACAGTAGAGTAAAGGGAGGAATTTGTCTTCATCTTCTTCTGTTTGTTTTCTTAAGTAGACATTTTAAAAGTCCATTGTACATCTGCATATCAATGTTTATATGTGGAAAATGTGTGAGAATTATTCCTCTGATTCTGTCTACGTTATAATTTTCTTGGCACAACTTGCAGTAAAATATATATCATTATAGATACTCATTGTTTTGTATATATTTCTGATTTTAGACAGAATTAGTTTTGCATTTGGGAAAAATTAAATATTTCTTATAATTTTTAACAGTATTCTTTAGTTATTTTGGTTTTTCAAATATAAGATATGCTGACAAATGATTATCCGTGTATTAAAGCATTGTCTGTGTATGCCAAATAGGGACAATTGTTCTTGATTACTGCAATTTGTTAAAGAAGGTTCCGGGCCCTAAATTTTAAGGCAGAGTCAATTTTATTTCAGCTTGATGTGGGTCACTCCTGAGAGGGACCCCGAACAAGGAAATCCCGGGGCCTTTCTGCCCCTGCAGTCTCTGCAGTTGGTCCCCACAGCTCCACACGCACCCTGCACGCACCTCTTGCTCCAACGGGCCAGATTAAGGGTCAGGGTTCTTCTAACTCCTTGCTGTTTTCATCTCTCTAACTCCTCCATGTTCACATGGGCAGGCCATTAATTGTTCTTATCTTTCAGTTTGGGACCAGCTTTGGGCCCTCCAGGGTCTCAGGCCTAATCTGAAGGGTAAACCTCTGTTTTACTCCCTTGGTCAGCCATTCATGTTAACAAAGTTCATTTGAAGTTTACCTGTGCCAAGCTTTAAGCCAAGGCGAAGTTTTCAATTAAAACTTAAACCTACACAATTAAGTTCTAATATTCTATAAGTAAAGTTGCTTTAATCCCAAACAATCTCACTTCATGTATTACAGCATAAAGGGTATTTGGTTTAATTAGAATTCATATTATTGTTAGATGTGTTGTTTTGTGGTTGTATAAACGCAGTGTGGTGGTTGTAAAAATGCAGTGTGTTGAAAATTAAGATCCAACTGCGACTCAGGAGCCATTACAAGGATTTTTTTTTTGTTTTGTCTTACCTCCATTCCTAGTTAAAAATGTGTGTGAGGAGCTGGTTAAATTAAAATAGAGAAAAGTGATAATGTGAAAAGTCATATGTTGAGGTTTTTTTCCTTTCTTTTGAGGATTAGTAATCTCTTTATTGATCTGGATGACTGTGTATTCTCATGAAAACTATTGGCAATCTGTCAGAGGCATGGCTGAAATGCCAATGGGCAGCAAGAGGTAGCTTTCAATGCATGAAAAGCCAATCATGATAGCCCAGCAAGCATTTTTTGTGATTTGAGGTGGACAGAGGTCCTTGGGTGATGGAACCTGGCCTCTGGGAGTGCTTGCAGCACGGCAGCTGCTGTGCTGCTGGTGGAGGTGGACACTGCATGCCCAAACATAGTACAAACATAGGTTTTGGTGACTGACTGCAAAATAATGGCAATTACTTTACAAATAGAACTACTAACTGGGGCCCAAATCTGGAATTTTTACTAATAACATGTGATCTTGAGTCAGTGTTCTTATATGGAGAAGGATGGACAAACTGCTGTTCTGACCTTTTATCAGTAATTCTTATCTTATACTCCATACTCATGGGTTTACTAGATTAAGTAAGCCCCTCTGCGGATTGGTTTATGCTAATAACGTTGGAAGGTTTGGATTAAGTCTGGAATATGAAAAGACATAAAGCATTAGCAGTTTTGTGACTTAACGTCTTTGTTTCATGTTTGAGTTTTTAAAAATAAATTATTATGATTTTATAATTTAAATATCAAATATGGTATAACTCTGGAAAAAATGTAAATACATTTTAGGCACTGATTATTTTTTTTCTCAGTGAAATTATAAACATCTTTGTATAAATGCATAATCCCCATTTCCCATTGCTTTATTTAATGCTGTCCCATGATCCTTAATACTAGATCAATACTATAGATCAGAAGGTAATTTTTTTCGAGGCTAAAGCTATCCTCCTAAGGAAATGCAATTTTGAATGGAAAATTTTGTAGAGACACTTCTTACATTAGGAAAATTATTAATGTGTTTGTCTGGGTAATGTTTGTCAGTGATTTAGACAGTTTTCCTGTTACTCTCTGCTGTGTATCTGCTGGAGTTGGGGATTTCTAACTTAGCTTATTCAGGTGATGCCACCTAAAATAGCAATGGCTCTGGGTGCTTTTCTCCATTAGACAAGCACTGCTGAAAATGTAGGTTATAAGTTTCTATTACATAAATGAGATGATGTCTTAGAAAGTTTATTACTCCAGGGAACTTTGGGTCTACTCAACAGACACCTGAGGGGCATAAAGCAAAGGCTCCACAGACTATTTTTAGGACTTTAATGAAAGAAGAGAAAACCATTCTGCCTGGGGTCCTGCCTTCACTCTCCATTTTGCACCATGTTGTAATTGATGGGGAGCCAAAAATCTACAGAGGTCAAGAGCTCTTATTACAGGATTTGAAACTCACATGACAGCTGTGAGGGCAGCAGTATAACTTGACCTTCTTTCTTATTTTTAAGGAAAAAAACAAAAAAAACCCAGTGAATTCAATTCTTAAAGATACTTTCAAGTTTTTCAGGGACCAGCACTTTGATACCTCTATAAAATCATCTACCAAGGCTGGGAAGAGAAAGAGGGATGTTTCACAGGAATGCTTTCACCAGAATGCTGGTGAAACTCAAAACATTCCTTATCTGGTCTTTATTGGATTTAATTTTTCTTTCATTCTGTATAAGCTTTCTGCCTGTTTGGAGATTCTTCTGGTAGATTCCTAAAGGCAAGTCAAGACTGCCTTTCTAGTTCTCTCATTTTCTTCTCAGCTTTAGATATATATTTTAGAAAGGATATATGGTTTTACTTCAATAGTGCTTTTGTCTATACTTCACTGATAGTTTTGGAGATGTTAGTTGAATTTTTTGAAAATGTGGATTGCTTTCTTTCTCAGTTTCCTTAAGGAATGGTAGTGTAAGAAGTCAATCCATGAGATTTGTCTTCTTTTTAAATTATAAGTAGTCTCTTCCATTGAAATTAGATAGAAGTCAGTAGATAACTGTTAATTCAGGATATTTGTGTGGTAAGGACACCTAAGTTCAGGTGTTTTCCTGTTGTATCCATTATTTATTGCATTTCCACTAATCTCCAAACTGACCAGCAACAGCAGGAAGCAAACTCAGCTTTCCAGACTTCTCCAAATTGCTTTTGCATGTAGGGACAAAGGGACTATCTGCAACACTAGGAAGAATCCCAGCAATACTTATTATATTTTTCTGAGTTCCAAACAAGTTATTTGTTGCTGTGTGCCTAGTCTAGCAATTAAAAAAAAAAAAAAAAAAAAAAAAAAAAAAAAAAAAAAAAAAGAAAAAAGTTAAAATCTGGCTTATAAATTTTGAAACTGTCTCATTATGATATCCTTCACATATAGTGAGTTTCCCTATTTAGCTGGAATAGGACACAAACAGTCTAGGAGGGTGTGGGAACAGAAATTGTGATGAAAACCAGTCTTCTTAAATTCCTTCTGTGGAAAGAATATCTTCTCCCTCACATCTCCTTCAATTAAAATTCTACTCATTCTTCTGCTAGACAAAGTGAATGTAGCAGGAGGTAGGGCCCTCTTGTCAGGGCCCTGCTTCCATGGGCTTTAGGAGTTCAGCTTCGTTTTCCCGTGAGCATTAGTCAGCAAGTTACTTCTAGCTTAAAGATCCTTTCTGCTGTGGAAGTATTTTCAATACTTTCAGGCCTGTTCCAACACTTTAAAAATCACAAGAGAGATTGACCATACTTGAATCTTATTAAATTGACAGTCTCTAGCTTGGCATTTGTTCTTTGTGCAGTTCAAGTGTGACACAATGAGCATAAAATGCCATGCCTCTCATTTGATTTAGTTTTCTAAAACTTCCTACTCCTCTTTTCCTCCATGTTGTTGTCAGGAAGACATGAAGTTATATTTTATAATGTTGACCTTAAGTTATTAACTGAAATTAAAATGAACAATTAGGCACCTTTTAAGACAGAATTTTTGCTTTAACATGAAAAAGCAAAAGACCATAACAGGTGTAGTTCAGCTTCCCAAAGTACTTTTTACAGATGCTCCCAGTTGCATTTCCAGCTTTATTCTTACTGATGAAGTGAGTCTGTTACTGACTTCAATTTTTTTCATGGAAATAATTGAATTAATAACTAGATAATTTAACTCAATCAGATTTTTGAACAGATTTTAGACTGCATAACTAAGCAATGTGTGTCAGGGCAGGAAGTTGTTCACCAACAGTTGTTTTTTGGAGTTGGCACAGCTGTGCTTAATTCAGATTTAATGCTAGTTTGATTCCTGAATTAGTTACTGTATTTTCAATATCCTAAAGGTATTGGGAACAAAAAAACTGCACATCCTGGAAAATACATATGTGCAAGAAATATCAAATACTTCCCTTTTTCAAAACTGAAGCTAATATATTTGGTTCTTTTAACTAGTTTGTTTTCAATACTTTGTCTCAAGTGTGTCTGTCAAAGCTGAAAAAGTATTTTGTTTGTTGGTGCTACCAAAACCAGCCCATTCACAAGGTGAGGTTCTTAGTCACACAAACACCAGGGACAATTAAATTTCTATTTAAATCAATCTAATCACTGGAAAGTTAATTTTTCAGCTGTTTTTAAACACATTGCTGGAAAGTCAGCATGACGGAAATAAAAGTGCTGATAGTGTTGCAATGATGCATGCTGTCTCTCCAGATCTGGTCATACTATACTCAGCAGAGATATATATAATTGGGCTGCTCCAAGGGTATTTTCAGACTAATGTTTAAAACTGATGTATCATAGCAAATCTGTAATAACGATTGTATTGGAGTACTGTAGGGAATCATAGTTGCAGGTGAGGTGATAATTCTTCTATTATAAAACATCAGCTGAGTAGTGTTTATTTATTTTTGTGTTACTGTGGGTTAGAAAGACATTGTCTCTGAAGAGAGAGGATTTCCTGTTAGTAGTTATTAATGCTCAGAGATTTTGCAGCCCTATCATTTTGGAAATAAAATACTTGGCTCTCATAACAGGCTTCTTTTTGTGTATTTGCTTCTTGTATCGGTCTCCTATCATGCTGAAGATCTACCTCATGTAGTAAGATTACTCAATTCACACTTATTCTTGCTATATCAGGTATTGATGGATAACTTTCTAACAGCTCTTGCATCTCTGTGCAAATGAGATAACAAATTTTAGTGTTGGAGTTTCTGTGATTCTCAGGCTGCAGTCTGCCATAAATGTGAAGTCTGCCTGTGGTGAGGGTTGCATGGCTGAGTGGCATTCTCCTGGAGCCATTGTGTGAGCCTGGTGGTACAGGTGTGTGGCCAGAATTAGGGACAGGCCAATGCACTTTTCGGGGTACATCTCTTACAGAGGTCTACAGTGGGGGTCTCTGTAGGACTTGCTCTCTTGGGGACACAGCTTCTGCTGTTACATGCAAGCATCTCCCCAGTCAAATTGCTTTGTATAATCTTTTGGTAAAATCTTTTGGTAAAGCCTGATATAAATTGTGACGGGAGGTAGGAGTAAGACAGACCCCAGTAGACGGACACTCTTGTCTACTCTGTGAAATGTGGCTGGACAGCTTCTAGGGGAATCTGTCTTACAAAATGGTGCATCAGTTCTTCAAAAGAACTAAACACACTCCTCTGCCATGCACAGAGAACAGAAAAAATATGCGAAGAAGGCAAGGGTATATGTGGGAAAAGACCTTTGCTTCCCTACTCTTGAAGACATGTCTTTATTTGACATAAACTGTGGATAAATTATTCAAGAATAATTAATCACCTAGAGATACTACTCATGTAATGCAACCAATGCCATTGTATTTTTTTAATTATTATATTTGTGGATTGCAGGAAGGAACATGATATGAGCAAAATCCAAGTCCTCTGTACCTGGATTTTGAATGAAAGATACGACTCTTCAATTAGTTCAGGGAGATTATGAGAAGTTTATCCAATCTATTCGATTTGAGATCTAAAATGATTCAGTAAAATTACACAGATGAAGTTTTACTAACACCTACTAGGGTTAATTAAGTCATACATTAGCATTAAGCCCTCTTTTCCTTAAGGACACAGCAAACAAAAATTACATTGACAGTCTGTGAAGCTTATTCCTTTCTCTGTAGACTATGGCTTGATATAATATTGCTGAGACTAGGATTAGATCATGTACTGATCAGAACCACCTGGTATTTTGCCTAAACGCAATGAATGGAGGATCTTGAATGTACTTTTAAAATTATTTTTATTTCTTCTTCATCTCTTCTCACATGAAATAATTGACAAGATGGCTGTGAAGCTATCCTATGCACATAACTGCACATAGGAGGTGGTGAGCAATTGGTACTTCTTGTGAATGGATAATTCACTTCATAATGTATGCTGGAGTTAAACACCAGAATTTTCTCTTTGGTGGTTTTTTTTTTTTTTTCTTGTGGGAACAGTGTGAGGTTATCTATCAGCAGACAGAGTAAAGCAAAATCAAATAACTTTTTTGGAGTTAAGACCTGAAAAAATATGAGGAATAGCAAAACTGTTCCTGTGAAAATGAACCGTATGGTATGTGTGTCCTTCAGCTGGTCAGTGTGTCAACATGAAGCAGAAAACCCAGCTGAAATAGATATCTGAACTAAGTAACCACTTACACTCAGATGAAAAATATTTTATTTTTCTAGAGGTAAGTGGAAGCAAAGTTTTCAATTAATTATAAATGACATATCAGGCTAGGGTTCAGTGGGCTCCTTGGTGCTGTCTATCGTGTTGTCCTCCCTGAGGAGTCCAAGGGCAGCATTATGCTGTTCCTGTTTCAGAAAGAAAGATACCCAAGCACACAGTGCTCTGCACCAGCCACTTGCAACAAAGCTATGGAACAGAGGACAAGAAATCCATCCACATACAAGCTGAAGAAATAAAACAAATTCATGACTGTATCTGCATCTGCTTCAGGAACATATGCCATGCAGCATATAAAACTGACTGACAGTGTAAATTTTGTAACCAGAAATTGTGTCAGCTAGATGCAGTTATACGGAAATTACTGCTTACATGCTTCTGAGTCCATCATCTTTATTTGGTTGTCAGGTATAAACAGTGATAAACTGAGGCAATTGTCAGTGTTAAAGATTTACAGAAAATGGACAGTCATAATGACAGCATCTTGCAGGCAAGTCTTGTCAAGTCAGGCAAAGTATTTAATATCATATTTTTTTTATTTAGTATTCCTTAAACACCCCTGCTTCATCAAACTAATGGGAAATAAAAGTTACCTGTCTTTGTTCAGATACATTCTGAATATCTCTTTTACCTCCACTATGACTTATACCATTAAAATAAGTAAGTCTTGATTAAATGTTGTGGTTAATGTTTTTACTGACTGTAAGCTTTCAATACACACGCATTGAAGTTGAATAACAAAAATACCTGTTTAATTCTATTGTGTAATCTGACTTAAATGCAAAATACATTCTTATCAGAGGTTTTAGACCAAAAAATCAGCTTAGACTTGGTGATCAAACTAAAGGAAAAAGTATCAGTTTTTTCTGCCTTTAGTTATATTTTCTTCTTAAGGATTGCTGATACAAAAAGGGGAGGGAAAATTATTCTTAGTGTGTCATAAGGTTTTAGTGTGTCATAAAATTTAAGTGTGTCATAAGGTTTGTTGTTTTATGTAGTCATATGTCATCACCAGGAAACATCAGGATTATTTTCGTAGCTGTAGCTTTTAACGCGTAAGTCACAAATGAGAGCTTCCCTGGACTAAAGCCACAAAAATCTTTTTGCCTTCAATACAGATTACTGTTTTGACATTTTAGCTCTGAAATTGGGAAGAGCAGATGAAAGGATGAGTTACTTGATTGCTGATTTTAAGACAATTTAAAGTCTCAGTAGTTTAAGATGAGAGAAACAATGGAAACTGCATTGTAGCCTGAATTTAATGGGTTTATGAGGGAGATGAGAGTTCTAACCATAGCTTTGCCAAGGTTTTGATTGTTCCTTTGTTTCTAGGTGTGTTGATGGTAAATCAAACCAGATTGACAACTCTTTCTGAAGTTTAGTGGCTTGTACCATCCACAGATGGCTTTTGTAACTATCAGGGCTATATATAAGAAAATTATGTCAACTATGCATAAATGCTAAAAGAAGTAGCCTAGTGGAGTCCCTCAGATATCTTATCCTCAAAATCCATTTCTAAAAAGTATGATCCAAAGGGGAGTGTGTGTGCAACAAGACATAAAGGTATTGAATAGACAGTGACAGGAGGAAGAAAAATCAGAGGACACTTCTAAGGTGTGATGAAGAAATTTGTTTAGAAGACCCCTTCATCTAATGTTTAAAATAGTTGATCTATTGGTAGAGTAAGCATCCTGCAACTGAATTTATGGCAGAGGAATAAGGGTGATAAATCATATTCAGTGGGGTTTAAAAGAAAATTCATTAGACAAAATGACATAAAATCAATAAAAACAATTCAGCCTGGAAACAAACAAAAATTCAGCCTGGAAACATAGCAGTGAGGGTCAGAAAACATGCAGCAGAAATACTGCTACTTGTTAAATTAAACTGTGCACATGATGGAGTTTCAGATGGAAGTCTGGCCCTGCTCAGCCTCTCTGTGAGAAATGTGGAAACTGCTACAGATCATGTAATTTCCAGCCAGCTATTATAGCCTGAAGGTGCTAGGCTTTCATAAGACACTCATAATTCTGACGGAAATTGGGCTCTGTTGAGGTGGAATAGACTTATAAATTTTAGGTATTTACAGAGAAGAAGCATCATTATCAAAGCCAATCTGTCATGGCCCTGATGCAGCACCAGTTCAGGCACAACAAAGCCTCTGAATGCCGACTGTTCCCTATCTAGTTCAGCATATTATGCTTTCATTTCAGTCAGAGATGCAGAATCGGGTCACTGCAGCTGCCCTGGATTTTTCACTATGGAGAGGAAATGCTGAAGGCATTTTGGCAGAATCAGAACCCAAAACCTCTGGGTTCTTGTGAGGCACTGAGGGCTCTTGTAGCGCTGAGGGTTCTTGTAGCTGGCTCAGTGTCAGACACAAAGCTGTCAGACATGCACCCTGAAATGGTTACACTGTGAATCAAACTGAGGTCAACAAGGACTGGGAAGGCTTCCAGAGGTGTTGTGTCAGGGCACAGCACTTGACCCTAAAGCGTTACCATATCTATAATTTCTTGTATGATTTAATTCACTAGGGTTTCTGCCTTTGATTTCCCCTAATTTTTCTGTGATTAAGACATAATTGCTCAATCAATAGAATAGTAACACCATTCTTGTGCAATAAAGGAAAAAAATTTCCTCTTTAAATTCTTCATAAAATAGTACCAGTCAAAAATGAAAAAGGAAATAAAATTTTATTGTGCAAAATATAAGCTGGGAGATATAATAGAACTGATAGGAAAGAAATATTGTTTTCTTAAAAATAGTGGGAATTCAGTAGCAGTCTGTGCTCACAGCCCAGAAAACCAACCATATCCTGAGCTGCACCAAAAGCAATGTGACCGGCAGGGTAAGAGAGTAATTTCTGAGTTCATCTTTGGGGTCCCCAACACAAGAAGGATATGTATCTGTTGGAAGGAGCTCAGAGGAAGGCTGATGATCCAAGGGTTGGAGCACCTCTCGTATAAAAACAGGTTGAGACAATTGGGATTGTTCAGCCTGGAGAAGAGAGGGTTCTAGGGACACCTCACTGAGGCTTTCCAGTACCAAAAAGGGTTTTTTTTTTCAGAAAAAGAGGAGTGATACAACAGCAAGGTGAAGGTTTTAAACTGAAAGAGGAGATATTTAGATTAGATCTTAGGAGGCAATTCTTCAGTGTGAGGTGTGAGACATGGGAAGAAGTGTCCCAGAGGAGCTGTGGGTGCCCTCTTCCTGGAACTGTTCAAGGCCGAGCTGGATGGGGCTTTGAGCAACACGATCTTAAGGGTCACATCCCTGCCCTTCATGGGAGGACTTGAGCTAGATGATTTTTAAGACCCCTTTCAACACCAATCATTATATCATTCTATGAATTTCAGTATGAAATATATTCATATGTTTTCTTGACAGTGTTCAAGTCATTCAATGTTAGATGATACTTCATGTGCCTTGTACTTTGTGTGGAATTTCCGAAGGTGTTCCTCTGGGAAACAGCCCTCTCAAAACAGGAAATCCTGTGAAAATGTGGATGTCTCATGTCCTTTCACTGTGAAAATTCCACATGTTGTACCTGGTTTTTTGCATAGGGCCTTTTGGAAAAGGAGGTAGATGTTACTATGTCCCAAAGGAGGCATAGTAACATCTACCTAGTGTTTCCTTTCCTAAAATTTAAGTGTCACAACTATACTGACATAGCCCCAGCATAGCAGAGCATAGCAGTCTGGTGTTCAAAGGCCAGTTTTCACAGGTGGGAATGTAGTCTTGAAATAACTCACCTGAGCTCTCTGGCAGTATAACATGATTTGTGCTTGTTATCTTACACTTAGAAATATTGCAGAATTCCCTAGAAAATATTTACTTCAAAATGTGGCAGATGCACACAAAAGCTGATGTTATTAAAATGGGAATGGATTGCTTTCAGTACAGATGAATTTTTACTTCTAATCAGCACATAAAAATAGTTAAAACCACTTCCTCCCTGGGATGTTCTATGATCTTTTAAATATAATAATAAAACTAATGTCTTCAACCAAGAGAAGTTACTTTTCCCTGTGTTGGCTAGATTTAAGGTGTTTGCTATATTATAAAGAAACATTAATTAAAAGAAATTATATCTGATGGAGGCCATCTTGAGCATTACTAAGACAGCTGAATACACAGAAAGAGGGCAGGTGAGTGCTTACAGCAAAAAGATGAAAATATCTTTCTTTTAAAAGACACTTTATGAAAATATA
Source organism: Ammospiza nelsoni (assembly GCF_027579445.1). Taxonomy (NCBI): domain Eukaryota; kingdom Metazoa; phylum Chordata; class Aves; order Passeriformes; family Passerellidae; genus Ammospiza; species Ammospiza nelsoni. Next base: position 26,845,958 of record NC_080669.1, read on the forward strand.
TTTGAGCTTGCAGCTGGACAACAGAACTAAATTTTACTGCTGATCAGCCCAAAAAGGAAGTAAATGGTAAATGTTGTGTGCTGGCTTTGAAGGTGAAAGTCTTCTCTCTTGACCTGTGGGACTAAATGTGTCTCATTCTCTTAACCTCTCACCGAGGCAGTGGTTGAGCAATATCACAGGCAGCATCAGAAGTGCCCATCATTAAATGACTTAGGAAGTGATAAAATTTCAGCTAAAAAAATGAGGTGAAGAAGTTAGTAAAGGCTTGGGGGGGTTAATGGTTCTCTTTTTGCCTCCTTCTCTTTTTCTTTTTTTATTTTTTTTTTCTTGTTTTTTTGTTAATCAGGTCTTTAACAGGGAACTGCATTTGAAACGTGACAGTACTTTTCTACAGCAGGCAAAAGGGTTATTTGCTGAGGCTTGTGACACAACCAGAATGATGTGATTCTGATTTGTAGTTTGCTAGCTTGATGCCAGGGTAACGCCGGGGCAAATATTGTCCCTAAATTCATGGACACTCAACGAACAGTGCGCTGACTCCTCAGGTCATGATATTGCCTGCTATTTGGAAAACCCCTGAAGAATGGGGAAGGTAGCTAAATATTGTTATGTTACAAAAATGAAGATAATCTCAAATGCTACTTAACATACTTAAAAAAAACATTCCCTAGGAGGTAGACTCCAAGGAGAAGCTCAGTGAAATATAACTTCCTGTTAAAAGGACTAGTTCAGGTACAACTAAATGTTATCATCCTTTAGTTCCATAAGTTTTGGTCTTTAAATGCAGAGCTGCAGAATTTCATGTACATTCAGCAGAAAATACTCTAGGAAAAGATCAAAGCAATCAGTAATTTTTTGGTGTTTTTAAAGTACAAATTGAAATATTATGAGGAAAGAAGTCTTAAGTTTAAATGCATGTCAAAACTGAGTTGATTTTGCTAGAAATAAAACCACCTTAACTGCAAAAAAACCCTTATTTTAGAAATACACTATTCGTTGTTGGCAAAGCTGTTTATGTGTGTAAAAGTGAATTAAAAAAGGATAGTTTTGATTCTCTGACAGAAGACTGACTGAATGATTCGGTGAAACAGAACGAGGACTCACAGTTTGATATTCACCAGCAACATTTTTTCTTCCCAAGAGAAACTGTTCAGCCTGGGATGTTTGTCAAAATATTTCCTTTCCAATAAATCCCACTCTAAGTTTCTCTCAGTATTGTCAGTCCCAGAGAAAACTGCAGAAAATTTTAATTTCCCTGCAGACACTGCAGTTATAAATCAGTAAGATGAAGGAAAGGCAAAACCCTAAGCTAATTATTTCTTGTTTTTAATCAGCATGTCCTGCCTGCAAGGTATTTGCCATGACATTGGCATTGGCAGGCATTGGCAGAACATTAAGAAAATGCTGAGAAAATAAAAGGGTATACTTCCTTTATTGACAGTCTTCCACCTTGGGAGCTGGCAATCAGTTCAGTGCACTTGGTGCAAGACCCTATCATCTCTCTTGAGCACTCCATGAAGTTTCTAGGAGCTCTGTTGTATTGACATAGGGTGATTCCCACAGCACAAAGTTACTTTTGGTGATGCGTGAAATGGGTTTTTTTCTGTTACTCCTGACCAGGTGACCTTATCAATAAGAGCCTGCCTGCTTCAGGGCTGTTCCTGTTGGAAGCTTCAGTACTGAAATCAGAATGGGAACAAGATCTAACCTTGAGATTTGTCTCAGCAGGGAAATTGTGGTTGTGCAGTGTAGAGACACTACCAAAGGTGTGTGGTGCCTGCTCATGGCAACAGCAGAGGAATTCCACTTGGATCTGTCTTTGTGTGTGTAGAAGTGTTATGGTGAATGGTTTGGAATAATACTGATATTAGTTGTCACAGGGTAAAAGTAATCTTGAAAATTTATTTGAAATATACTATTGTTTTGACATATGTTCTTCTCCCTCCCAAAAATCACTTGATCTAATTTTTACCCCAAGACTATTTTGTATAAAAATCTCATTAAGTTGCAGATAAATCTAGCAGATATGGAATGACTTTCTGATTTCAGTAGTGCTGCCATGATCATGATGATTATTTCTCCTTTGACATTAAATGACAATATTAGAATTTAAAAAACATAAATGAAGGTGGGGGTTCATTTTTATTTTTAGCATATATAGTGCACTTTATTCTGATGTCTTCTGAAAGCCATGTTTCATGTGACCTTCCAATGTGATAAACAGCTCCATTAACTGCTGAAAATCCTGTCCTGAAAGTCATCAACACAGGAAGAGAGCATTCATCTCTATTCCATCTCATTTCCATAATCCTTTTTAACACCTAATGCATAATAAAAAAAATTCGAACTATTTATCTAGCTTTCACCCCCTCCTTTCTCTCCTTCTGCTCTCCTCTTGCTATTTTGCAGGAATGATTTATCCTCTAGATGAATGCTTTACTGTTTAATTACTTTACAGGAAGCTTAACTGAGATATGAATAATCCAATAAAAGAACAGATCCATTCCTACTGCTTCTTTTGTTGTCAGCATCTGATTTGCTAGCACTTGTCAGGCACTTGCTGATGACTAGAGAAATATTATAAAATACCAATTAGTTGTTATTGGTGTCAGAAGAAATTCAAGAAAACTGTATTCCCAAGGTATAACATCTCTGTTTCTATAAACATCAATTTACTACAGCTTTTAAAGTGAAAGCTTAGTTGTTTTCTTATTAAATATATTAAAAATTACCAAAGGAGGCATTGTGTATCTACTTTGATATGAAATACTTCTGGGAAATACGTGCAGAGAATTACTGGGCATGTCTGTCTTCTAGGATAGTTTGCTTTTAAATATCACAGTATTTTATTTATTATCATCTTTATTTTTTAAATTTATCTCAAGACATTAAGCACAAGTTCACAAGGCACTTTAAAGGATACGTTCAAGTATCATCTATTGTGATTAATTAAATTTAGGAGTCACAAAGAGTGAAAAAAAGTGTTGTTTACATTTTAATATGAAATAAAACTTGATTATAAACAGTTGTGGTTTATGCTAAAAAGCAGAAAATTTCCACTTAGAATGACAGAATAGTCCAGCTCATGACTCTACACAAGGCAATATACAAGTTAGACTTCTCACCTAAGTCCACATAGAAATTCTTCTTGAGCACAGAGAAACCTACAGCCACAACCATGTCCTGGGGGTCGGCTATTTCAGTGCTTTATCCCCAAATTCATATGATATGTTAAAGTCAGCAACTGATACATTAAAGTGATTAATTTTCAGTATGTTTAATGAAGTTTAATCTTGAGCAAAGCAGCCTAGTGGCCCAGTTGGAATTAAAATTCACTTTTGTTTTAGCTTTAATAATTTGCCTGCATGAATATGCTTGAAAATTCTCATCACTTAACTATTTATTGGTATTTCAACTAAATCCTGGAAAATCTGATATAAAAACATAACCACTTTTTGTTGGATTGATCTTTTTGTGATATGTACTCCTCTGCATTTTCATTCTGCATTGCAAAACTGCTATTGCTCGCAAAGGAGGGAAATTGTTCTCAGAGTCCTAAATTTGGCTTTAGTAATACCTGTTTAAAGGTTTCTGATTTAACCCACCTCTTTCACATTTCTGCAAAATTGATTTCTCCTTCAGATGCTCAGGTGAGAGTTCCATACAGCTAATTAACCTGCACTCCTGTGGGACAGTGCTACCTAAATATGATGTCAAAGAAACATTTTACAGTTTCCTCTACAAACATCATAAAGTCAACAATTAACATTACAGTAATAAATATATATATTTTAATATTTATTTTTTTTTCTATCTTATTTGAAACAGCAGGAAGGAGTGATGCAGGGGATCTGATCCCTGAGCCTCTTAAAACAAATAGGTTCTTCACCCTAGAGATTCTCGTCCTTATGGTTTCTTTCAGTTTTCTTCTCAAAGCTCTTGTTCTCCTAGTATGCTAGGGAAGTTTTCACCCTTCCTTTGAATAATCACGGTTTCCAGGTAAGAAGGGATAACCTATACTCACCAAAATAACTATAATGATCTGTTTTATATTTGGACATTGTAGCCATTTTTCTGAGGTCCATCAAGTCCTAACGGTTCATCTGCTATCCCAGCTAAAGGGTGCAGCCTAATCAGGATGTTCCTGAGGGGTTTTTTCTGCACATACCAGAAGTTGTATTTGTTTAGTATCTTTAAACTGTTTCCTCAGCAGGCCTGCTACCACAGTGTATCAAGCAGTGCTTCCTCAGAAGGGAGCCTGGCATTTAATTAGTTAACATTGATAGAGCAATAGGATAATTTTGATTACCACTCAATGCTATATAAGCAGCAACAGATGCTGCTTGTTATAAACAGATGACTATTATTATTGTTTTAGATAGGAAGACAACCATATGTCTCAAGACAGGAGATTTCATAATTTTATATATGTAGTAGTAATTTGCATGAGAACCTCCTTTTCCTCATTAAATTACTGGGAGAGGTCATTGCTGTGGTCATTTTTACAGACAAAGTACTTGTAAGAACAGACAGTGCAAATTATGTGAATCATAAAAACATCTAATCTCCAAATGATTGCAATTCACTTGGAGATAATTATAATAGCTATGGTTGGTTAGTTTTTGATTTGTTATGTTTTTCCAACCATTTTATTAATAGCAATTAAATTTGGTGTTGCTTGATCTAACTATTGAATTTATTCCTAAAATAGATGTTCTTTTAGCTCCTTCTGAGCTTATTTAAAGATCTTATGTTTCAATAGCAATCTTTCCATCCATCTATCTGAATATGTAAAACAATAGATAAGATGAGGAATGGAATATTAATGAAACAGTGAGCAGTTCATAAATTACTTTTATTTTCATTAAATAAATGTATATACAAAAGTAATGCTTACTCTGAGCTTGTCAGCAGTTAGGTTTGCTCGGGATCAGAATAAAAATTTCCCCTGCATTGGGTTATGTAACCCAGATATTAAAATATTTTTTGATGTCTTTTTAAAGCTAAGTGTAATACTTGCAAAAAAATGCTTTCGTGTCTTATGTACATTTAAGAATCATTCTTTCTTATATTGAATTTAAAAATTATGATAGAGATGCTCAAACAGAATCAAGACTAACATTAGCAAACTGTCAGTAACAAAATAAGTACCTATACAAGAAAAAATAGTAAATGCTGCAAAGCTCAAGTCGCAGAGATTATTATCATTTCTTCATTTGCAATGTGCATATAATGAAATTGAAATTTAAAAACTGAAGTACATTGAAAAATTGAAAGTAAAAGGTCAAATTTTAAAAAAGTTATTCTGAGCCTCTCCTATTTTAATGAGCTGAAACAGAATGTAGAGGCTTACACAGAATGTTATTGGTGATACAGACAGAAGTGAATTCACATTCCAGATTGAAAAAAAAAAAAATTTTTAAACTTCTCCTTTTGTGTAGAATTTGAGCAGCAGGAGAAGGCAGATCTGGGGCTTCAAAGAACGTATCTTTCTCAATATTCTTGTAGAAGTCCAAGCCTATTGGGAGTGATCACAACCTGGCTGACCTTTGCTCTGCAAATATCAGCAAAAATTGCTTTCTACCAGAAAACCCAGCAAACAAATAGAGCAAACCAGAAATAAAAGAAAACTAAAACCAAACTTCTTAAATTACTCTCAATTTCGAATGAATGCTCAGATCATGTGAAATGTCAATATCTGGTTAAAGATCAGAAACTGAAATAACCTCTGAAAGTCTTCCATTTCCTTCACTTAAACAGTCATCTTGGACATTACATTCTTGCTCTTGCCTTTACAAAGAAAGAAAATACATCTGCATCTTGGATTTCTAAGTCCTTGTCTGATCATATTTGAGGAAAAATGAAAAAAACGACATTAATGAACTTTCTATTTTCATTTCAGCTTTCCATCAAGGTATTCATTTGAAACAGCTATTGCCCATTTTTAGCCGGAAACAAAATTTGAAGGATGAAAAAGTGGAAATAGTTCAGAAAATTTAGTCAACTCATATGCTGTGTATCTTCGCCTATTAACTATCAATCCAGTATAGTCCCAAAGAAGAGGCTGTGAGACTGCATCCTGTATGTATTATTTCACATGTTCAGACAAAATAGGAATACAAAAAAGATAATACTTCTTAGGTAAGCCACAGGACAAATTGGATTTCCTTAAGATGTTCAGAAAAATTTTAGAAAATATAAAATCTTCGGGTTTTTTTATCTAATAATCTTCATTGAATATGGAAGAGTAAATTACTTCTTTGCTGTTACTTGTTATAATTATTTAAGTCTTCACCTGCCATGATGTCTATATAACATAAAATTAGAGAATCAAGGTTCTCATTCAAAATCCTTAATGAATCTGACAGTACTAAGTTGTTGGAAGGCCCCTTCAGCCTTACCATTGTTTTTTTGTCATACAAAGTGTTTTTTATATCTGAAGGCTAAAAACACAGATTGCTTTGGAAACCAGGAAAGATGTAGCAAGTGGGATGCTATCAAATACTGAAACACTTTATTTTTCAAGTGAGTGTGGCAAACTGTCTCTGACCCAGGCAGGTTAGAGCAGGAGAGCTGATATATAAATGTTTTACCTACCAGACGCCAATACCATTGGAGCATGTGAATTTCTCTGCTGGCCTTTGCCAGCAAAGTCCTGTCTCACTTCTCTGGGTGTTAGAACATTAAGACATTTATCTCAAATTATAAGATCTAAACTGTCACAGGATTTAATTTTTTTAAAGTGTGAAATCACAAATTATAAATGCTTGGGAGACTAAAAGTAATCCAGGCAGAGAAGCACAGCACAGAAATGAATCAGTTATGCCCAAATGATGCATAATATCAGTACCTTTGGAGTGGATAGTGAATTGTACGTGCACTTTCTCTAAAAGGTATTTGATGTGATAAGGAATAAGCCTTTTTTCTGCTAAGAGTACTGTAAACTGGCTGGCCTTTCCTTTCCAGAAAAGAGCAAGCCTTGGAGAGGAGAGGCTTACTGACCCAGGGAGGTGTTCAGTGATTTCGTGTTCAGTGATTTCATGTTCAGAAGTTTGGGTAACAGTTTGCACAGCTTTTGTAGGGAGGACATAGAGGTTTCAAAGAAAAGGCTAGAATAATTCATAAAAACTTTCCATAAGCTCTTGAGAGGATTTTCAAAATTAGGAAAACATAGCCATCAAATACTTGTCTTGGTCGAGCATCTTTAGAAAGCACACTGCTGAAGAAGTCAGAGAGTTATTAACGTGGCTTTAAAATTATCACCCAAAAACACCTTTAAGTCACCAGCAAAGCTTTTTCCTTCTCTTCCCTCTAAAACAGCCATTTCTAAAGACAGAGACTATAGATATTTTTCTGTTGCACCAGAGACATTGTGATTCCTCTCCTTCATGTGAATTACAGTAAAGATTATTTCATTATCCCTGCATAAATGCTCAAACCCTCTCAAAACTCAAGACCTCAAGGAATGGTGCTTCTTCCTCTTTGGCATGAGAAAGAGAACTAACACAGAGTTTAAAACTGTGCAGGAAAAGTCACTTCTGATACAAAAATAATCTGGTTTTGTTGTACAATTCTTCATGTGTGGAAAGGGGCTGACAAGCATAATCTTCAAAAATCCTCAAAGCCCTAATGGTGCAATAAAAGGTATGGTTTTCAAAAGAAATCAGCCTCTTATTGACAGCTTCCAAATGCAGCACACTAACAATCAGTTTCATTCAATTATGAATGATTTCCCCAGTTTTTTAATGACTTTTTGCTGTGTCTTAAGTAGAAACCAAAAAAAAAATTAAAAGAAGAATATGAGATTTATAGGTCCAGTTCCTAGTTGCTATTAAAATAGTTCAGAACTTTAGTTCTAAAAAATACTCTTAAATAATTCTTTGTCAGTTGGCCACAGACATTGCCCAAGTTTATGAGGTTTCTCATATTGCAGAGTAACTGCCCTTCTTTCCAGTCAACTAAAAGAGATGAAAATTTTTGCAGTTTCTTGATATTTGTGATCATTGCAATAAGTACAGTTGTTACTCTGATCTAAGCATTTTTGGCTTTGGGGTTTTTTTTGGCTAGTGTTTTATAGAGTGCCAAAGCGTAGCAGGAGTTTTGCAGAGACAGAGGCTTTGCAGCTAGAGATTGTAGATCTTGATTTGATTTCAAGTAATAACACACAAAGGAATGACGGTCAAGATGAATCTGAAACAAGAAGACTGCAGAGGCTGGGGGTAGGGAAACAAGCAGAACAAATTACAAAAGTTTTCCATCGGTAAAGACAAGGCACATGGGCATACAGCCCTGCCTTACTGTTTCTTTCTTTTGAGTATTTTTTTTTTCTTCTATTTGGGTTCTTTTTGTTTCTGCTGTCCAGTCTTTTAAAATTTTATTTTCACTTTTGTTGAACAGAAACAGCTTCTCTAAAGTCATACTTTTCATTCTGATTTTCAAATGACATGAAAAAAAGGGACAACTCTACAGTTCCTGCCTGTTACTTATTATCCAGTCTACTTCCCCTTATGTAAAGGCATAATTTAAGAAGTGCCAGTTTGTTACTTGATCTTCCTGTGAGTCAGAGAGCTAAAATAGCTATAATTATCTAACTGCTTTGCAACCCCTTATTAATTTCCAGGATGTAGTCAGTTTGTTAATAAGAACTTTGGACTCTCAGAGGATTGAAGCAATCACGCAAAAATGATATTTCTACCAATCTCATCTGACATGCCATTTGTCACTGAAGAACACTGTCATTTGTCCTACAGAGGAAAAAAAAACTTCAAGAGTCTTCCCGTTTTCTTCTCTCTATACTTTTGGATAGCTATGAATAGATAAGGAAAAATTCAATTCTAAGTGTTGGTTTCAACTAGGAGGTAAAATAAAAACCTGCAGTTTCCTAGATAATGATTTCATAGCATCACCAAATGATCAAAGGAAGGGATTGTCCTGCTCTGCTGTGCTTTGCCCTGGTGGGCCCTCAACTTGAGTAATGTGTGCATTTTTGAGCACCACAACATAAAATAGATGATAGGTTCTCAGTAAGTGTCCAAAGGAGGCCTGCAAGGATGGTGAAGGGTCTGGAGGGGAAGTTTTATTGGGAGTGGCTGAGGTTATTTGGTCTCTTTCATCTGGAGGAAGATTCAAGGAAACTGCATGAAGCTGAGTGAGGGGAGATTTAGGTTGGATATAAGACAAAAGTTTTTCACTCAGAGAGTAGCTGGGCACTGGGCCAGGCTCCCCAGGGAAGTGATCACAGCACCAGCCTGACAGAGCTCAAGAAGAGTTTGGTCAACTCTCTCAGGCACATGGTGTGATTCTTGGGTTTGTCCTGTGGAGGGCCAAAAATTGGACTTGATGATCCTAATGGGTTCCTTCCAACTCAGGATACTCTATGATTCTGTTCTATGATACATAATTTTGTAACTTGTCATTATGAGACTGGCAGTTACATGGGTGATCTAAAAACAAGATTTTGAGTCTAACATGATGATGTATCATGATGCATATCATACTTAGTCAAGTAGCACTTGAGATTTCCATTGGACCCTGTAACAGGTTTTGACTGCTCATGAAGATATTAGTACCTTCTCTACAAATTTAATTCTTTTTTTTCCTTGAATTTTGAGCAACCAGCATAAACTGACAATATTTATTTTCTAGGTAATTTTGTAAATTGTTGACCAGAACACAGATAATATTTTTCTATTTGGGACCCAGGTGTGTTTCTGTGTTCTGGCCTCATGCAGACTGATCAACTCCAGTAATTTATTTTCTTTTTACTTTGGTTTCACTATGAAATGAATTGAGGCAAGGCTTAGAATACTGATAAAATGATTGAAGCACTGCTGTACAAAACTACCCTCTAACATAAGATGATTCTATATTTTTATTATAAACACATGGTATAGCAGTCCAGATTTTATACTGTCAGGAGCAGGTTTATCAAAGGAGTTTGGTTGTTTGTCATTAACAAAGCCAAACTAAGAATATGTGAGGTCAGTCCTAAGGAGCATCAGTACCTCAAAGCTAGCTTCTCACTGGTCACCAACAAAACCCTGCAAAATGAGAGGCATTACTGTATTTGTAAAAATAAATTCTAGTTCCCAGCAGTTTTTTAGCTCTCTGTGAACTGGAAGTTGTAGCAACGCTCAAACAATTCAATATCTCTGAGTTTTTCTACCATTCACTCATCTGACTGATGATTAGCCTTCTTCTATTCTGGTATTTTAAGCATCTTGCAACAGTGAGTTCACAAGATTACAACACGCACTTTCTGAAGAAGAACTTCAATCATTCTTTCTTCTCACCTTCAGAAATTTGTACATTCTGTCAAAATCTTCCCCAACTGCTTCTTCTTAGGATAAGAAACCTTTGTCTGTTCAGTTATGTGGAAATTTTTCTACAACTCTTATAATTCTTTGTACTTTTCATTTTGTTGTATTTGTATCCTTTTGACACCAAATAATCAGATCTCCATGTAGAATTTAAAACATAAGTGTAAGGGGAAAGTGTACAGTATTATAATTATTTTGGTCTCTGGTCTTTTCCTCACAGTTCTTGCCATTTGTCTTTGGCTAATGAAATAAGTACATATTTTCAGAGTCCTCTAGGTCCAGATATTTTTTGATTCATAGAGCAATAACAGACAGCTTAGAAGCAATTGTTACATATTTATGGTTGGAATAGCTTCTTTTTGAAAGTGAAGCTAACGAAAAAATATTTTAAAAGCAATGGAAGTATCCAGAAACTTCACAATAATTTCATAAAATTACCCTATTTTCCAGTCTGTTCTATTTCAGGTGCATTATTATACTGTTAACCATATGAAAATAAAATTTCACACTACATAATCACTTCTGCAAGTACGGACCAACATGAGTGATTATCTGATATTGCAATATATATTGACCAAGAGAAGATCAATAAATAACATGGATGACATAGGAGTGTATTGCTTTCCTGTCATATAAAATATTTGTGACAATTTCTCTAATATACTAGATTACAAATGCAGAAATCCATATCTGTCATTTTAAGAATGTCTAATATTGAAATCCCCAAACTTCCTTATCTTGAAGAGTCTTCTCACATTGAAGAAATGAAAGATAAATTTGTGCTTAAAAGAAAGGTAGTGTATAATGTTGAAATTATATTCCATGCAGCAAAATATAGTTTTCAAAATGTACATGAAACAAGCGCATATTTCTCTGTCAGTGGGCAACTCTGTTGTCTGTCAAAATGCAAGTTGGTAGATAGACTTCCCAATAAATATATATGTGTGTATGTTTATAGTTCTCTTTCAAAGAAGCTGTTCTTTGAAAGAGAGATTAGGTCACTAGATTTTACTAAATCGTTCTACTCACATTACAGAATTGTAAACTCTCATCCTCCACTTAACAATGTTTTCCTCTCACCAACCTTGTAGAAACCTTCTCAGTTCACAAGACTGGGAGGAAATTCACCTATGGGAGATGAAATGTCGCTCTCTTGGAGGCAGAAGATTGATTCAGTGAGGTTTCCTGCTGACTGTAGGTATCAACTGTCCAGCTGGGGGAGACAATCTAACTTTAACTTTGTTAGAACTAAAATGAAAGACTAAGAAATGGGAAAATATTGTAGATAAACTGACCACATTTTGTTATTATGTTGTGGTAAAGTTTCAGCAAGTGGGCAGCAATAAGAGTAAGGTAAACACAATTAAAATTTAACACCACAACTGAATGAAAAAGTCAGTGTTAAACCAGAGTCTCTTCTTGGAGACACAGTCCATAATTAACTTTTTCCTTGAATAGTAGGTAGCAATTTTGAACATCTGAATATGACTTCAAGCTACACTTCTACTTCCTAGATGAAAGTTTCTTCAGTAATATTAATAAAGGCTTCATTGACAATCCAAAAAATTGCTTTTTTTATTATTCAGTGAAGCATTTTATCCAGGCTTTTGAATTTAATTTAGCAGACTAGCAAATTTGGGATTTGGGAATATATATTGTGTATGCCTGAAGATATGCTTTAGAGATATGGTGAATTCAGCACTTGAGATAGTCTTACAGCTCAATGGAAAGAAAAGATTCTTGAGTTGTGTAAATTTCCCTACTTTCTCCATTGTTAAAGATAGAAATTGCACCAATTTGCATGATTTGATAATTTGATCTCATTAAATTAAATATATTTTTTACATCTCTCAGAAAGAAAATCTGGAATGAAGTGCAGTCAGCAAAAAATTTGTTGTAATTGCAATGTTTCCCAGGAAGGCAGGCTTAAAGGAAGAGAATCCTGTGGGGAAGAAAGGATTACCTGTGTAATCTGGGGTTCAAATAGCAAGTCTAAAATGAGCACTTAGCTTAGTCTCAGCTATTTACCTCTTAGTTTCCAGTTATTTACACATATTTTATAGCACTTCAGAGCTTCACTGCTTACCCTGTTGCTTTACTGCTGATCTAAGTTCTCCTACTGCATATGTGAATCAAAACTATATTTTCCAAGAATTCTAGCATATTTAACAAAACTGCTTAATTCTATAACCTGCATAATACATGCCATAGAAAAATTTTGGATTGTAAGAATTAATATTAAATATCAAGCTTAAAATCCAAAATGTGCATCTTGTTTTAAAGCTGATGAAACTTTAAATTAGCATAGCACAAGACAGTGTTGATGTTAGCACTCACAGTCAGTCTTAGATTAAACACCAGCCAAAATAATCCTTCCAATGAACTTCTTCTATAATGTACTGAGATATCTTAACTAATCCTTTTGAGGTGGACAGCCCTTGTAAGGAGGTATTCCATAAAATATACAGATGTTTTCATTGTGCTTTACTCCGGTGTTTCGTTTCTTGCTCTTGAGCACAAGAAATTAGGCAAGCATCAAAGATGAACTTCTACTTTTTTTTCCTGAACTGAAGGCAGCATTTGATACCGGTTAAGAATTTCTCTATGAAGACATGCAATGAAGACATTACAGAACTCCATTTCAAAAAAGCATTGGCTGTCAAAAATATCTAGGTATGTCCTATAGATTGCAGTATGCAAGATGTATGATGACTATGCATGAAAATGTAGTAGATTCCTTTAAAAGCTAGAATTTGTTTATAATAAATATAGCTATATTTGAAAGGATTAATAACATCTATTTCCTTGTTGGTTGCAGAAAACAAGCAGTGTATGGAATGTTTTTACTAATTGCCTTGCATTCAGCAGAGTGCAAAGCCTCCTAATCAGGCCAAATTAGTGAATACTCTGTAAGCTAATCAAAATTTTTTTCTGTATCGTAACAAGATAATTTGCACCGTTTAAAGGCTGTTAGCACAGCATATAATTCTGCATGATTTTATCATTCAAATTTATATACTCCAACGTCTTGTGTATCCTATTCTTGAAATACCTCACATCCTACAGATTTTTTGATTTCTTAAAGAATGCTTTCTTTTATTTTACATCAGCTTGAAGCTGATGTATCTATAACTGAAATAAAGCAAAAATGGAAATCAATGATCTTCATGGGATATAAGTATTCCTTAGTCTGCCTGAAATTGTCGTGGATGTTCCATCTTTATTAATGCTCCTTATGGTACAGACTTTTCCTTCAATATTTTCACTCAATTTTATATAGAATAACTAGTGTGATGAATTTCTGCAGCTGGCCTATAAATGGAAAAGTGTCTGCTTTTCTATAAAGAGACTTTTATTCCGCCCTTCCACTGGGACTGCCTATATTTGGATGTTATAAATAAATACAGAACCAGCTAAATAGAGAGTTCTACAGAATGGAGATAAGATATTTCTTCAAACATATATTCAGAGGTTTCTCCCTACCATTAAATTTTCTCCTCTGCAAGCAGGAGTTATTTTATTTATGTGTGGTCCATAGACCTAAGGATCTACAGTTAGACATATTTTTACTGTATTTGCCATTAACTCCAAGCAACCGTGACTGGTATGTCTTCGTCTGGGTCTGGGTTTGCACTGTTACTGGAAAATTTAGAAATCATTCATCTGGATGCACATCACTTTTCTGCATCTCCCATGTACTTCTTCCTGTCACAATCTCTGCCACTGACTCAAATGCTCTTGATTTCTTAGGTAATTGGACCAAAAAATTACCATTTAAAATATATAGCTCTGGCTAGTTCAGTATGTTCTTTTACTTTTGTAATCCTTGCTAAGAAATCTGATAAACGTGCTGAGAATTCTTAGCAAAGAGACAGCATGGATTGTCTTGCCGTTCCTCAAGTATTTATGTCCCTATTTATTGCTTCAAACGAAGGTGCCTTGGGAGCATCAGTTCCCATGAAAGAGAAATTATACAATACTTGCTTTCCCGTGACCCTATGAAGAATGTTACCAAGATTTAAGTTTTTGATCTCTCGGAAGTTAATGGGAATCTCACTCTTCATCAGGCCCATAATTTTCCCCCTAAAATTGCATCAAATAGTTAAGTGGGGGACTGAAGCAGATCTAGCAGATTTTACTGAATGTAGTCAGCTGGCTTGAGCCAGGCTCCCTAAAGCTTTTGCTACATGTGACCCTGATTAGGGAGGGTCAAGAAACTTTTAGCCAAAGCTGAGGAGAAGCCTATATTGGAATCATCCCTAGAGCATGGAAGATGAAGACAGCCAACTGATACAGCAGTTTGTGCAGAGAGGCATAAAGAAGGGAACCTCAGCTGAATTTGTACCTGTGTAAGCTCTCAGGTACCGAGTTTACATGCTACAGGGAAGTTTCCCTGCAAATGTTGGAGAAGCTGACCCTGTCAGGGCAGAGGCTTAGGTGCAGGCAGATCTTCATATGGAGGAAGCATTCCTTCAAGCCTCATGACCCAGGGGATACCTGGAGCCTCTCTCCGACACCAGAAAAGATGGCTCTTGTCCTGTGGGAGGTTTGCCATCTTGAAGGAACTGTGCATCCAGCTGGAGGAGCTGTAGGGGACAGTGATCGCAGCCTCACAGAAGGTAAAAGAGAGATAGACAAGGATCTTTTACATTAATAACCAGGCCCTAACTGCTGTTGAGGTACAGGCAATGTCCATGTCTGGCATAAGTGCAAACTTTGTGAGAAGGTGAAGGATGAAGGTGGTGACTTCAGGCACAAATAGGAAAGCTCCTGCCCTACCTAATGACTTACAACCACAAAATAGGTTCACTGACTTTGGAGTTGAAGAGGATCCAAATATGCTCATGAACTGAACTTCCTAAACCATTCGTGTCCATCAAGAAAATGTAGCAAGTCATTGAAACGGCAGATTTCATGCTGCAGGGGACAAAGCCACCAAACTGACAAACAAAGCTATCATCTACAGGTTTGGTCCCTGCTGGGAGCCCAGATCTGGGATGTTCTGGAGGGACTGACAAATATTTCCTGACCCTCAAAATATTATCCCCTGATTTTTTTCAATGTGAGTACCATTGATGCTGCTAGGAAGAACCTGGACAGTATGAGAAGTTATTTCAGAGTTCTGGAGGTGGTAGTTAAGGGCATGGGGCCCAAGAGGTGTTGTTCTCAATCCTAATAGTGAGGGTAAAATAGTGAGAAGGAGGGAATTGATAACTAAATTTGACAACTGACTGTGGATCTGTTGCTAGTGACAGGGCTTTAGGTCCTACAAGCACTGGGCACTTTATGCAGACCATCACTTTTTTGAGAGAAGCAGACTTCATTTCACTAAGATCAGAATTATCTTTGCCAGCATAATGCCTAATCTGACAAGGAGGGCTTAAAACTATGAATGATAGTGATGCAAAAGAGTTACTAACAACCCTGAGAAGGAATAATGGACAGGTTTAATGGGTAAGGATCACAGAGTGTGATAGGAAAGGATCACAAAATCAGCAAAATGGGAGTTAAGCAGAGTCGCCTCCACCACTTTGCTAGTAAGCAAGGAAATGCCTACAAGATACCATTATGGAGAAATCTTAAAAATTCTTGTAAATCAGTATGCTGGGGTGCATCTCTGAAGTACCTGTATACTCAAGCCTAGAGCAGTGGTAATAAACAAATGAGCTGTAGATCTGTGGACATTTGCAGGGCTTTGATCTTGCTGGGATGACAGAGATGGGATGACTTCATTGAGTGAAATGTTTCCTTTGAGGTTTACACACTTTACAGGAAAGACAGACCAGCAGGATAAGGAAGGGAAGTTACCTTTTTAGTGAGAAGACATCTGGAGTGAATGGAACACTGCCTGAAGCTCAACAGAGAGCCAGCAGAATTTATGGATGAAGGTTAAAGACAAGGCACATAAGAGTGACATTGTAGAATGTCTCTGCTGTAGGCCATCTGCTGAGGAAGAAAAAGAAGCCTGTGCAGTCAGAAAACAGTCATGTTCTCAGGATCTGATCCTAATCGGAGGATCCTTCAAGTACCTTTATATCTACTGGAAAGAAAAGCTTGCTGGACATAAACAAACAAAGAGGATTGCAATTGGAAGGCTTTTATGACAATTTCTGCCTGGAGAGAAACCATCAATGACAGGTGCAGGGCTGGATTTCATACTCAGAAACTGGGAGGGTCTCATTGGGAATGTGAAGAATGAAGGCAGCCTTGGCTGCAGGGACCTTGACATGGTGGGGTTCATAAGCAGGAGACAAGAGAAGGAATGGTACAAAAAGTAAGATCACATCCCTGAACTGGAGCAGAGTAAAATTTGATATCTTCAGAAAAAGGACTTTTCAGTCCTAGGAAGAGTGTCTGTTTCCAGATCCATGAAGAAAGAGAAGGTGATAAGGGGTAGTCAGCATGGATTTACCAAGGAGGAATCTTGCTTGACCAACCTATAAACCTTCTATGACCCCTCCATCTTATGAGGAAGGCCTGGAGCAGGCAGGACTTGGGGAAATTTTTTATCAATGTGTTTATACACCCAGACAGGATACAAAGAGGATGGGCTCTACCCAGTGGCGCGACAGGACAAAGATTATGGGCACAAACTGAAAGATAAGTTTTGTAAAACAATTGAGAAACCCATTTCTACTGAGAGGTGACTGAGCACTGAGACAGGTTGCCTGGGGACACGATGGAGTCTTCCTTCTTGGAGAGTTTCAAAAGTCATCTGCTTGTGATCCTGACTGAGCAATTCTAGGTCCATCTGGTTCAACAGTCCTGCTCAGGCAAGTTGGACCAGATGAGCTCCAAAATTGTCCTTTAATCTTAGCCCTTCTGAGTTTATGCAAACATGTGAATTTAAGAATTAGGTTCACAGAATCACAGAGTCATTAATGTTGGAAAAGACTTCCAAGATGATTGTGCCCAATCATTGACTAATAATATGTAGATAAGATGTTCTGTAGATATTAAGAAAAAGATAATAGATAGTAATATATTATGTAATGGATTCTGATGAAATGACAATATTTTAGGTGAGAACCTCCAAAAGGAAGTAGACAGGTGTTCATTGGTAATTTTTCTCAGTAGTATTCGTGTTAATGTTATTGTCTCCAGGGTTATTTTGTCCCTGCATAATAGCCCTCTGGCTGGGAATTGCTGGCTATTCCCATGCTCTGGTCTGGATACATAACAGTATGGGCTGACATGACAAAATATGTAGAGAAGGCATCTCCAAAGATCTTTGTAAGGCAAAGGAAGTGTTTAATTGCCTACATATGACAACTAATATTTCTCACCTCGCTATCTTAAAAATGAACAGCCTAAGCTATTTTTCCTTCATAAAATATTTAATAATTATTCATACACGTGAACACAGAGAAACATGTACTATAAAATTTTCTGTTGAGATCCCATCAATCAATGAAATTTAGAGATATTTTGGAGAAAAAAGGCATATGTTGGCCTTCTGTTATCAGGTTTTGCAGCTCTGCTGCACAGCTGGAGCTCCCCTATCACAGCAATGAGTCACACTGTGCATCAAGATTGGGTCCAGTTAGAATGATTATTTGACTTCCTGCTTTTCAGACTGTGAATACAGGCATGTTTCATTGATAAGAATTTATTTCATTGCTGATTCTAAGTAACTGATGCAGTGGTTAGTCAATCAAATCACGCCCAAGTATAATGATTGTGCGTGATTGATTGTCTTTCAAAGGTTTTAGCTACTTATAATAAGCAGCTAAAAAAGGTTTTCCTGTCCTTACCTTCTAGAATGAGCTGTCCACTTACAGTCTTTTTATAAACAGGATCAGAAAAATCGAAATTATAGAGAAACCAATCGTTTTTTCAAAGAAGCAAACTGAATCTTGTAGATCATATGGTCATCTTGGGTTTTTTATCTGTAGATTTATGTGATGACACAGAGCTACTTTGAAACAGAAGCAAGAGCCTTCTTCACTTCGCTCTTTGTTGCGCAACATATTAAAACCCTTTTACATTATTACCCAAATTCATAATTTCCAGAAGTCACAAGTCTTAGTTTAGGAATAGGCATTTACTTTTATGGTTTCCTTCACACTTTATCAGCACTGAAAGCCACCTTTTATATTATTACAAACTTATTTTCTGGGGGTACATTTAAATCATTCTTAGACATATCTAATATTAATTTTGTATAGACCATACTTTTCAAAGAAGATTAATGATTTTAAAAGTTCTATCTCTTACATAAGAAGTGTGGTTGACATCCATATTTAAAGGAATAAAATGTTTTAGAATGTCTGATTTTCAGTGCCCAAAATTTTGAGGCACCCTGGAGCAGAGCTCACTTCTGAAAACATCTGTGACAATTGAAATTTAGGGGGTTTATTGGAGATTTTGAAATTTTATTTAGTAGGAGTTTGGTTACTTCAAATAATTTCTGTGTTTATCATTAAGAGCCTTTTATTATTCCCTTAGAAGACTATATAAAATTCTGACAAATACAACCAACAGTTTTAAGTCCTTTATTACCCTCTTGTGATCTTATTATGGATTATGAAAGTGATTATGTAGTATTATTTCTCCTTTGGCTCTTCTAGTTTCTTCAATGTACAATCAGGTAAATAATTAGCTTCTGACCTTCTTTAGGCAACTGCTTGTTTTTGAGATTAATAGAATCCATTTTGAGCCACACACAAAAGCATTGCATTTGCTGTGGCTTTCTTCATACACTTTTTATAGTCTTATGGCAGGGCAGTGCACTCAAAAGGAATGAATGCCTCTTTTCCTGTCTTAATAAAGAAATGTTTATGAAACACAGACAGATAGTAGAGAATGTAATCACCAGAAAACAGGAGCTGTAAACTAATAACTGGTTTACTAAATAAATGAAGGAATGAATGAAAAAATAAATCCAATTGAACTAGTTCAGCCAATGTCTTACAGGAAAACTATGTGGTAATCATATATCATCCGAACATAGAGACTTAATTGTCTCCCAGGATTTTCCTGGGAAGCTGTGAGAAAGCTCAGAGAAAAACAATTCTTATCTTAATCTCTGCACCTGTTGCTGTGCACATCTGGAATGTATTATGGAGATTGCTTACCAAGAGGTAGTTTCTTAATTGGACACTGATAATAGTGTTTTGATTCATTAACCAATTGGCTCCACGTGTGTGTGTTGGACTCTCTGGCAAGGGCAAAGGGTTTTTCAAATAGTACAGTGTAGTATAGCATAGTATAGCATAGTCTAGTGACATTAAAGCATTTGATCAGCCTTCTGTAATCATGGAGTAAATGCTCATTATTACCCTGCTGGGGCCGGCTGCTACGATAGAAAACTACTGGTCAGTTTCTACCTGTATGCTGGAAGGCTCCAAGCATCATCTTATGAATATGGCATTTAGTTTTATTCTAGGGAAAAAGCTGGGTTCCAGGCTGTGGTCTTTTAAACTTGATCTGTTGGATGTTGGTAGTTTGCCTAAATTTTTAAGAATTTATAACTGCCTTATTCCTTCCTTCCCTAGGAAATGGAAGAAATAGAAGTCCAAGTATGTCTCCATTCCATTCCTAGGTCTGATAATTCAAAAATTTGTGAAGCACAAACCAGCCCACTCAGAGGAGCTCTATGGAATCTAAATATTCTAGGAAGATTCTGGGGTGTAAACTAATGCAATTCTTACACAGCAATAAAAAATATTATTTTATTAGAAAGTAGAAAGATGTTCTTTCTCATTCAAGTTTCCAAAAAGATGTACTTGCATTGAGTTTCAGGTTTGCATTTTATGTGAGACAGTAATCAATTTAACTTTGATAGTAAGTTCGTTCTTTCAAGTCTTTTTTCCTTTGCCTACCTGTAGTTCACGCTCTTTCAATAGATAAGTAAAATAACCCTAGAAAATTGTTAACTACTTGCCATGGAATAACTGGTATGCCTCTAAGATAGAATTGTTTACTACTGGATGTATTTTCCTCACTTAGTCCATTGTTCTCTTTACATTCTACATCACGGTTCTTTATTTCCTTACATACCCCGATTTTAATCCTTGCTTTCACATCCGCTCACTTCCCACTGTGTCAATGTCCTCTTCCCAAAGCTGCATCACTATTTGTGGTGTCTATGTTTATATTTCCATCCCTTTTCCAGGCTCTTTTTCTCTGTTGTTTCTTTGCTGTCTTTCCAATTATTTTTCCATTTCTTGTTCTAATAGTAGCCCTTTACTCTTTTCACAGGCTAAAGGTCTTGTCTGTGGTCCTTTTTCCAGAGTAGCCATGGACAGATATGAATCTGTTCAGAGGCAATGTGCATTCTTCCTCAGGAGGCAAGCTACAAATTCTTATAAGCTCAATTTCTTCATTACCTAGCTAATATTTACCTCCTGTCAGTGTCATTATCATTATGATAAAATCCAGCAACAATCTTTGTTCAGAGATTCATCTGAAACCCCTGCAGTTTTTGAGTCACATTCAGAAAATGAATTTTAAATCAAATGCCATGTCTACTGCAGTGCCCTTCAAAAACCCTTCAAAAAAGGATACCACATTAAAAGAGATGAGCTTGAAAATGCCAGTAATTGATAAAATAAAACAGCATAATTATAAACTGAAATTTCTGGTTTTGCATACAGGAATATTCCTCCTAACTTTTGTGTGACATTTGTTCACCTTGTTCATTTATTCCTGTCACTGAATGAATCACCACATCAGTGTTGCTTAAGAAAATCAGGCTGTCACTATCCTGACATCTCTGCAGCTAAAAATGTTGCAATATATTTAATTAATGAAGCGACTTTTTAAGGCAAGCAGTATTACTAGAATAACAAGCAAACCCATAGCTAGAGTTCAGAAGAAATTTGCAGATGCTAATGGATGTTCCAAGTTAGAAGTCTGTACTGCAGAACTGGGTAAATGAAATCAGCAAGGAAGTTAACATTGGAATGCTGTATTTAAAAAATATGTCCAAAATCAATTATTCCTGGCACTGTAAAAATGGTTCAAGTATCTGTGTATTCACTAAATGCATTAGTATTACAAATATGTCGTAAGAGAGGAACCAATTAACTCTTGGGTATATTTTTGAGCCCTATACAACTATGCAGCACTCAATAATATATCCAAGAGTGTAGTGATTGTAGTTTGAAACATTCAGATGTTCACTTTTCTCCTTCTGAACTTGACAGAAAATTCTTTTTATAAATTAAAGCCATGTAGGTTTTGGTGACATAATTGTAACTAAGTAACAAAATCTTCAGTCTCATTTACACTACATTTACTTTCTTATCTAGACAGAGTTTTGTCAGATACAATTGCTGTATTTTTTTTCTAGCGCATGCAGCATTTTGTTTTCACTGTTTCCTAGGAACTGTCTTTTCAGTACTGCAAAAACTGAATCATAGCAACCCAATTTTATTTTAATAAAACAAACAACAGTCAAAATCCAAACCTGATTGGCAGGTGAGTTAAGATTTCTAAAAATGCTACAATAAATTTCTATATAGTTATTGTTCTATCAGAGTAACAAATTACATATGTCAGATAAATAAGAGATTTATGTCTTTGTGCCTTTTTAATACTAGTGCTTAGATGTTACAATGATTGGTACTCTGGGAGCTGGAGCAAGGGCATTGTTCTAGCTATCTCCAAGTCACGTTTTCACAGAATCACAGAACAGATCAGGCTCTAAGGCATCATCTGGTCCAACATCTCTACTCAAGCAGGGCCATCCTAGAGTATGCAGTGCAGGATTTTGTCTAATACCTCTAGTGAGGGAGACTGCATACCCTCACTGGGCAATCTGTTCCAGTGTTTGGTAACCCACACAGTAAAGAACTTTTGCATGTTGAAGTGGAACTTCCCGTGGATCTGTTCCTGCCATTGCCCCTTGTCCTGTGACTGGGCACCACCAAGAAGAGCATGGCTCTATCATCTGACACCCTCCCTTCAGATACTGACAGACGTGGGTGAGGCCCCCTCTCAGCTATCTCTTCTCAAAGCTGAACAAGCCCAGCTCCCTCAATGTTTCCTCGTAAGTCCCCTCATCATCTTTGTTGCTCTCCACTGGACCTGCTGCAGAACTCCATGTGTTTCTTGCACTGAGGAGCGCAGAAGTGGACAGAGTACTCCCGATGTGGCCTCACAAGGGCTGAGTAGAAGGGCAGGATCACCTCCCTTGACCTGTTGGCAAAGCTCTTCCTAATGCACCCCAGGACACCTTTGTCTCTCTTGGCCACATGGGCACTGCTGATGCTTTTTGAGGAGGCACGTGTCTATTTGTACAAGTTAAGCAACACTGGGCCCAGTGTGGAACCCTAGGGCACAGCACTAGTGACAGGCCTTCAGCTTGACTCTGTGCTACTGACTATGACCCTCTGGGAGCAGCTGTTCAGACAGGTCTTCATTCACCTCACTGTCCACTCATTCAGTTCAAACTTCCCAAGTTTGCCTGTGAGGATGTTTGGTGAAACAGTGTTGAAAGCCTTGCTGAAGCCAAGGTAGACAATATCCACTGCTCTCCCCTTGTTCCCCCAGGAAGTTGTTCCATTTAGAAGCCAACCAGGTTGGTGAAGCAAGATTTACTTTGATGAATCCATGCTGACTGCTCCTGATCACATTCTTGTCATCCATGTGGGTGGCCTCTATCAATAGACAGAGGCTGTCCATCCTTTCCCGGGATTGAAGTAAGGCTGAATGGCTGGTAATTCCCTGGGCTCCTCCTCTTGTCCTTGTTGAACAGGAAGACATACAGTTACTTTGCCTTCTCTGAATCCTGTTGCCAGGGTTCCCCCTCCATTTAGTAATGGTTTCATATTATCTTTTGTTTTCCTTTTGTTATTGATGTATTTGAAGAAGCTTTTATCTTTGTCCTTGACATCCTTGGACAGATTTAATTCAAGATGGGCCTTGGCCTTCCTTGCCTCATTTCTACTTACTCTGAAAACCTCTCCTACCCATTCCAAGTGGCTTGACCCTGCTTTCATCTCTTGTGTAGATATACAAGAGACAATTATGCTGATGCTAGCATATTGATGGGGCTTTTTTTCATCCATGCAGGTCTCTTGCTCCCTTTGCCTGGTTTCTTTCATCTGGGGATGTATTGTTCTTGAACCTGTTATTCTTCTCAAGCCAAGGACAATGTATCATCCAGGTTCCTATAGTGTGCAAGTAAGCTTTTACTGGAATTTGATGGGCCTGAAAGTATCAGGAGTTGTGCCTAATAAGATGCATTTTTAAAAGAGTATTCCAGTCTCTAACTGTGTAGTACCACAGTAGGTGGGGTTTGCTATAATGAATCTCCATATCTGTATAGGAGTTGGCATAACTGACTAATTTCTGCTTTTCTTTGTTAGAGAGCAGTCTAACGCTGTGGATGGCTGAGATTTGTGATTCTCCAATTATCCTGACCTGACAATATTCAGGAGAGAAAAACACAAAAGCACAGGACCCACAAATTCAGGAAAAAAAAAAAAGTAGTCAGTGGCATATGGTAAATTAGATCAGAAAAAAGGGCCACCTATTTTGTATGTATGGGTGAGGTGAATGAAATCTGTAAGGAATGTTTGTGGTGGCTTTTCTGTTTATCTTCATTTTTCCGAGCCATACCACTAGATATGAGAAAAAAACCCCATATTTTTCAGGCACCATTCCTTTTTGGTTTTCATTACAATATGATCACTGAGTCCTTGGTAATAAGATGAGAGAGTGTTTTTACACTGTCAAGAGCCCAGCTATTGACCTCTTTAGTGGTTTACCTTAGTATGAACTTGCCTGTGGCCACCCCTAGTCTCCAGCATACTGTGTGTGGTAGAAAGGGCGCTCAAGGTGCATTTCCAAATTGTGCTCTCTTCCACATCTGGATGAAATTATTTATCTTCCCTCCCTAAGATGCAATAGAGGGAATGATGTATCCTAGGGGCTGAAAAGGAAGTTTTCTTTTCAGAGACAGAACTGCTGTGTGGGAAGGATTTTCCAGCCACATCCACAAGCAAGCAGAAGGAATGTGATGTTCTGGTTCTGGTAATATTGCCACAAGCAGTGGTGATCCAGTCTTTCTAAAAACTAGTTAACAGTACAAAAGGAAGCATCTTCTAAGAACTAGACATTCTCCTCACTTTTGGAAAGCAACGGTTCCATGTGCCTGGTACTGCAAGTGACTTGTACTGCCCCTGCGTGGGCATCACCCATATAGAGGGTAAGATTCTCAAGAGTTACCAGAGCTAGTTCTGATAAGGTTTGTGGCTATGAAAATCCTTTGCCGCAGAGAAATAACTAAAGAATCAAAGCCACATTGAATAAACTGTAGTGAGTCATTAATGAAAGAGTTAAATTCATTACATCTCACCTAATTAAAGCATTGTTCTTCTTATCTTATTTCAGATGCCCAAATGCTATTATTTTCTTGCTGGCTCTCTGAGAAACTGTACTTCAAGGGCAGCAGTGGGGAAGCCAAATGTCATAATGTGCTAAGTCACTGCTCAGAATAAGGCCTTTCCTTCATCTGGTTTTCTATGGAGAGTAGAAAGCTGAGCCTGACAGGATGAGCACTGTGGCACTAATGAACAGAGGACCAAAATGAGATGCTTAAGCAAGTGACAGATAATAAAAGACCTGAAGCAATACTGCATTTATCACTTCATAATGTCTCCAATTTAGAGCAGCTTTACATTTCAATCATTCCTACATATTAGAATTTCTTTTTCAAGTTGGCAGGACTCAATACACTTTTGACATTTTATGTGTAATAAACAACAAAAAAAAGGTTATCCCTTTGGACTACCAGATTGTCTCTGGTTGTCCTACCAGAGAAAATCTGGTTGTCCCAGGCCTCAAAAACCAAAGCTTATGGACGCAGCTCAAAACCCACTGAAGGCCGTTTTGTCACTTGATCTAAAAGCAAAGTGTCTTTTTGTTGCATCCTCACAAGAGGACAATAATTCTATTGACATCAAGGGTTGGTCCCAGTCAGCCCTGAATAAAGCCTTTTCCTAATTGCTGTTATGACAGAGAGTAGCCTGACCTGCACTTGTTCCTAGACATCTGAAGTGTTTCACTAGAATTTTGTCCACATTCATCCATGTGTTTTAATGTAGAAATTAAATAAATTTAAATAAACTTCTAAGCAAAAGAATACTTCTGGTGATAAATAAAGCAGAGTGGGGTTGCCTGATCTAGGGTTCTGAGGCAGCATCTCAGTGAGAGCCTGATCAGGC
Source organism: Ammospiza nelsoni (assembly GCF_027579445.1). NCBI lineage: Eukaryota > Metazoa > Chordata > Aves > Passeriformes > Passerellidae > Ammospiza > Ammospiza nelsoni. The sequence goes on from NC_080669.1 coordinate 26,871,453, forward strand.
CTATAACTGTCAACACACCAAGCTGTAGAAAGAGATTGCTGTTGATCAGATGTATTAGGAGCTAAACTAAACCTATAAACTTCTGGAGTAAAGCAATCTCCATCTTGGTGGTTAAAGCAAAACAAGGGATCTGAAAATAAGTCTGCTGCTGTACCCAGGTCCCAGGCCAAGCCCCGAATGCTGCAGCTCCCCAAGGAAAAACCTTTCTTTTCCCTTTTCATTACTCTGATTCTGAAATTCAGAAATGCAAACATTAAATAGATTAATTTTTTTTTCTCCTCATCTGACCTACGGCATTCACAGTAAAGTATCTCTTCAGTGCACAGGTTAACCTCATAATCCGTGCAATTTTTCTAAAATTTGATTTTGCAGCATGAGAGGAACAGAAAACCTTAATTTGCAAATTCAGCTTTGAAACAAGAGAACTGCTGAAGATTGTAGCTTTTGTTTTTGACCCAGTTTCAGATAAATTAAAAGTTTTTGTGTAAACATGCTATAAATGCTGCTCTCTTGTTACTCTACTTCAGGGTAACACAGGGCATTCAAGAAGGAAAATCTGTACTTTGCTTATCACCCAAAGGATGAAAAAGAGGAGCTAGAAAAGTCTCATAAGAAAAAATATTGGTCCTTTGTGCAAAAGAGGAGTTCTTAATTTTCTTTTTGGTTGAACCGATCTCAGTGGCACTTTGCAAGAAAATTTGAGACCCATAAAATAATTTATTCCTTTTCTCTACACATGTACTCACTGGAGTACATGCACTCACTTGAATGATTCTGAGTCAGAGATCACCAGACAATGCAGATCACTGCTGAATGCCTTTCCTTCAATTCATATGAGTTTTCTCCTGAAGTTGAAGCAGACATGAATACTAGCAAGAACTGATCTGGTGAGGTTGTCTTAAAAGGCCAGGAATTTCTTCATACTATATTCATAATTGAGAATCTCCTAGAACCAGCAGATCTTTAACAAATTGTGTGTAAAATACTAAGTATTTTAAGAAATACTTCTTAAAAGCAGGAATGATATTAGCTTTTCTCTTTTTCTCTTATTGATACATGGTGTGGGACTCTGGAAATAAAATAGGCCTTTCGGTCGCTTAGCTGTGGAGCCTTTTCCCCACTTTGGAATTCAGTCAATATATTAAAACAGTGGTCTAGATCTTCAATATTAATATCATACAAGAGAGACAAATTGTCATAGGTAATCTTGTCTTCAGAATAATTTTAAATCCTGGAACTGCCCTCAGAAAAATGGTTGTTCTGACAATGACCTGCAGGAAAACTCATTGATTGCTGACACCCAGTACATGTACCTATTTCCCAAGCCTCACGCTCAAGAGCTTTGCTTGTTTCATAAACATACCATTTCAGACTGATTGGCTGCCCAAAGACAGCACAGATTGTTGTGTTTTCAGGTTTTACTTTGATTGAAGAAGTTAGGAAGAAACTATCAGATGCAGCAGGTATTAGCAAAGTATTCAGACCTTCCAGAAACCAAACTGCTGAGAAGTCAGACAATTTGGAGGATGGGGGCAGGGAGGCAGAAGGATTCTGTAAGGACAAGGAAATCAAATGGTAGGGAATTTTAGCTGTACTTTCCCCATCTTGGAGAACCTGGTACATCACCATTTATCTGGATGCAAGAAATAGTGTTATGTTCTTTTTTCACATAGTAGCTACTCAAAAGGCTGTGAAATAACAATATATGAAAATAAATAGAAATAGTTAAGCCTATTAGCCAGGGCTGATATTTCCACAGGTGGACAAATATTAGCTACATTCTTCTCACTTGTCTACCAAAAAGCCTACATTATTTATTGTATTTTTCATGGATTAGAAAAATGTCTACAGTTTTTCTGTTGTATTATTGTCTCTGAAATCACTCCAAATATGTACCATTTTGTGATGTGAAGCTTTGAATGCAGTTAACACCTCCAAAAAAGCTTTGCTTTTTCCTGAGTTTTATAGCTGCTGCCAAAATTTAAGGGACTCTTTGGAGTTTAGTAAGTTGCCTTCCACTATGGCACCTTTTACATCACTATTCAAGTGATATGAAAAAAACGATCAGATATTTGGAGTTGTACAAAAGATAACAATATACTGAGAAATAATTTGCTTAAATGTTGTTTGTTATAACAGGAAGAATGATGGTTCTCTGTGGCATATAGGTAAAGACTCATTAAATAAGGGCCTTTTTACCCTTGTAAAATCATGGCTCAGGCCTGTTACTTAGGCTAAAGAGAAGGGAAGTGTGGGAGAGTGACTCAGCTGGAATAGGGGTAGAGAGACGTGAGAGATGAGCTGGGTGACTGCCCTGTGTTCACATCATGGTGTATGATAATTGCCTTAAAACTATGTAAACTAATAACCAGATAACTGCTTTAAAAGGCCTGGTTTTTGCAATAAGGCAGTTCTCCTTTGCATCTGCCTGAGGACTCTGTGTCACTTGGCCTTGTACAGCTGTCATTAACTTAGGGACTCCCCTACATGGAGGCATACAAACTAATAAATATAGAATAGACTAGGTGCAGAAAAACTGGCATCTATCAGGGTGTAGGATCATCCTTTCAATGTTTCCCTGGCTGCACCTCAGTGAGGTATAGCAACTGGACCATGTTTGCCAATGGCTGGCCAGACATTTGAGTAGACTCATTGGATGATCAGAGTCTAGAATAAGGAGGTCAGAAGAGTTGGCTAGGTGTACCTTGGACAGAATTTTTCCAATGCACACATACAGATTTGATCTGATGTAAGGCAAAATTCCTGCCTGTAGTTCATATGCCAAAGGAGCCTCCTTACGGCTGCAACAGCTACTGAGGTACTGCATTCCTATTTTCACTTTCTGAATTGTCCCAGAAATCCAGCAAATTCAATAAACACATTTCATTGCGCAAATATCTTTTTACAAGAACAGTCCAGGGAAATATTTCCATAGTCATTGTACTGAGCCTAGCTGGGATCGTGTTAATTTTTTGATGGGCATCCTTACAGTGCTGTGCTTTGCACTGGTAGCTAGAAGGGTATTGATAATGCACCAGTGTTTTCACTATGGCTGAAAACTGCTGGCACAGCTTAAGTGCTGTCTCTCAAACATTCTACCCCAATCAGTAGTCTGGAGTTCGCCAAAATCTTGGGAGGGAAAGCAAACAGGACAGCTGGCCCAAACTGACAAAGGGGTGCTCCACAACAGATGGTGTTGGCTTGGATATAAAGGCTAGAAAAGAAGAAAGAAGGAGTGGCTTTCATAATTTCAAACACTGGCATTCTGGAGCAACTACTACCCATGTTGAAGCCCTGTTCTCCAGGAAGTGGCTGGATATTGCATGATGGTGAGAAGTACAGAATAGTTTCTTTTGCCTTTCCTTGTGCATGTGTAACCTTTTGCTTTTGTAAATTGCAATATCTCAACTTATGCCTTGTTTTCTATATTATTTTTTCAGTCCTGATCAACTAAGACGGGAGAGTGATAAAGTGGCTTAGTGGGCACCTGAAATCCAGCCAAGGTTAACCCACCACAGTCCTCCACAACCATTAGAATATTTGATCATAGTCTCTTACAGACCTATCAGCTGTACATGGTATAGTTTGTCATTTTGCAAAACACAGCTCATCTTTAAGTTCTGGGCATAAAGGAATTAAAATCTTACCATGTGAAAAAGCAAAAGGGTGTGACATCTAATGCGGTCATATCCAAATCATTATGTACTATTGATAAGCTTCTGGTATTAAACAACTGGGGCATTTGGGTCCTTAGTAGGGTGGCTATCATACCAAGGAGAGAACTACACATATGTAGTAAAAAAGAGAAAGTTTTACAGGAAGCACCACCTCTAGTTTTATTTAAGACTATTTCAGTTCATGTTCCTTTCTTCTAGGCACTGCATCACAACAACAAATGCAATGAACCCGAGCATCCTATAATAAAAGGAATTATTTTCCTGTATTTTCTTTAAAGCTTCTTTTTATTCCACAATGCTTACAGCAAATGAGTTGCATAGTTAACAAGCTGAATCTACAGCTCATCTACAACAGCATATTTCTGTTGATACCAATTCTAAAAAAGGAGGCACAGGTGTAAATGACTGTCTATAGCCCAATAAGGAGTCAGTGAGACAGATTGAATCTGGCTCTAGGTTAAGCTCTTACTAAACCTAAGTAAGGCTTGTTTTTCCAGATTATGCTACAAAGATTATCCCCTTATTTATTTGTCTTTGAAATATAAATATCTGACTAGTAACATAGAAATGCCTGGCCTGATGCTGATGCGATGGCTTTGGTTTAGGATCTTCTATTAGTTATAGGACAGCCATATTTTGAAGGAGCTGCTAGTTTAAGTAAAGCTTCAACACAAGCCTTGTAATATATCTAGGCCACCTGTTTGCAATTAATAGTAAAATTTATGATGGAGTTAAGGTTCAGATCAACAGACGATACTGGCCTTAGATTAAGCAGTTTGTAGAAATGCCTCTGGACAGAATCTGCATTCTCTATGTGTACCCTCTATAATGATAATGATTGAAGCATCTTGTGGTAGGACAGTCAATCGATAAATGTGAGTAAACAAACATAAGATATGGATTGGAAAGATTAGAAAAGCTAATCCTGAAATGTGCAAATATTGTTGCAGCTAAATTTAAGTCAAAATCAGGAGGGGCTGCTGGTAAATCCTGAGATTATGTTCTACTTCATAGAGGTAAATAATCTAGAATCCAGAATTTTAGTTCTGCAAAGATGGTTGTGGGATAAGATTTAGCTGCATCTCAAGCTGGACTATCAGACACTTCTCATTTTGAAAGAACTAGACTGTTGATCAACTGCATTGTAGGCTTGGTTCCCAAGAGCTTCCCAGTGTGGGATAGAAGTGTTAAAAAGCAGCCTAGACTGCTTATGTCTGAACAAGTAATACAGCTCACTCAAATCTTCTGGCAGAGCTGGAAACCTGCAAATGGGTCTGCAACATGACAGGCTAATCAAGTTCCTCATTTAGGTTTGAGATTTTATTTTCCATGTAAAACACCAGAGGTTCTTTACCAGAAGTTTAATCTCGGAATTTTTCTTGTGCTCTGTTGTGCTTCTGTGAGTGGATGCTGTCTCTCCAAGGTAGTTTAAATTGTTCCTTCAGTATGTTTGAAAAAACGTACCCTAGGAATTAGGTTACTCCATGTTAAAGAGAATTTCTTCTTCTCCATTCCAGCAGATAACTACTACAACATTAAAATTGTAATCCTCATTGTAAAACAAAGATCAAACCAAGGAAAGGCAGATCTGTGCTTCACCCCTTATTCACAAATAACAAATAACAAAAGCTTCTGTATGAAGAACATCACCTTAGTTGTTTCCTTTCACAAGACTTAAAAACAAAAAGAAAAATAATTTTTTTTTCAGTTTCTGGATTATTTTGTTTCTAGTTACATAGGCCTGCCAATCTGTTGTTCCTGTATAATATTTTGTCTTAGACTGAAAAGGGTTTTAAACTATACAATGCCTCCCTGTGGAATTTTCATGCTTCTTCAACATAATATTGCAATGTGTTTTCTAAATTACCTTGAGGCACTTGGACTCAAAATAGTGGTACGTTTCTATCTGCTTTCCCTAGAAAATAAGTTTTTAACCTGCAGTACTGTCCTTTACAGAATAGCTAAATAAGTGAAAATTGTTTCAAATTTATTGGTTCTTGTAGCTTGTTAACCTAGTGAAATAATAAATTCAGATTTTTGAATCAGCTGGAATGTCACACCAGTTACAAAAATATAAATTGCTCAGCACACAGGTGAGTGTACCATGAATAGAAGCATAGGATATCCAATCAGTGCGGTGGATTTTGTAATTTCTTTTCTAGCCAGGTATATGACTTCTGCAGGCTGATGGCACTAACTCTCTGAACATGTTCATGAGGATGTTCATGTGTGCCATTCTTCCTAGTGAATATACAAACAACCAGAGCTAACAGCATATGTACAAGAGAGCAGGCACCTGTGATATGTTTCTTGCTGGCAAGTAGTAGAAATGAAAGAATTTTCCCTAGGAAACGGAGTGTTAGGTATCTATTGTTGTTCTGTTGCCGGGCATAAAATCAAAGCGTGCTTCATTTTCTCTGCCTTTTTTTTTTAGCTGTTAGAAAAGGAGGAGAAGTTGTCTACTTGCCTTGATCTCTTGTAAACAGTGGTGCAGTGTGATCCTTAACACACACTGCTAGATGATAAATCAGCGATCAAAGCATTCCTTTTTGTCAAATGAGCAATCTGATCCTTTGTTTTTCAGTGTTCTTTTCTGAAATGACTTCACCCTTTGACAAAGATGGAGCAAAATCATTAACTTATGAAATGTAATAGCAAATTTGAAAGAGAATTGTTAAAATGCTTGTTGGGTGTAGGCTCGCTTAGACTCTTTTCAGAACAAAAGGAATGTTTCAACAGGTAACAAATCTGAGGATACACAACTATATCTTTTTTAAGCTGTGAAATTCTCAGTTATTATTAAAATGGAATGGGCTATCTGAATTTTTTTATTTTCTTGGCCACTATAAAAATTTCCATCATCTGGGGAGAAAGGCTTTCTTATTCTGTCAATTTTCCACAGAACATAAGTAAGGTGATTTACATGACTATTTTGAATTTAGTACTTTAGAGTTATACTTGAAATTGTCATCGTCTGTACTGAGCTTCATGCTTACAGAGTAAAATCTGTTAATATATAACTTTAAAATAAACACACATTAATTCATGAATGAATTAATGATTTCTTTGGTTGTTTTTTTCTATTTCACTTTATCTGTGATATGTGGCTCAGATGGCTGGAAAGTAATAGCTTTGAATTCACCATGTCAATGGCAATAAAGCTCTTCTCTATCTTTCTTTTTACAGGGCTTGCTGCATGCTGTAAATGGATTGGAAGCTCCAGAAAGAAAACAATTTTTCCACTATTCCAGGCTGTATGTTACTTGATTGCAAAATGGAGGTTTGAGAGTTGAAATCTATTACAGGGAAGTTCCTTTGTTTATTTCAGTGGCAGTATTTTTCTGTCCTGGAAAGAGAGAGTAGGGGAGGAGAGCAGAAAAAGGAACATTACCTTTAGTGTTCTGAAAAGTTTTGGTGAACTGTAATTGCTTCTCTTACAGAAACTTGTTCCTCTTGGAGGTCTTTCTGTTCTTTCAGAGAGCAAGTACATTTGCTTAGAGAGAATAAAAAGTTTAAATAAAGAGTAATAAAGTTTTATAGCTTATTTAGCACTTCAGAATGCAAATATTGTGTCTTCTGTTCCTGAAAAAGGCTTTTATATGCAGCAGTAATTTTACTCCAGCTACATTTTCTGGCAAGGCTGATTTGGATGATTAAAAAGGGGACATTTCACTACATTTTCTGCTGTAACATTTTGCCACTTCAGTGTTTCTAAAATAGGTCACATAATTTATTTTACAGTCGAGTTAACATTGACTAGAAATATAAAGTAGTGACATCATGGCTTCCTGCCAGAAAAAAAAAAGAAAATTAGTAGAAGTAAATGCTGAAGTGTAGTAAATGCAATAGGGTTGCAGAAATAAATTCAACTACTGCCTGAGGTAAGGAACAAAGGTGCAGTTGGGTTTGAGTTTTTTTGTTGTGTTCTTCTGTGGGTTTTGGAGGGGATTCTTAGTTGGTTGTTTGTCTTTAAATGAATGTTGAATCTTTGCAGCCTTTATAGGACTTGATAAATTTCAAGTCCATTGTTGAAAGTGACAGCAGCTGAATGGCAGGGTAAAACAAGCTATTCCAGTAAGTTTGACATAATTCACCTCTAAGGATTTGAAGCACAAAGAATGAAATATATTATCAAGGTTAGAACTCCACTTAAGAAATTGCATTAAATTAGCCTTTCTCATGTTTCAGTGGTTTAAATATTCTTAACTCAAGAATAAAATGCTAAGACAAGCCTTCTATTATAAAAAGGCTAAAAAAGATTAAGTGCATGTTTGACCTCTATATGTAGCAGCGACCACTTTATTCATACAAACTTAAGCCACATCTTGCTGCATCTAGTAAACTGTAAGATTGTGGAGTGCCTTCATAAGGTAGGGGAAAATTAATGTGTAAATTGCCAAATTAAAGGCTCTTTCTCAAAATAGTTGAGAGACTTAGTGTGAATGCTATGTCTTTTACCACAGGAGAACCTTAAGACTGCTGTCGTTATCAAATAGAGCGGGACAGACACAAATAATAAAAAATTAGCTGAAATGAAAGCAGAACACCATGTCCTGCTTTCATTTCAGCAAATCTCTTGACCAGTGCAGAAGCTTTTAACAGTGAGAAGCTCTTACAAAGCTTTTTGTAGAAAGTACAAATTGCCACCTAAAGGGAAAAAAAAAAGAAACAAAACAGGAAAATAACCCCATACCAGAGTTCAGTGTTGACCTCAGATTTTATTAGCTCAGACTAAATAATGTGCATGTTTTAAGATGTTGATATTGCTTCTTTCTTGAATATTCAGCTTTGAGTTGGAAGAGGCTTTAAAGATCACCCTCTACATGGCAGGGAACCCTCTCAGTAGACCAGGTTGCTTAGAGCACCCATCCAACCTGGCCTTGGACACTTCCAGGGATGAGGCATCCACAGCTTCTCTGGCAACCTGTTCCAGTACGTCACCATGCCTTGAGGAAAGCATTTCTTCCTAAGATCTATTCTAAATCTCTCTTCTTTTAGTTTAAAATGTTCTCCTCAGGCTTATGAGTTTCCTTGAAAAAATTTGCTCTTGGTCTTCTCTGTAAGCCCTGCTCAGACACAGAGGTGTGCTAAGGTCTCCCTTGAGCCATCATTCCCCAGGCTGAAGAACCCAAAATGTCTCAGCCTGCCATCACAGCAGAGGAGCTCCAGCCCTTGGATTGCCTTCCTGGCCTCTTTTGGACTCACCCAGGTAGGTGCAAGCTTTCCTCATGCCAAGACCCCAGAGCTGTGTGGAATACACCAGGTGGAATCCGTGAGGGCAGACTAGAGGAGGGAAATTACTTCCCTAGACCTAAAGGGTCCACACCTTTTTGATGTAGCCCAGAATGCAAGTTTAATGGACTACATTGTCTTTAGATTGCTTTTAATTAATTTTTCTAAGTACTATTTTCTTAGTAGTAGACTATCCAGTCTTATCTGATAATGACACTTTTTCCCTAGTGTTTTGAGTGATGAATCATCTTGCATGAAAGAATTTATTTACTTTTTTCCAGTACTTAAAAATAAAAAATCGATTGCACTTTTTTCATATCAAGAACAAAGTGCAAGTGAGCCTTTAATCAGACTGTCCAACTGTTGGAATAGAAAATGTTTTTCTCATAAATTAGTATTTTACAACTTTAAGAAAAATGCTGTATATCTTTGCAAGCCAATTTAACTAAGTTCTTAAATTAAGAACTTAACTGTTCTTATAACAGACACAAGATTTTATTTTCATCACAAAAATATGTGTGAAAAAATATCACTGACAACATAGTACTTCAGAAGATAAGGTGATCATCTACCTAAAGTTGCCCATGTAAAGTCCAAGGAATATAAAAGGCAAATCTTGTTTGTTAAAGACAAATTGTTCTAAAGAGACTTAGGAATTATGAATTTTCCTTGATGCAGTTTTCCTGTATTGGCTTTCTCTTGCTGACATGCCAATTCTGTAATCAGTCATATGGATAGTGTAATTTAATTAAATAAGCTTGGTGTTTCTAAAATGTACAGCACTATCTTAATAGACATAACTATTTGCAAGATCAGAGCTTAAGTATCAGAAATTGCTAGATGCGGATGATACATGGACATACTGTATCAAATTACAGTATTTTATTACAAACTGGTACAAATGTTTATTACAGCCAAATATGCTTGGGTCCAGAAAAGACTTGTGAGGGCTATTTCTGTCTTCTTTCATGTGACAACTCAGAATTCTAGGGCTTAGTCAAATTAAACAGAGAAATTAGACAAGTTTAATTAGAAGATAAAATACTTGAATTGACTTGCAATTGCTTTGAGTCACTCAATTTAGCATTTTAAGAGCTAGTTTACTCTATGTCCACAGAGAAATCATGGCCCCTGGGGAAGTGGTGGAATTAAACCTGTGTTCTCTTGTGCCTTTGTGGTGAACCTGGCTATGCTCCAGATCACTCTCTTTCTAGATTATGCATGGGCCCTGCAATATATTTATCAGGGTCCAAAAAGAAGCAGTACTCTTGCTCCAGAGAAGCAGAACCTGCATGTGCTTTTCTTACTAAATTTGGATACTTAAATAAATTCTGTAGGTTGCCTACTTGAAATTTGCATATGGCAAAGTAATGACATACGTCTGCTACAGAACTAAAAGAAGTTCATGACACTGCAGGCACCTTGCTTTTATAACTACATGGCTGTGTGCCTTGTTTGAGTGGAGGTACTCTAGTTGTGGAATGACTTTCTTTCTGTGTAGTGTGACAGATCTTAGGGAGTTTTGCTCCCTTTACAGCTCTGAGTGAAGTTTAGCTGCTGGTCATGTAGGGACAGACATTACCAATAGGTTCCCTCACAGTCGTGCATTTGTGACATTTGATATTGCCTGTTATCTCCTTCCACCTTGCATTTTTAAGTCACCAAATCACTTGAGATATGTGCATGCATATATGTGCATGTACCACTTGCTATGCTACAGCACAGTGCTGTAGCATAACCGAAGTACTCTGTCTGGGTGGGTTTATTGGCCTGATATATCCAGGAGCTTGAGCCTGGTGGCCTCATCAGACTTTTTGTCTGTATGCTTTATGGCCACAGCTATAGTACTCACTTTTCATGTGATACTTCTAGAGCAAAGAGAATGTGGATGTTATACATTCCCAAAATTTCATCAATTTCATGCATTTCTTTCTATAGCAAGAATAATAAGAGTGGAAACAATATTTAAATATTCTTGTCCAAGGGATATTTTTAATAGCAGCATTCTTAATGTGTGTGAGGTCAACATGTAAATTATGGGTGGAAAACTGAAATGGCTGGTTGCTGCTATGCAACCATCTAACAGAATATTCTACTCTCTAGCCACATAAAGAACTATAGAGATAAAAGTAGCACTCAGCCTGTTATGCATATAATTGTATTGCATTAAAAGATATGTATTAAGGAGCACAGTGATTTTGTCCTACATTTAACTCTTGTTATATTACCTCCTATTTTGTGTATCAGGGCCTTGAAAGGATATAAAGAGCACAGCTGCTTCTCTTAAACACCGTTAAGGCCACAGAAGGACTTTGCCATGCGATAAGCACAGAAGGGAGTGTCAGGATGGTGCTATCTCCAGGCCTGGTGGAGGCAAGATCTGGTCAGCACCTCCAGGGCAATTCATCTAGACAAAAAATTCCCACTTTGTAAACTGTGTAAAGAAGCAGCTGCTCACACACAGACCTATCACTTGTCAAACAAAGATCACCCCAACTTATGGGACAGATGCCCTCTGTGACCACCAATGACCAGAAAAGCACCCTTCGCCCCCTCCCCCCAAATATGCTTCCATGTATACCTGGAACTTGGACTGTAAAATAAACCACCACACCTGGAATTTGAGATAAGATAAAGGTGGTACTATTGTCCAGGTGTTATCCCAGACTTAGGGGGAGATTAACAAAGCTTGGGGAGAAGAATGGATCACTGATAATAGATGCAAAAGAATGCAGAATTTACACACCACAAGGGAAGCTACCTCAGCAACTCTGCTGAAATCAGCTCCAACAAGGTAAAAGTTAATTCTGTCAAGGGGAGATCATGACCACTGACTCTTAACCACTGACTCAACAAACCCATCAACTGAAAGACTGGGCATATGCACTAATTACCATAAGAAGGGAGGGAATTATTTAATTGTAAGAATAAGAGAATTGTGGAGACAATAAGCATTAATTCCTTTGTTTGCTAAGATGTATAAATAGTAACTGCTTGGAAATACACATAACAGGCATCTTCAGCAGAGGATGGCTGGACACAAATTAATTTTTAATTATATGACTTGTAAAAAACACAGAATGTCTTGAAAAGGGCTGGAAAAACATTGTTAGGTTATACTGTAAATTCCATTTCGGTCTGAAAAGTTTTCCTTCTGAATTTGCATACTTGGGAGAAAATGTACCCATAACATACCAAATACTATCAGCCTTTATAGCAGATTTAGAGCCAGGGGCTGCTGCAGGAATGATTGGCTGTGTAGGTAACACATGCAGATTTCTCCTAACCTAACTACTTTGGTTCAAAGCTGCACAGAGCTCAGTTACTTGATAACAACAACTTAACATGCCTTTTCAGTGATTTGTTTTACCGTAATTCTTCCAAAGTTCAAATTGGTGAATAGACAAGGTAAAATAAATGAAAGCCACAAAGAGGCTGTGAAAAATACTTACATAAAGTAGCATTAGTAAAGAGAATTGGGAGATCCTCTCAAATTTGGAAACATTAAAAGACTGAAGGAAAGACAGACTAGATAGCAGAAGGAATTGGGCAGGGGAAAAGAAGAAACATAGAAAAAAATTTAAGCCTTGTGTTAGGAGTAATTTTGCTCTGAACTGAATTTCTTCCTTTACAGTTCAAGCAGATGAAATTTCTCTTTCTGAAACTTCCCCCCCAGCCCAGCCCACCTCACATTTCACTCAAACACACGCATTTGCATTGTTAATTCTGCTGTTTTGTTGCAATTCATGTGTTCACATGTAACTTGCTGGGACGTTGGCTGAACATATCTGGAGCCAAGCCATCTCTGTGTCTCATGCAGCAGATTTTTACATACCAACCTGGTATAGTCATGTTATAAGTTCATCACAGAGGAGGGTGTCTTTTAAATGGTGGCTTTCTAGAGACCCCTGGGTTGTACAAATTTGGTGAGTTGACCCTGTTCGAAAGCCAAGTGGCCACCAAAGCTACTCATCTCTTTGGCTGTGCAGGGGAGAAAAAATATTATGAAAGGCTTCAGAGCTGAGATTAGGACAGGATAGGGAATGGAGACTGCTATCACTCTATCACACATTGTCTCTGCTTCTTCCTCCTCAGAGGCAGTAGTCTCCAACCCTTCCTCTGTTCCAGCATGGAGTCCTGTCCATGCCGTAAGAGAGGGTGCAGGCCTACATGAGCTTTTCCAACATGTGCTGCTCCCTTCGGCTGCTGCAGTGCTTCATGAACTGCTCCAGTGTGGATCCCTCCCATCAGACACAGTTCTTCAGAAACAGACTGTTCCAGCATGTGACCATGTAAGGTCACAAGTCCTGCCACTAAACCTGCACCAGTGCAAGCTCCTCTCCACAGTCTCACAGATCCTGACAGAAGCCTGCTTCCCCATAAACTGCCTGCAGGCTCAAAACCTCCTTCAGATGTACACCTTCTCCGGCATGGGATCGTCTGAGGGCTGCAGATGGATCTCTGCTCCACTTTGCACCACCATAGGCTGCAAGTACACAGCTGCCTACCCATGATCTTCAACATAGTCTGCAGGGGAACATCTGGTCCAGCATCTGGAGGACATCCTGCCTGTTCTTCACTGCCCTTGGCTCTTGCTTTCACATATTCTCCCTCCTCTGTTCCCTGGCTGCAAATACTTCTGTGTAGTACCTGTTTTCTTTCTTGAATATGTTATTCCAGAGGTGGTACCACTGGAATACAGTGACCTCAGCCTTGGCTGGTATTGGGTCTGTCTTGGAGGTGACAGGGATTGGCTGTGTCGGACATGGGGGAAGTTCCTACCAGCTTCTCACAGAAGCAGCTCTGTAAGCACCCCTGCTACCAAAACCTTGCCATGCAAAGCCAATACAGCCAGGTTTTGTTGTGCAGTGGGTTTTTGAAGGTGATGCCCTTTGCGGGGTTTGTGATTGGCTACAATTTCTACATCTGTATGGCTGGTGTGTGACAGCAGCCCCTCTCATGGCGAGCCAGCAGCAGCACAGGGTTGAGCAGAAGTGACTGAGTTACGTGGGCAGAACAGCTGGACAGCACACGACTGCACATGAGGGTCACACCAGGGAACAGAGATGTCTGGCACCAGCTCTCAGCCCGGCCAAGCTCTTGTTGCAATGAAGTGTGCACTGTCTTCAGTACTAGCTCTCAACAACTGTAGACGGAAACTGAACTTCCTTGTTTAGAAACAATGATTCATACATGTGATACCCTGAAGGAGAAAATAGTAAACTCTGATTATCTTACTAATTATCAACACCTTGGAGTCTTGTTGGGGGATTTTGGTTGGTTGCTTTGGTGGTTTTTGGTTATTTTTGTAGTTTTGTAGTTTAGGGGGGTTTTTGGTGGTGGGTTTTTTTTTTTGGGTTTGGATTTTTGGGGGTTTTCTTGGTCTGGTTGGTTGGTTGGTTGTTTTGATTTGCTGTTGTTGTTTTTTGCTTTGGTTTGGGTTTTTTTTTGTGAAACCAAGATTTGAGGGCAGAAACCCCTTGTTTCCAAACTAAAAAAATGGATATACATAGATAGATAGACAATAGATAGATAGATAGATAGATAGATAGATAGATAGATAGATAGATGAGAGATGAAATTAGTACAGGGATTGCCAAACTCTCTAAAAGTCTTTTGTTTCAAGACGTAATGGAGATGGCTCATAATGAATCCCTTTGAGGGTATTTCACATTTGCAGTGGATAGGAAAATGGGAAAAGCATTGTGCCATAGTTTTGTAGAGACACCGTCAGATTAATAGCGTCTAACATATTATGATTGAGATTATACAAAGGCATGTTTTCAGTATTTCATGTACCCTGATAATAAGATCAATTACTGTCATTACCTACAATGTCATACAACCAAGTTCTGCATCTATTTTTCCAATCCCTTTGGAGTTCAGCTTGTACTGGCTTGTGAAAAAGTGCATTCTTCCTGTGTTGTTCTGCTACATTTATCCAAACTTATTTTCACTTTTGCAAAATTTTCACAGTTCTTATTTCTTTTGGTTTTTAACAACTTTTACCATGAATGACTCTTCTTGCCTCTCAGATGCTCACTTCTAAGGATTAGATCTCACAAACTTTCATTGTATATGAGTTCTCAAGCAGACACTGCACTCACTCCCAGGAATAGTCCAATTAAGTCAAAGTGCACTTTGGATCAAATCCAAGACCCATTAAATCAGTTGAAGCGTTTCCATTGACTTCAAAGGATGCTGGATCCAAGCCACCACATCTGCAGCTCTCCAAAAGTACCATTGCTTATCTCAAATGCCCCTACTTAAATTCAATTAAGAGTAGAATAAAATCTCCCAAAGAAAATGTGATGACTCTGGGCCACAGAAAATATTTAAATGCTATATTATAAAGCGTAGCAGAAAAAAATCCAAATAATCAAATACTGTAACGAACATGATGGCAACAGAGGCAGAGAGATTTCTTGATTTCAATCGGCTCTTGACTGAAATCAAGAACTGATTGAAATTTGCCAGAATTGCTGTCACTCATATCTTACTCATTTGATTTGTTGATTCATCTACTTTCATTTAGATATATACTGAAGTGTGGATGAATTATCTTAAAAGTTTCAAAAGAATTCATCTGAATTGATCATAATAGAGGCCAATTACTTCTGCAGTCTTACGTTCAAGATAATAGGTATGACCTGAGTTGAAGGATTCATACATTTTTGTTGTTGTACACGCACAGGAAATAATTTAATACATTTTATTGAGATTTTTTTTAGTACTAAATTATACCAGGTGAATGGAAAAGAAATGCGGATGAATATTTTTTTTCTGTAGGTGTGTAGTTCTTCAGAGCTTTAACAATAAAATTGATGTCAATATTTTTAAGCTCCATTCTTAATAATCTGTAACCTACTAAAAACAATTTCTGTCTGTTATCAAGAAGATCTGTTTTAAAAAATCATCAGTCATTGTAGATTGCTAAATCACTTGCTGGTTAACATTAGTCAGTAATTCAGAAATATAGAACATTTTAAAAACTCTGAAAAAAAACCCCAAGCAAAACAGCTTTAATTCTTCTTTCCTTACATAATTTAGGCTTCAACCTGCATGATTTGACTACTTTAACCCCATTACAGCAGAGAGGACTTTTTCTGCATCAATTTAATATTGGAAATTAACTCTCAGGGAAGAGTTAGTCCATTATGGTCATAAAGGGTTATCTGAAGGAACCCACTTCCACAAGGTACAATATATAATTGGCTGCAATAAAATTAATGGGGCTGTGGAACTAAATTACTAGAATATATAGTCATGCATTTCAGGACAGATAAATAACTTCTCTGACATGCACTTGAATCTAACAACTTTATTAATCTATGTATTTCAGAAATTAAGGGAATCTCTTTGACAAAGAATAGATATGATGCTGTCAACAGTATCACAAAATCATTCTAATTATAAGGACTCACACCATAGGCCCCACAAATTGCTCACCCAATCATTTACCAGTGAAGTTCTATAGTTCAAAAGAAATGGAAGAAAAGAGATTTTGCCTGTCATTTTCAAACTAGCACTGTGTGATTCTGGATTAGGAGAATATGTCTGCGCATGAAGTATCAGTGAGGGCTGATGAACATATATTTGATTTTAATATTATTCCTGCAGTTGCACTGCACTTACTGAGTACCACATATTTGCAGAAAATAACTTCTACTGTGACATGCAGCCTCTATTTCTTATTTCCCAGGGATTGTTTATAACTTTTATAATATATGTCATTATTAGCATTATTTCCTGAAGAAAAATTCTATAGATGGATCTTAATTTGCAAATTATTATTTGCAAATTATTTTCTCAATAAAGTTTCTTCTAGGTACTTGTTATTTCACATTCAAGTCACTGGTTTAGCTGGGCCTGATGTGTAGCTGATGAAAAAGTAGTGATGTGATTATTAATTGAGGTTATTTTAAAGAAGGATCTAGATGTCTTGGGTCGCGCACTATAATTTGAACAGAATATCCTATAACATAATTGAGGCCGCATACCCAAAAAACTGAAATGCAAGTCACTTTTCCAGACAGACTATTATAAGAAAATAACAATAAAAATTTTGTTTAATAGCATTGAAAGCTACAGCAAAGGAGTTCCAAAAGCTACTTATAAATATGAGAATGATAAAGGAAACAGGTACCATCCTGCACCAGCACTTCCAGTATTCAGGAAGTGTGGTAAGAGAATCTGTATCACACAAAGGACAAAAGGTCCCTCTCCCCTTTTCTACTCCTTTTCTGTGTTTGAGTGGCTTAATTTCTAGCCTTAGGTAAAGGTATTTTTCACTGGCACAGCAAAAAGTCACCAAAAGTATGCTCTGCTGCCTCCATGATGGTCAGTCTCCTACGTCATCAGACAGTCGAATAATACTTCTTCTGTTTTGCTTATAAATATATATGATCTTGAAAACAGAAGAGACGTGTGCTTTTCTCCAGCTGTGAGTTGTCACCTGAAAGGTTTTAGATTTTAGTTCCAGTCACATAAATCTTTAAAAGATGTTTTTGCATCCTGTTTTAAATTGCCTGCTTCTTTTCTTTATTGGTGATCCATTTATTGGTGATCCACTGTAAACAGAATCCAATTTTAAAATTACCTTGTAGAGATACAATAATTTTCAAATATTCTTTACTTGTGAAAGTGTCATTGCTTTTTCGTTCTTACAGTAGAAAAGTTTCCTGATGTTCACATGTTCTACACACCTAATTTGTGTTCACTCCATCTTGCTACATATTCACCCTTGAGCACAGAGATTGCCAATAAAAGCCATGTAGAGGATTAATATGCAGAAACACAAGAGCACGAAGATAGAAAAAGTATCAATGGACATCTTCACACCCCCAACTGGAACACCCAACCTGCAAAAAAATAAAGTAATTTCATCAGAATCCAATATATTCCTACCTATTATCTTTATTGTAACATCTGCAGAAGCCCCTTTCTTAGATTCACATTTGTGCGTAAACTCAGAAGGGCTAAGATTAAAGGACAATTTTGGAGCTCATCTGGTCCAACTTGCCTGAGCAGGACTGTTGACCCAGATGGACCTAGAATTGCTCGCTCAGGATCACAAGCAGATGACTTTTGAAACTCTCCAAGAAGGAAGACTCCATCGTGTCCCCAGGCAACCTGTCTCAGTGCTCAGTCACCTCTCAGTAGAAATGGGTTTCTCAATTGTTTTACAGAACTTGTCTTTCAGTTTGTGCCCATAATCTTTGTCCTGTCTTGGGGCGCCACTGGGTAGAGCCCATCCTCTTTGTATCCTGTCTGGGTGTATAAACACATTGATAAAAAATTTCCCCAAGTCCTGCCTGCTCCAGGCCTTCCTCATAAGATGGAGGGGTCATAGAAGGTTTATAGGTTGGTCAAGCAAGATTCCTCCTTGGTAAATCCATGCTGACTACCCCTTATCACCTTCTCTTTCTTCATGGATCTGAAGCATATCATACAGGGTGTCCGACATTTCTGCCTGGACACGTGCTCTTTGGGAGGGCTTACTCTTGAGCTTGGACATTATGATCCTTGAATATTGACCAGATTTCCTGGACTTCTATTGCCTGCACAGTGCCACCCTGTTTCCCCCTTCCAAGGATATTTTTCATGAGGCCAAACTCTGCTCTGCTGCAGTTCAGGGCTGTGATTTACTTTTTGTACCATTCCTTCTCTTGTCTCCTGGTTATGAACCCCACCATGTCATGGTCCCTGAAGCCAAGACTGCCTTCATTCTTCACATTCCCGATGAGACCCTCCCTGATTCTGAATATGAGATCCAGTCCTGCACCAGTCATGGCTGGTTTCTTTACAGATGGCTCAGAAATTGGACATTAATGTCCTTCATGAACCATGTGGATTTCTTGTATTTTCTTTTTAGTATGCATTAGGATAGTAGAAGTCCCTCAGGGCCTGTGGGGCCACATCTGTGTGAGGCTTCATCCACTCATTCTTCCTAGTCATTTTCAGCCCACCAGTGCAAATGAAAGAGGATTCAAAGCTAAAAAGCTATTGTAAGATATCTTGCCAGATCAGATAGCTTTAAATTTATCAGACGTACTCTGTGCGGTGTTCAGCGGGGTCTGTTTTCCATTCTCGTGTAGTGAACTAATGAGATTTAGTGCAGTGACGGTTCACTTTAGAGATCTTTGTACTCAGAGGATGATAGCTTTGTGAATCAAAAATAATCTTCCAAGACCCATATCACCTCAGTAGTGATGTTCGTCTCTGGATGCTGATAGAGTGTTTGGTTGTAAGAATTAGATGTAAATATAGTTCCTTTGTATCAGGAGTAAATATGATTCCCTTGTATCTGGAGGACTGATACTTTTGCAAGTGCTGCACGGCTGCAGATCCATTGTAGCTTCTGCATTTGTCAGTTGTTCAACTTTTGATTGATTTACTTGGGTGGTGAAGTGTCTGAATGGGCTTGTTCTGCTCTTCTATCACAGGAATGTTTTTGCTGGGGTCATATCTTGTTTGTCAGAATCAAAACTCATTGTGATGATCAGTCTCATTTAGAGATTAAATACTGTGTAACCAATTTCATTCTTATCTTTCTATTGCAATTGTCCCAATAGTGGGCTTTATTTCACAACATGCTAAGTTTTGTAACCAAGCATTTTCTGGATCCTGAAAAGCTATTTAGGTGACATAGGGATGACCCACAGAATGTAATATAAAGACCAGTTCCACGTAGACATGACTTATTTTGTCATTTATTGCAAATCCCAACAAAACTTGGACAAATTTTTTTGGGTTTTTTTTTTTTTTTTTGTATTGCTACCTCTGAAGCTTCCTATTCAGTGAAGTATTGGAGGCAAGCCATACTAGGAAACAAGACCTATTCAATACTAAAATTCACTACACCTAGAAATCTGTTTCAACCATGTCTGTGGTGCTAGGTAGTGCAGCAAACTGTGAATAGAAAGAGCTGAACCTAAAGATTTTAAGATTAATTATAAACTACCAATAACTGTGTTTTCTCCTTGTTCTCTCTTGTCTGGTCAGGTAGAGAATCATATAATGGCTCCATTTCATACATCTTGGAACAACTGAAGTCTTTAGTTACTTTTGCATTTAATACTGACAAGGACAAAATTGCTATTTAGTGAGTAAAAAAGCAGCTCCCTTAAGGAACGCAGTAGTCTTGAAAAACACTGATAATTCACAACAATGTCTTATGAAATTGTATTCAAGATAAACATGTCTGTAGCTAGAGATTGAAGACATGATGGTCATTTTCTTGTTAATAAATGTCTAACTAAGTAGTGAGCTGGTACTGCATCTCTGGTGCCTGCTTCATAATACCTAAATATAACTTAGCCAAACTGTTTGGTAGAGCATGGAAAGCAAGAGATGGGACACCTTTTTCACAGGAATTATGCAGTGTTTAGTCAATTGTAATGTGGAGGGAAACAGCCCAGCAAATCTGCTATACATTAAAGTTACAGTTGTAGCCTACAGGGAATGATTTACTGAGAGATATTGAAGAGTTTTTCTCTTTTATAACAGACTCTTTAGGAGAATAGTTCCTGCCTAACCTTATGTGTAATACAGTTATTGATACAGGGAATTGCATTGTAAATATCTTGACATTTCTCCAGTATCCAGGTCATCTTAGTTGCTGAAAATTTCAGTGGCCCCTCAAGGCCCATTTTATAGTTATGAGACATTAATCACAGGAATACACAGGCAGCAGCTAGCTCCCAGCACTGAATTTAGTGGGAAGCACCACAGTCCTTAAATGTGGGCAATAACTTCAAATAGAACCTTAAACTTGTTGCTTTCTTTAAAAATCACTTTTTTCACCATTTATGAAAATTAAACCTTAACATTTCAAAGTGTACTCTCAACACTTTCTCACTTCAAAACGAATGTCTGGTGATGTGAAGTTAGTAGTCCTGTCATGGTAGGCATCAATCAGAACACGTGGAGAAGACAAAGATAGTGACCTTTCAGCATTTCTTTGTAAAATTGGACTTTTCAGTAGACTTGAAGAAATACCTATGTTCTTCTCTATGTCTGAAGCCTTGCAATCACTTTGCATAATCAGAGAGATACAACCAAATTATGATGTTAGTGGAAGAAGAACTTTGCAGGAAAAGATAATGCCCTTTCAGTACAGACTACTGGCGTAGGTTTACTTCACTGCATGATAGAGTGTATTTAGGTATAGCCAAAGGTGTATCCACAGCTTTATTGGAGTGTTCCAGGAGATATTTCGGAAGGAAATTAACTCTTCTAATTTATTTTTAGGATACAAAATAATCTCTGACTATGGCCACCTATCTGGAATTTTAGCCCTACTTGAAATTAATTCCTTTTTCTTCCATGGTGCCCTGATGATGTTACCTGCCAGTCATCATCATTTGTGTGTAAATTTGGGGGGGGGGGGTGTTTCTGTATAATTCTGTCATAATTATTAGAGATATACTTCTTGCTTTGTATTATTTAAGACAGTATTGATGTGCAACCTGCACAGTCAAAACAAACTCACAGTGACTTCTTGTGAGTGCTGAGCATGTTAATAATGCACACAGGATGTAATAATTTCATATACTGTACATCAATAAGTCTTTCAACAGGTGGAGACCAAAGGAAGAGCAGACCAAGTCAGACTAGAACTATTTACTTTACTGACTATTTGGACTGGATTTGAGCCACCAAACCATACGTCATCATCTTCTCCCTCTTACTGACCTCATTGTTAAAATTAGTCCTTTTAGCTGCTGGACCTAAACTCATTATTACATAATTTTAGCCAAGACTTATAAAGGGACTTTATGAAAGAGGGGTTTGGTAGACTGCAATAAGGTTTTCAAAAGTAGGTGAATTCATCCAGAAAAATTTTTGAATACGGACTCTATTCATGGAAAAAGAAACATTTGTCCTGTTTGGCTTGGATGAATAGTACAATTTGTCTGTGTAATGTGGAGGAGGAATTCTGCAGTATGTCCTGTTTACAAAAACCTCTGCGTACTGTCAGGGAGTGGAGACACACTCTGAAGAATTTCTTGTCTTAGAAGAATATCAGCTGTCACTACCACTGCATGAAGAATATATGTCTCCCAATGATAAACTCTGAGAGTAATATCTGCAACAGCTTGTTTTTCAGGCTATCCTATCCAAAAGCAGATTTATGGCCTATGATTTTACTTCTCAATTTTCCAAAAAGTTATTGTAATGCTCACAATGAAATAATAAAGATGATGGTGTAGTGCAGAAAAAGAAGAATGCTATTATTTTCTTAAAAAGCATGTTGAATAATTCACATACAGACATGCTATAATGGTAAAGTTAAAAAGTTTTTTGTTTTTCTCCCATCCATTCATGATCTATCTCGTGCGAAACATGAAAACTCATTTCTTTTCAAAGGAATTATTTGCTAAAATATATAGTGCATGGTTACATGCAGATTTACAATGCAAAAGGACTCTTAGAAACTGTCAGGAGACTGAGTAGGACTGCAAACATGGTTAGCTGAGAAAACAGGCAACTTTGTTTCAACAACTAATTCAATATCAGCATTTACATGGATGCAGAGAGGGACGTCGGCAGGACAGAGCAGGTTTTGGCACTGAGGCTATTTGGATCAGCATGCATTGTCCCAGAAGGAGAGAGTTGTGGTCCACACTGCAGCTTGCACCAGAGCCGATCCATCGTGCTGCTCAAGACATTTTTCCCTTCAGGAACTGCAAGAGCTCCTGCAGCAGAGTAAAGAATTGCATCAAGTTCTCAGCTGGAAATGGACAGGGTTGGGCTGGTCTCGTACACGGTGTTTGCACAGGGGTGGAGGTCTAGGCTGGTGTTGGCATTGCAGTAGCTGCTAGTGCTGGGCTCAGGCCCATCTGGACCAGGATCCAGTTGTAGAGGTGAAGGTGGAGCCTCCAGGCTGTTTGGCTCTGCACAGCCTTTTCTCCAGCTGGTCATGCCAGCTTGCCAGAAGTCAGCATGGTTATCTCTGCAGACAAGGGTCCTCCAGCTGTCACCCTACAGTGGAACAGATGATTAAGGTAGAGGATTGGAAGATTGGCACTGGGTACTTGCCAACAAGCAGAACTCCACCTTAACTACAGATATTTTTAATAGCATATAACTTAGGTAATAGCTATTTTCTATTGCCACTACTTACTGTCTCATAAGGACTCAATGTCCTACAATATCATTCTGTCTGAGTGTCGTGGTTTGAGAGGAAGTAAGTTTTCTGGGATATGCTGTGGTCACACCAATAGGTGTTCAGATTTGAATATTGGCACCTGGTGTGGCCACTGGGGACATTGGATACGCCTCTGAGAACACAGTGGTTAAAAAGCAGAGCACTGCCGGGGGAAGATATCTTGGGTTTGGGCGAGGGAAATAGGTCAGACCTCTCCTACCCAGCTGCTGGCTGGGCGGGGGAGGGGAAGCCATGCAGCCGGGTGAGGTAGGCCTGGCCCCGGGTGAGGTGGGCCTGGCCCCGGGTGAGGTAGGCCTGGCCCCGGGTGAGGTGGGCCTGGCCCCGAGGGTGGAAGGGTGGAAGAGTGGAAGAGGGCAGCCCTCCCTTCCAGGAGACAGAGAGAGAAAGAGAGAGAGCCTGTGTCGCCTTGAAATTTGATATTATGTGCTGGCAGCACAGCCCGGCCGGCGAAGTGGGGGGGGGGGGGGGGTGTGCAGCGTGAATGTGTCCGGCCGCTTCTGGGAGGTTTGGGCGGGCAGAGCCCGAGCTTTTAACCCTTTTTTTGGACAATGAAAACTTTGCAGAACATTACCCTTTCCTAGAAGAGAGATAGAGATGAAATGGAAGAAGGAAATGTGCAAGTGTGAAGGTCTGGGCAAGTGAAAGACGTCGGGAGAGTAGAGAAGAATCTTAGGTGGGAAGAGATGATGGAGTGGCCCTAGCTGGACTCTTCTTGTTATAGCCGTGGACAGAACCATGTTTCCTGTGACACAGAGCCTGCATCCAGGGGGAGGCAATGCCTCAGAGCCAAGAGGGTTCAGTGTTGGTGCCCCTCGGCCCCAGGGGGTGAAATTTAGGGGGGACAGGTGTCCCAAAGGTGAGACTGTGCCCTTTTTTGGGATGGGACAAAGCATCCTTAAAAGGACAACCCTAGAAGCAGCCCTGGTCCATGTGCAGTGGTGAGAGCACTGGGCATGGAAGGAAGATGTCACAATGGCAGATGTTCTCCAGGCAGTGCCTCCAGTGACAGGAAACACACGAGGTTTCAATGTGTTTCCTGGGGGAGCCTATGGCACAAGAAGGACTCCTCTCCTCTTGATGAATTGAGAATGGATTGTCTGAAGGGTGGTGATGGACTGAGAGTTGGTGATTTGGGAGATGGACATATTGGAAATTTGGTGGGGCGAAGAGGAAATGTATTTGTAAGGTTTTAATTTATCTTGTCTGTTCCTTTTACATATAGTTGTAGTGTAGTAAATAAAGTTTTCTTTATTTCTAAGTGGGGGCCTGCTTTGCTTATTCCTGGTCACATCTCACAGCAGAAACCAGGGAGAGTGTATTATCATGGGGGCGCTGGCATTGTGCCAGCCTCAGACCATGACACTGAGAAACGGGTACAAAAATGTGATAACAAACACTTACTCTGTACCTATTCAGAAAAATGCACTGTAGTGATGCTCTTCTATCAGAGCCATTCATATGAGCAATAACCTTAATCACAAAGCAGAAAAAGATGATTTAGTCATAGAAATAGAAAGCTGTACTCTTCTTCTTGAAAGAAAGACAGACTAAGATTTGCATCGTTCATAAGGAAACATTTTTCCTTTACTAGAAAGCAGTGTTGGATATGCATTGTAAAGTCAAATGAGAATGTTTTGTTGAAAATACATTATTTTCGTGTTTTAATATTAATTATTCTCTTTGGGGGCTTTGTTGCTTAAAATTACTATGTGTCAGAATGTATAATTTAAACAATTAAATTGTGCGGAAAACCAATGTGTTTATACATGTCAGTATCTCAGATAGGTGAACTGTCTGTAGCAAGTGAGAACCTATGCAGACACAGAGATTTGTGGAGCAGAAATACTTGTAAATGGTGCAAAAGTAAGTATAACCATGGGAAGAAATCAGAAACATAAGCTGCCTGAAAATGTCTATCAGAAATTTTAAAAGAACGAGTCTATGAAGCCAGTAAATTCAAATCAACTATTTATGGTGGCCTCCTCTGACACTTCTCTCTACTGACACAATGAAAGCTCTCTCCCTGTCTCAAAAGACAGCCCAATATTTCTAGGGCATCTTGTTGACCTCTCATTTGACATCTGGATCACATGTGCCAGGAGCAGCTTACCTAAAGGCAGATTACAGCTGGGAACTCATGAGTTCTGTGTAGGCTTTTTCGTCTATTCGTGGGTGAACTTAAATTTAACTCGAAGAGCATAATCTAGTCTTTGTCCAAAGGAGGTGTCAACATAAAACAGCTTTCTCACATATCATTAGGAATCCTAGATGAGACTGAAAAGTCATGCAATCATTTGATCACAAATTTCTTTGCCACAAATACATTTATTTGAATTTAATGATTTAGTTATGGATTTCATGAATACAGGTTTGGAATATCATAGTTTTCAATTTAAATATATTGGCTCATTGTAATTTCTTTTACTGAGTTTTTGCCCTTGTCAATGAAGTCTCAGTGTTGACATTGATTACAACTGTATGTTTATTACTTTTGCACCCACAGGGAGGAAATAACCATTTCATATTGCCAGCATTTTTTTTTCTAACTGGGTTGGCTATGTACAGTGCTCACTAGATCTAAATATATCTTTTGCTGAACAATCAAAGTACTAAAAGTTATTACTAAAGATTCTCTCAATTTTTGAGACAAGCAAAAATATTAAAGGGAACCTTTCATGTCTGTGAGGATGTAAAGAAATATATCAGTGCTAAGATATTTTTTAGTTAAAAGATATTTTAAAGAAGTATTACTATTTTCATAATAATCACATTATCATCAACTAGGAAAGGTTCTTAGAACTACTGTAGAGTTAGGGAAGCATAAAAGGCTTGAGGCAATGAAGAACCACCTAGAGGCTAACTTCAATTATGACTTTATAAAAAGTTTAATTATTGCTGTTGGACATATGATAATTCCAGATTTGTAGTACTGGCTAAAAATTTAAAACGTTTCTATGAATCCCAAGCCATCCTTATAACTGAATCCCTGGTATTAATGCCAGGAATCCTGTCATGGAAAGTCAGCATTAGGGAGCACGAGAGCCCCCATAAGGGGGTGAGACATAGGCTGCCCCACACAGGTCATGTCTGCCCTTATGGGCCTTAGCAGGGGTCAGAGCTGGGGTCTGCAGCATTCACAGTTTTGTTAGGCAATGGCAAAGCAGAAGTTGGGCCTGAGATGGGGGTCTGAGAGGTCCACCAAGAGATGGGTTTGAGGATCAGCATCCCACGGCATAAATTCCACATCCACCCAGAACAAAAACCAGTTTGAGCTTATAATGGTCATACACTGGGGTGGGGTGGAGGTCCCAAAGTGGGGGCTGCTCAGCACCATTAAAGTCCAATGCTGGGTGGAATGTGAATTGGATTTTTAAGTGCTTCCAAAGTGGATTTTGATTTTAGTGGGACAACACTTACTACTGCACTACGTACTGTCTATTCCGTGGACAACTACCCAGATAGCTTTGCTGCTTCAATCCTTTTATTTTTATGTGCCTTAATAACCTCTCTGGCCACAGATTTTTCAATAAGACATTCAGAAAACAGCTGAGTTTGTTTCATTGGAAAACTGAGCTGTTTCAAGGGTAGGACTGTGAGAAGTTTCAAAGTGAGATATGCACAACATGGTGCAGATCATCTAAGGAAAGGGAAAACCTGGATAGAGGAGGTTGGCACGATCTGCAGTGCCTTACTTCTGCTTGTCTGTTCTACTTTCCCTTCAGAAAGAGTATGCTCCTTTTGTCAGCCCTCACAATACAGGAGCCCATTACACAGTGGGAGTGCGGAAGGGAAGGGAAGGGAAGGGAAGGGAAGGGAAGGGAAGGGAAGGGAAGGGAAGGGAAGGGAAGGGAAGGGAAGGGAAGGGAAGGGAAGGGAAGGGAAGGGAAGGGAAGGGAAGGGAAGGGAAGGGAAGGGAAGGGAAGGGAAGGGAAGGGAAGGGAAGGGAAGGGAAGGGAAGGGAAGGGAAGGGAAGGGAAGGGAAGGGAAGGGAAGGGAAGGGAAGGGAAGGGAAGGGAAGGGAAGGGAAGGGAAGGGAAGGGAAGGGAAGGGAAGGGAAGGGAAGGGAAGGGAAGGGAAGGGAAGGGAGGGGGAGGGGAAGGGAAGGGAAGGGAAGGGAAGGGAAGGGAAGGGAAGGGAAGGGAAGGGAAGGGAAGGGAAGGGAAGGGAAGGGAAGGGAAGGGAAGGGAAGGGAAGGACTTCAGCAGCATTTGCAGCTAAAATGTGTTCTCAAGAAGATCTAGGGGGAGATTTTCTTCTTTTCTTCCTCAAATATGCTGTTGAGTCTGTAAGCCTAAAAGCAAAACAAGACGATGACATCAGATTTAGTCCTTGAAGTCCTTGAAAAGAGATGGTGCAGGAGCATGAGGAGCTTTTTGTTGATATGATACCTCAAATTATTGTTCTACAGCAGAATTTTTTCTTCCTTGCCATATCTCACAACCGTCTTAGAATTCTGAATAAAAAATGCATGATCCTCTACTAGATTATTCTGCAGAAGTAATTTAAAAGGAAGTTTTTCCAGTCAAAAAAAAGGTCAGTAGAAGATGAAATCAATGTGGTTGTGCTCTGAAAGGTCAAGAGCTTACCAGCGTGGAGCAGTTTCAAGTCCATCACTAATGGACTTGAATCCACCATTATGGCATCCTTAAGCACCATATCTACAGGACTTTTAAATGCCCCCAGGGATGGTGACTCATCTATATCCCTTGTCAGCCTGGCTATTCTGATGTTTGGTATTTTTCCCTCATATCCAATCTAATATCTATCATCTTAAATCAATTATCACACCTTTGTACAACAGTATTTCTAACATGACAGTGTTAGAAATCAGAATACCATGTAAAAGGCAAGACAGGAAGGTCAGTGTGCAGTGCAAAAAATTTTGTGAGAGCCCTTCAGATGCTCTATGGCTTTATTAAACTTCCAGTAATGAAAGCAGAAGTATACTGTATCACGGTGTATGAAATGCTACTGAAGATACATCTAAAGCTCATAGATCACAATCCTTTTATCTTTTTTTTTTCTTTTTTCTTTTTTCTTTTTTCTTTTTTCTTTTTTCTTTTTTCTTTTTTCTTTTTTCTTTTTTCTTTTTTCTTTTTTCTTTTTTCTTTTTTTTTTTTTATGGCAATGGAAAATATATTAGCAATTAGGTTCACCTGCAGAAAACCCTGAATGCTGTGGTATTCTAGGTCCTGCCTTTATTGCCCTTGTTACTTTGTCCATAGAGGAGCTTGTGAAGTGCAATAGAAAACAGCATTGAAAGGAATCTGTTATGATAATTAACTTTGGTTTCAGTTGTCTCCACTTTTTCTGGCACAGGCAAGTTGCTGTCAGAGTAATGAAGGGCTCTGGCAGGAAAAAATGCAAAAGCAAAGAATCTTACTCCTGAACACAGAGCATAGTTATGGGAACTGTTGGTCAGATGCTTCACCAAATCTGGTGAGTCTTGTATTACTGTGTTAAAGAAAAGCCATGAAACTCACAAAATTATGTTGTGGGCTGATAATAAAATATTCCTGTTCTCAGAGGACTCTGGCTGAAGCCTAGTGTTAAAATATAAGATATGGCTTGGGCTGCATGCTCTTAAAAATTACTATTGTTTGTCCCCTTCCTCCCAGCCAAATGTAACAAGCAGCTAATAAACATCAATGCTGTATAATAAATTTGATAAATAGCCAGTAAGCAAGCCTGAAGTGCTTTTATATGAAGTGCTCTGGATCTCAGCAGATTGTTCAGCTTTGTTTAATCTATCACTTTTAGCTGTGGCACGTTCTGGGACTTCTTTACTACAGCCTAATGTAACAATTGTGTCCATGAGGATTTCTTGAGCAAACAGCTCAACAGCTAAATTCTCTGTCTGCTGGGATCTGCAGACATCACTTAGGTGTTGTAGGTGCCCATTTATGTCTGACTACTGCCTGCCTGTGCTGTTAGTGGTGGCAGAGACAGAGGTGGATACAATCTGGTTTTCAAAAATATTAGTAATTCCTGGAACTTCATATTTTGACTATATTGTTTTTGCTTTCTTTGACAATGTTAATTTCTAATGCAGGTCTTAAAAACTCAGTGGTGATACACTGTATTTCACCAATGCTATTCCGCTTTTTAACATAACTGAAAAGCATCAAAGCCTGTCTGCATCATTTTGGTAGGGGGTATTTTATTATTTTCCTGCTATTTTCCACTAAGACATTTTGCATGGCAAAAAGTGGGAAGTAGGATTTCACCTGTATTTTCTTGTGAAATATGTCTTCAAGGTAATTTCATAACAGATACTCCATCTAAAAATGAAACACTGGATAAACATAATCTCCTATTTATTGTCTTTGGTAAGACTCTCTTAGGGAGTTAAAAGATTTTTTTTTCTGGCAAAAATAAACTACTTCCTCTTTCAAGAGCTATTTTTAACAGTGTTGGTAATATAATCTCTTTTACTTGCCTGGCTTATTTTTGACTGTATGCATTTTGTAGTGCCTCTATTAATTTGAACCTAGGGAAAAAAAATAGTTATTAACTTTTTGGACCACAGATTATTTTCATGTGCATTAGAAAATGTTTCTTACATGTCAAGCTGAGGAATTGCCATGCTGACATCTTTCAAGATCTCCTCATGGTTGAGAGCACCACTCTTAATTGGTTGTAGAATATGGGCATATGCTGTTTGTCAGATACTGAATTCCAGTGACTTTTAATAAGGCTAATCTTTAGCAATGTCTCTGATATCCCTTGATGATTCACAGGCTTTTTGCCTATGTACTCTTCTGCTAGTTCTTGTGAAAATTCAGGAACTTTCTCCTCTTTCCATAAGAGTTTATCAAATACTATAAAAATTTCCTTGAAGTTTTAACAGTTTGTAATTCTGATGTTTTTACCCACCTTATTTTTGGATTTGGGAACATTATTTTGGTGTTGCTTAGCATTAAAGAGAGATGTTCATTTTGGCTAATCTTGTCTTCTTGCGTGCAAAAGCAAAAAAGAAAGCAATCAAACAAAACTCTTCACCTCTATAACTACAGACCACCTCCCTCCATTTTCCACTATTCAAGAGTACAGATGTCAGACTTTCACCAGAACTGTAACATAGAAAAGTACAATATTGATTATTTTTTAAGATAACACTACCAATAACTTTCTTGCAGTATCATGTGCTCAAGTCTGAACTTCCTGGGGGCCTTTCTTACTGAAATCTTCAAATTCATTTAACCTATTTTTACAAGATAATCTCACGTCTGTTGTTTATCCCTTCCCAATATTCTTCAAGTGTTGGTGTACACAGTCAAGACAGCAACATGTTCTTTCAAAAGCTGAAACTCCTTCTGTATCTTACTTTTTGAACTATGACCATAGCCATGTGTTTTGAACTTTGAGGTGCACTTAATGTATCTTGTTGCCTTTCTTTCTGCTTTTGAGCTCCTAGTCTAGAGCCTAGTATCTTTGGCTCTTTTAATACTCTAGTGAAGCACTGTATCTGATGAATTTACTCCAAATAGCAAATCACCAATGAACAGAGATTTTTGTTGACTACACATCTGCTCTGCTGTCATCTGCTTCGCACTTACTAATAATCAGCAGAACATCTAGCAAGGTACCAGACATTCCCCACAAAATTTTTGCATGATAAATAGAACAAAATATGTTCTCCTTTTCTTATATTACTTTATTATGAGATTTCATACTTAAGGAACCACTTTGACATTTTGAAAACCTTTGACATTTATTATCTTTCAGATTAACTTCCATTCAGGCAAAATATTCTGCACTGCATTATTTCAAAAGAAATACATAGCACTTGAAAGAATTATTTTGGAAAACGTGTAGTGAGAAACAATGTTACTAATATATTTTACAATTGTGCACATGGAAGTAAGTCTTTTATAATCTTGTTAATCCTCAAGATTAAAATTTAAAAATTAAGTCATCAATCTCTATATGGGGTTAAGGGGATGTAAGAACTGTAAGTTTCTATTAGGTGAAGAAAATAGTCAGAAACACATTTTTCTCTGCACCACTTTTTAGCAATATCTGGACATAAAAATTGTTCAGTGATGTTAATGTTGAACGTTTCATCTTGAGCCACACTCTTGTGAAATTTGGTTATGTACTAATTTCAGAATGAAATTGGGCTTACAGATACTTCAATCACAGAGCTGTGAGTGCTGGCTGGAGAAGACAATACAGGCATATCCCGTGTGCATCTAAATTCCTGAGTGGGATGTGTACTGGGTAATCTATCTTATGTACTCCATGAGCAGTGGCATAGCAGATATACCCAAGGCAGATGATCCCTCACTGAGAGGGAATGTAACATGGTACAGCAACACTGCTCATTTCTATCTTCCCTGAACCAATCTAGGATGACATAACATTTTCCAGCTTCTATAGATTATTGATTTTCTAGTGTTCACAAAGCCATTTTACGGGCAATTGATGCATTTAAAATTATTTTAGAAAGCAAACTTCATGAAAAGGTAATGAATTGGAAGCTTGCAACACAATCAAGCTGAAGAGAGAAGAGAATGACTGAGTAATGTTAAACTGCAAGAATTTAAGTAACCGCCAGTGATTTTGAAAGAAGCAAAAGAAAAAATCTTTACAAAATCTAAAATTATTGGAAAATTGATCAAAAGTACTGTTTCATTTAAATATTGACTTATATACAGAATTATCATATAGTACTAAAGAAAATCAGCAGATTTTTATTATATTGGCAGCTAAGATAAACACCATAATTCTTATTGAGCAGATAAAATCACTCTTCCATTCTTAAGAGGCCTTAGTACAGCATTAACATTTTGATCATGGATCTCCAAACAAGACAATTTCAACCCATTTCCTGCTTTCCCTTGTTTATTTATTTTCATTACAAAAACTACATTTCATTTATCTGGACATTTACAAACATATTTTCAGGTCCTTGTAGGTTATAAAAGGAATGGCGCATGTTTCAGCCTTTAATGAGTCTGGCAAACTCTAAATCTTTATCAGAATTCAAGTTTAAAGATTTACAGGGGATTTTTTAAACTATTAAAACCTGGTTGGCCTTCTCTTCCTTAATCAGTTGAACTGATTGAAGTTATGTGAGTCCAATGCCAAGGCTATGATATTTTTGATAATCCTATGGTAAAGAGAAGAGAATGGGATTTTATAGGAAGTGAAAAGTAAGATTGGAATTATTATATAAGCAATAAGCATAGATAGGTAAGAACATGTCTGACTAGCAACTACAGAAATAGAAAAAGGAAATAAATCTTGACAATATCAGAAAACCGTTCCAAATACCTTACATTAAATTAGGGATGTCTGTAAGTACAACCTACCTCCTTATTTAAGCCAGGAGTCTTAATCAGTATTTTAACAAAATTCAAACCCAGAAACTATGAGCAATTAAGCCTATGGCACAATGACATACGATCAATATGATCATTTAATAATTTATTTTTATATAAATTCTTTTGGAATACCCAATTTTAGGACAACAAATTATTGGTGCATCTTATACTCCAAAAAGAGGTTAAATAATTGCAAAAATCTCTGAAGCTCCGCAAAGAGAAAAGGAAAAAAGAAAAAAAAACAGCGTAAAAGAAATCAAAAATATATTATCAAATTCAGCAATAGGGTTAAGGTAAAAAAATCAAGCTGATCTGTACTAGTTATAGTCTGCAAACTGTATTTCACTATATGTATTAGTCATAGCAGGAAAGTAGTACCTACAAATACTGTTGTAAGACAAAAGAGATGGGGATTTATTTCACCAACTGAAGCTATCAAACAATGTAGTCAATATTTGAGCAATTGCTTTGAAGTCTTTGTTGTACAGCTACTTACCTCTCCACCTATTTATATATATCACTGACTTTCTAGAAGCTTCCTCAGCTCTGCTTGCTCAGCTGATAGAGAACTGTTTTGTCAAGGGTGGAAATCTTTAGAGAGGATGTCCAGCAAAGATTCAGGGGGAGATCAGCCCCAAGTATATGCATTCTTGGATTCTTGACTTCTTTTATGCAGAGTAGAAAAAGCAGAGACTTGTGGACTGTAGCACTGATAGCAAAGTTCTGTGCCACACTGCAGGCATTACTTCATTCACTTTAAATTCTTGAATGCACTTTGCACAATTCTGGACTTTTATTCCAGGACCTTTATTCCAGGAGAACTGACAAGGAATGGGTTCAGGATTAGGTTAGGATTGCGAGGGTGATCAAATTTGTATTTGGGGAATAATAAAAAACTTGGGTTTAACTTCATATTTTCTTATGGGGAGGAGATAATATAGGGATTGTCTCAATCATGTGTTGGGCTGTACTTAAATGAACAATGTTTCTCTAATCAGCACTTTCTTTTGCAGTCATTATGACCTATTGTTACTGCCAATGAATATGAAAAGTAACAATAAATGGACAATTTCTGTAACTTTTGATCTGAGTGGTGAGTAATAACCGCATCTTTAGGGCTTCTTGTACTTGTCTATTTACTAATTTCTTGATAAAGTGTGGTGTTCCATCTGCAAAACATTAAAAGGTCCCCTTTCAAATTTTGCTTAGCTGCTGAACATTTTTAAGTTGCTTCCAGATAAGCAAGGTCATGCAATAACTAATAAGCATATAATTCCACTGAAAAATTCCGTATTTCCCAGTACTGCTGGGAAAAGAAATTACCAGAAAGGCATCAGTTTCTAGTGAGGACCACACTTTGGTGAGTGTGTTTAAAATTATTGGCTGTTTAAGAAAGATTCTCTCTTCTAATTTCAACACCCAGCTCAGGCAGAAAAAAAGTTCTCTGAAACAATGAAAGCCTTCAGAAAAGACTTTTCCAGCTGCTGCATGCAATCCCCATGAAAGCAGCTTAAATAAATAGATGCCTGGGTTTGACTGGAGAGGGAATGGTCTCACATGAAAAATGACTACTCAGGATGATGGAAGGTTATAAATAACATCCAGTTCATGTTCTGTGCCAGCTAAGAACTTTTTATGGCAAAATGTAGCACTCCAGTGCTGCATGAAATGCCATGCAGTCATCGCACCTTATCTGGAAGACTCCACAGAAGTATCTTTTAGCAGGCAGGTAAGTACTGTAATTCATTTTTACAGTTGAGGAAAATTGCTTTGGAAATATAAGAGCTCTGCAGTTCAGTCCCTCTTAATTTATCTGGATACACAGAGAAGAGAGAGTAGCTCACACTACATACAATAGCAGAAAGAAATTTGCATTAAAAGTGACAATAGAAATTTTCAGCTGTAAATATGATGTAACCTTTAGAAGACCTTTTGCTATTCTAGATGATTTGAAAGGCACTTACAATCCATTATTTAAATAGTTTGGTGGTAGATGTGCATTTTATTTGTAAAAACTTGTCATTTAGCTCCAATCCACATTGCTTGATCTCTTCTCCCCCCCACTCTCCCCCCTAAAAGCACACTTGAGAAGTGCTCTGATCCTGTCAGTTTAGACTGCAAGTATGAGCTGAAAATCAAAGCTTGTATAGTCAAAGCTTTGGCAGCTTCAATGACTTTGCCTTTTCAGAATGTATTTAATTCCCCTTTTTATGCATTGGCACAGACATGCCTCTCAGATGCTCTTCAACTACAGCTGTGTGCACTTGTATTGACAAACTTATCAAACAAACTCAAAGGGAAAGAGATAAGTAGAAAGACCTTTTCCTATAAAAAATAAAAAATGAAGAAAAAGAAGAAAAAAATTGATTTTTATTTTGAATAGGCCAAACCAATTTGCAAATATTTCCTCAAGCAGGCAATTGCAGTCTGCAGGGAAGGTAATTGTGGTAATTACTTGCAATTATTGAATATTTTTCATTTATCACAAGTTATATGCAGGTTATGCAGGAACGAAGTAGATTTGAATGCCCTTCTATTAGTACATAATATTTTACAATCTGCTTGTCTCATAGTGTGCTTATATTCCATTGTTCTGCAAATGGGCCATCCCAAATGCCTTTAAACACTTGATTGTGTTTGGATTTGTTCTCAGTGCTTAGTTTTGTACCTCAGTTTATGCAAACTCACTGCAGTTTGCACCAGTGAAAGGATGCTGCTGTACAGCACACCTTGCTCTGAGGACTGTCATTGGGAACATTTTTGACGTCTTTAAAATGTGAATGCCTTCTTTTTGGCCAGGGCACAAGGGAAAAAAACCAGTTGCAAGAAACAGAGAAGTCGCTGAAGATATAGAGGGAGCAGAAGAAAGACAATTTCTTACTAAATACTTGTCAAAGCTTTCTGCTTGCAGTGTTTTTTTCAGACCAGACTAGAAGAACAATAGAGTGTGGAGAGCAACAACAAGAGGTGGTGGAAATTAACATCTTAATTCACCTGAATGTGGCCATTGGATGTCTCTCCACACCTTGTCAGATAGTTTGGACACATGTTGGTGTCCGGAAGAATGACATTGCAGCAGCTCTTGGAATGTATTAAAATAGGAATCTTCTGTGATGACTTCAGAGAGTCAGACTCCTGAGATGTAGCATAAATAATTTCACTGCTATTTTTTAAACTCTAGCTGCTTGAAGCTTGCTAGTTAAAAAATGTCATAGGATACATTAAGCTAGGACAGGAGGCAAAGTACAGATCATAAGTTAACAATACACCAGCTGCTTCAACTGCTCTTAGTTATCATTAAACCACAGTAACACTCACAAAAGTCAGAGAAAACTCAGCTTCAGACAGGAAGCTGAAGGACAATCATGTCCTTTGGATAAGAAAAGAAACAGAACTCCTAGAAGCATGAACTAGAATCTTCAATAAATAAAATTAAATGTAATGCTAGCTATGTATTTGAGTAAAGGTCTGAGCTTTCCAGTGATGGTAATGATGTATCATTGTGTCTGTATTTATTTCTTATCAATGAAGGAAGATGTTCAAAGAATCACAGAATCATAGAATGTCTGAACCTTAAAGCTCATGCATATAATAATGCATTTCATAGCATCCCCCCTTGCACTAGGCCAGACCCCTATATCACCTGGCCTTAAATACTTACTAAAACTTCGATTCTGTCCTAGAACTTTACAGTTGATCTCTTATTATTTCAGTTTATTGCAGAATTCAGAGCCTTGATTATCTGCCATCACTTCAGAGGCTGTTGCTTAAAAGAAAGTGATGAATGTCAGATACATTAAAATGAAACATTCAGCATTAGTAGTGGTGTATCTTGGCCCCGAACCTAGAGGTAGGTTTTCAGGCAAACATACAATTATGTTTGTCGCCAGGGAGACCACCATTTTCATATTTCTGCTGTTCAATCAGATAGCTAAGCACTAGAGCTCCAGGGATGTGTCATCCAGGCCACTGGTTAATTTCCTCTTGGTATACTTAGCAAAACCTATTAAGCCACTTGCTTCTAACCATGTCATATACTGTACTGTGGTATTCCTGTAGCAAGAGTATCTGCAGCCTTGGTACGTCAGGCACTGTGTGTCCCCCAACACAGTCCGTTTCTTGACCCTGGTAAACACAGCTATTCTTATCTCATATTTGAACATGTCTAGACAGTCTCTTGGTTGCTCACATCTTTGCAGGTCTATAATCCTCAGCAAGACAGTTATAATACAATGTCTGAAAATATCTGTCCCTCACCTGAACACCTAATATTCTTGGTGAAAACAGAATTTACCTTGCACATTTGGGGCATGGTTCACATTTGTGGGAATGTGGGAAAGGTCTATGCACCATAGCTCTTCCTCTCTGGCTAGCACCATGACAACAAACCAGAATCCACTCCAGTCTGTTCTGATAATCAGCAAATGCCAGCTACATCCTGAAAGAAATCAGCTTTAATTTTTTTAATGGATTTTTCTGTTATGCCCATTCTCTGCTGCATTAAGCTGCGGCTTAACTCAGCAAAGCAATTGAGTTACTGTTAGTAAATGCAAAATGTTCCTGTTTACCACTGCCATTTTTCAAATGCCACTGGTATCCTTAAAGCCCTCATCAAGGTGTTAGTAAACTGTTAAATCCTGTTTTGTGCTAGTGGTCCCCTGCCTAATTTCTAACGCCATCCCACAGCTAGTGAGTTGCTAAGAGCTGTATCTGAGGTTTGAAATCCCAGTGGTTGTGCATCCCAGAGATCCCAAACAAAAAAAAAAAAAAAAAGTATTTCCAAAAGAATGGTAAGTCCTTCAGTTCCCACGGTGTCCACTTGATCAAAATCTTAATTCTTCAAGTATATTCAAAGATTCATGTATTCAATGGACTTAGTACACATCCAAAAGATGTAAAAATATTGCAATTTAAAAAATTATTTTGTAATGATCGTTATCTAAAGTTACATGCCAGTAAAGTTAGAGAGATGTCTGATTTGTGGAATGTATGACCTGAATTAAGCCACTTTCCTGAGTTCCTGCGATTTAAAGACATGGCCATTACCAAGGTCATCCTTTTTGCCTATCTTGTAAATAATTGTATTTGCCAACTTGCAGTTGACTGAGACCCCTCTAGATTCCCCAAAACTTTGAAAATGCACTGGAAGAGCTCTCATGACATCAGCCAGCTCTTTGCCCTTGGATTAATATCACTGGGCCTTGCAAAGTTATAAGGATCCATCTGGAGCAGTAAATCATGCACCAGTCTGGGGGAGGACCAAAGCAGGATGAGTAAACTCCTCAGCTGTCTCCTGTCTCTGCCTGGTGCCCTGCTCACTTGGGGATAGGGTTAGATTATGAGGTGTATGTGGAACGGGATAGGTTTTGCCAGGCTTTCTTTACCTCAAGGTTAAACTTAAAAAATGATAAAGCATATTGACCCCTTATTTCTTTAAAATGAACCAGTATGAGATATGAATGCTGCCAAACTGTCCAA
The DNA here is from genome assembly GCF_027579445.1 of Ammospiza nelsoni. Taxonomy (NCBI): domain Eukaryota; kingdom Metazoa; phylum Chordata; class Aves; order Passeriformes; family Passerellidae; genus Ammospiza; species Ammospiza nelsoni. The sequence goes on from NC_080669.1 coordinate 26,909,342, forward strand.
TTGATTCCCATCTTCAGGTTTTTGGAGTGTCCCAAAATAGGTGGTGTAGCTGGAAGAAGCAGTCACTACTGGAAAGTGATGGTAGGCTGGCTGGTAAGTAGAGATCTCAGAAATGTTGCTTGCCAGTCTGATTATTTAAAAACTGGTTAGGGATGGCTGTCCAGGGTCACCACTCCTCATTACTGAGAAATTCAGCATCTCAGCCCTGGGTGTAACAGAACTGGCAAAAAGGGCCTGGAGCTGCCCAAGGTGAACTGCATACAGCATGGAACTATTGCAATTATTCAACAGGAAGTTCTGGGGACACAAACAGAGCTGAAATCCCACTTGTCTAAACTCTGAATGTATTAGATCAGCATAGGTAACACATTTCTAAGTCACATTTGCAGTCTTTAGGACAGGTGAATAGATTATCTAAGTCAGCATAATGTCTTTTTATTTCTCAGGTTCAAAAGGATATTTCAAACAACTTCTGTGAAAGATTGCCTGTCCTTGTGAGAATTTTAAAGGAAATTAGTAGGTCAGTTTTGGAGAGGAAATTTCTGTGGCAGATCAGCATGTGGTCTGTGCTACTTGTTTCACTGTGACCAGGGTGGTGTCCAAGATTTGGTTTAATGTGGAGGCAGCCTGAGCTCCTCAGACACTCAGGCAGCTCAAATCTTGTATAACGTATGTGCTGAATTCAGCTCAAAGCAGAGTCACTGACTTGCCCTGACTACTTCAATCTTTACAGCAGTGGATGACAGTGTGAAATACTCTGGTATGTTCAACCTGTCCTTGCCCTCTTCCTTAGGTATCTTATTGAAAAAACAGGCTAGATAGATACAGATATATCTTACCTGGTCAGACTTGGGGACAGCTCTTATTTTCTAGCAATATGTCTTAATCCAGCAGAACCACTGGGAAATACAAAAGCAGAAATTGTAATTGGAGTGGGGCAGCAAGAAAGCAAGACACGATTTGGTTCTGCTCTCTGTGACCTTCCTTAGGGACAAATGTTGGTCAGGAGTTCCAAATTACCTTTGTTTCAGAAATATGTTGCATGCTTTTTCCTGCTCAGGATCAGGGCGCAGTACAGCTTTTCTTCACCGTGTTTGTCAGTCTCCATATTTTCTCTTCAAAATCAAAATTAAAGTCATTAGTCAGTTAATAGAATTTTTAATGTCTTTTTTTTTTCTTTCTGGATGCCTGAATTAATATCCTCAATACCTCTACTGCATAATGATGTTTCACATGCACAGAGGCAAAGCCATTCAGCATACAAGCATTCTGATGATGAGTGCTCCAGCTGTAACACATCTCTCTACAGATACAAGAGCACATTTTCTTGCTTGTTTACCTTTTGTAGCAGCATATGAAAATTGAAGTATTTCATGCCCTGTCTCCCTCCCTTCCTTCCACTCATAATTTTCCTGTACATGTTTGATCTTCCTATATTTTTTGGCTGCCATACACAAATTCTTTGTTAACTCTGATTTCCTTCCTTAAGTTATTTCTATATGCATGTTTTTTAGCAAGTGAAAAGTGCCCCAATGTTTTCAAAGACAGCTGGAACTGAGGAAACCACAAAGTATTACAGACATAGGCTCCTTTATTTAGCAGGAATATTGGTGTATAGATACAACAAAGAAAAACCCAAGTTAAAACCAATTAAATTATTTCAAAAAGAAACCTATTGTTTTTACCAAATCTGCATTTTCACAAGCCATTACTCTTACTCTTTCATATCTTAAAAAGAATATGCCTTAACTCCATGGCTATGTATAACAAAATAAATTTGGAATTTTAAATGTATCATGATGCAAATTTATCAAGAGCTAAAGTCTATTTACAAACCCTATTAGAAAAATCTATCTGAACCTTGTTCTGAATGGAGAGGGGAGTTTAAGCAAGTTTTGCCTCTGCCCAGGCCTCTCACAGGAGACAGTAGTTTATTGAGGCAGCTAGCACCCCAAAACCCACTCTCGTTTGCAAGTTCTTAATAATGGCCAATTATGTTTAATAAAAAATGAGTTATTTATTTAATAGACACAAATTTAACTGACATAAGACTTTTAAAGGTAACTTACTACACAGGATAAATAAAAGTACACTACTAGTAGATAAACAATTCAGTGAACTATAATAAGGTTCATATTTCAGCTAGTGAAGAAGTAGTAGAGATTAGGATTCCATGTATCTTACTGTCCAATTTCTGATGAGGCATACATTAAAAATCCTGTGCTCTCAATTTCACAGAAACACGAAATCATTAGGTTGGAAGAGACCTTCAAGACCATTAAGTAAAACCCATGCCCTAACATCTGAACTAAATCATGGCACCCAGTGTCACATCCAATCTTTTTTTAAACACGTCAGAGATAGTGACTCCACTTTCTGGAAAAGTAACCATGAAAATGCATCCAATGGTTTGGGGAGGAGCCCTACATGTTTCCATAGGTGTGTAGGAGACTTCTGCCTCTATGAAAATTTGTGTAGCTTTTATAGTGAAATGCAGCGTTTTTCTCTCAATAATTCCTAACCTGTGTCTCTATACATCTTGCTCCCAAGGCAAAGATGTTTATTTGTCAGCTGGGGATCTTGCTGTCTTGGTGTCAGAGATAACTCCATGCGGGGCATCTGTCTGGCCTGGGTTGTCTCTCCTATGTGCACCAGCTGATGGACACAGATAAGCTTTCTGCAGCAGGGAGTGGGGCACGAGCCTCCTGCCACAACCCATGGCTGCTGTTGACTTTTTCCTCATATGCTTCTTAACATTTATTTATAAAGAGCAAGTCAGAAGTCAAAAAATCCCTTTCACCGATTTCTGCTAGTATTAAATTAACTTTTTCTCTTCTGTGGCAGTACATGCACATATTCATACGGTACTGGCTGTGTAAATAAGAGTCTTTCACAAGGATTCTTGGTATAAAGGACATTTCAGAGGTATCTGAAAAACACAACTCACTTTAAATTTAAAATTAGTCTTGGGTCTCTCAATTTAAGGTATGCTAAAATGTCCATAGCATGTTCATAAAACAAAGTACTGTGCAAATTTAATATGTGGTATATATAGTTTTTTCAGGCAAAATGATGATATTCTCTTATAGTATCTTAAAAATTTTATCCTGCCTTTCAAACACAGAATTGTTGTTCCTATTGTACTCTCTCACACAATGTTGCAATAAAACAGAATTAGGTAATTCAATAAATTACTGGACATTTTTCCATGTGCACTACATCAACAAAGATTGCTCAGCAGCTAAAATTTTTTTTAAAGCAGCAAAACATACAATGATGTCCTTTTTCTATACATGTAGAGGAAGCCTAAACTGATTTGGTGCAATTACTACTCTTTTTCAGTGAGAGCTGATTCTGTGCTTCACACTACTGAAAAAGGGGAATATGTGGACACTGGCTCAAAGTTCTTATACTTTGGCAAATCACAGCAGAATTAGAGTTCCAAATGACAGACTTTTATAAGGAGAAATCAGGAATTTGGGACAAAGTAGCTATGAATTTTCTTGTGGGAGCCAGAGGCTGGTCTTTGTCCCTTACAAAACTGGCACAAATCTCCATTGCTCTGACCTTTGATATCCCTGCACCAAACTATGGGGTTAGGGAAGATTTGGGATTAATTAGCAAAGAGATGTCACTAGGGTTATGCATCACTAATGTGTTAATTTTCTTGAGTTATTAAAAAAGAAACTGCTTTTCTTGTTCTCCTCAGCAATATCTGATCAGAAACTTCCTCTGAGATCTTCACAAGAAGATCTTTGCCCAGTGCAAGTGGTGTAGTGGGTGACTCACAATTCGATGTATACATATACACTCTGAAGAATATAACGTTGGCTACAGATACTAGGAGTGAAAGGGATCCATTATTTCACTTGCATCCCAAATAAAATGCATGTTTACCTTTTGTGCTTCAATCAAATGATGAAATAAATCACTTAACAGATTTGCTTGAAATTGTGTTTCACAGCCACTTTTCCTGATATTCTGCTAAAGCATTGTCGTTTTTATTTTTGAGCTTCTCTTCTGTTTCCTGTAATGATGGGAATATGAAGCACAAATCATAGTAATCTGACAGTTAACTCCTTTTAGAAGTTTGAGACCTGGAATGGTTTATTGCACTCAGAAAGGTTTTACAAGTACTCCTTGGGATCACAGAATATTTTTAACATATGAAGGACCCTTACACCTTCTAATATTTCTTTCTCTCCTAGGCAATTAAATAATGTTAGGAAGCTTTGTAATGTTTCTCTAAGTTGTATCTAAAAAACTCATCCAATTGAGTTAAAACCACCACAATGGGGACACAGAAAAAACTTGACTTTTTGGTGATATAATTTGAGATGAAAGCTACTTATGAGAGAGAGACATCAGAGAAGGCAAGGGAGATGTTAAATGGCTTTTCTATTTACTTTGGAATTTATTGTGATCAAGTGAAAGTTATCAATATATTACTGTGCAGATACAAATTTTCTCATACAGAAGAGATTTAGGGAAGGACGAGAACAAGCACCAGTGTGTGTTGGCTATGAATTTAGCACACCTGCTCTGTAGCTGAGGCCTGATACTGTATCTCCTCAGCTGCATATCTACAACTGCAGGTTGTTATAAGCATAAACCTTAGAATCCTAGAATGGCCCAGGTTGCAAGGAATCTTAAAGAGCACTGCATCCCAACTTCCCTGCCATGGGCAGGGACACCTTCCTAGACCAAGTTACTCAAAACCCTGTCCAACCTCTCCTTGAACACTTCCAGTGATGGGGCATCCACAACGTCTCCAGACAACCTGTTCCAGTGCCTCAGCATCCTTGCAGTAATGAATTCCTTCCTAACATGTAATCTATCCTTTTCCACTTTAAAGCCATTCCCACTTGGCCTGTCATCACATGCTTTGAAAAGAAATCCTGTTCTGTTGCTTACAAAGAGCAAATGGACAGGGATGAGGTTTGCTCTGGGTTTCTCAGCCCCATAGCATTTCTGTGCAATATTGAGTCTGTTCTAGTCTTCCAAAGGAACTTCACATTTCTGTATTCGCCATATGAATCTCTTATCCAAATGAACATCAGTACCATCTGTCATAATACAATTTTCAAACATCTGTTAACTCACTGAAGGTGTCTTTCTGTAACAGAATTATAAGTCAAATTTGTGCCTATTCATACAAAAAGTTATAAATTTTAAGAGTTTGACATGGCATTTTGTGAAGTGTCATTTCAAATAATCTCATCTGTTCCAGAGCAAATGCTGCTAAATTCAGTCAAAATTAAACCTTGAATATTTTATTTTTAACTCATGCAAGCAGGTTTTAAAATAAAAATAGAACATCATTTAGAAAAGATAGCATTAGTTTAAATTATATTTATCACTTATTAAAAATCCATTGGAAGGTCAAAATAGATCTTGAGGTTTCCACCAGTATCTGTTATTCAGATTGTTAGCTGCTTCTGCATTTGGAACAATTACAGATGATCAAGAAATTGAACATTTCAAGAAATGTTCAGCAAAACTGCAGGCTGATGCATTGCTAAAACCTGAAACCCATACAAATACTAATGCAGACCAGCTTGTGAAATTGCTTCTACGCCAAATGTAGTGATCACCAAAAATATCTCATAATTTGGCCAAGAAATAATTGGTGTATTTCCTTTCTTCATTCATGACAAAGCAATTGAAATTTTGATAGATCCCTGCATGTAAATAATCATGGCACTAATGTACAATTCAAGGAATATTCAATGTGTGTATCAGTATCTCCAACACTGTTATTCTGCAGAAAGAAAACTTTAAAATAAAATCCCTCCAGGGATTTTTTTTTTTTTTTTGCTTATTTATGGCTCTCACTGTCTTTTTCAGCACTCAAATGATCCAGTGAAATTTGCCAAAGGTCATCCAGAAGAGCATATGTTATAAAGGAAGTGGATGTCTCTTTATGCCACTGCCAATAGAGAAAATTACTGTTTGAGCTGAGCTACAAATTCAGTTCCCTGAAGTAATTTAGCATATATTTCCTTAGAAATCCCAATATATCCTTCTAGGTCAATTTGGTTTTTAGCACCAATTGAACTTAAATGCTTTGTGGAGGCTAACACCAGGGTATATTTAAGAAGGCAATGCACTCATCTTTTTAGACATTATGTTAATTTGGTATTTTAGAATACATAAAAGTAAATGGAAATATTCCAAAACATCCTGCCAAGTGTAGAAATTCCTTTTACTCAGTGAGGACTGAAAGCTACAAATCCAGTAGTTGCTTACAAGAAACTGAAGTGATGGCAACCAAAATTTCTAAAGCTTGAATGAAGTCTGGGTATCAGATCCCACAGACTCCCCTTAGACCTCTGAGGTGGATTTCACTTCCAAATGCTGAAAATAATCCAATGCTACTGGGAATGCTACCAGCTGTACGTTTAGAATTGAAACCACATTGGTCAGGAAGGGTTTGTAAATGAAAAAGAATGTGTTTTCTGTGTGGATCAATGAAGCTATGATTTTTACTTTGTCTGGCAGGGAATGTGTGCCTGCACAAATTTTCTGAAAGGTGATTTCAAGGGGAAGAGATGAGGTGGGACCTCAGTGAACTCAGTGGCAGAGCCGAAACTTAAAAGGGCAAAGGAGCACTGGTACCCACCTGCCCTTACTATCCTTAACTCCTGCTGGGAGGACAGACTGATTATTTCAGGCACTGCCTTCCTGTTCAGTAACTTCAGGTTACAAAAAAGATATAACTGCAGGTTTAGAAATTAACAAAACTATGCATCTCTCTATCCCACAAATTAACTGCTCTTTGCATGTCCTATAATTACTTCCCAAAGTGGTTGCTAGCCAGCATCTGAAGATATTTGCTTTGAAAGCTTGTGTCATACCTTTCTGTGGGCTCATTTGAAGCAAAGAAAGGGTTAATCAAAGACCAGAAAACTTGCTGAGGGAATGTTATCCATTCTGAAACAACAGCTCTATAAAAGAGAACCCATAAAACAGTGAGAGGTTTAGCTGGCTGCTGATCTGGTTTTAGCAGGCAGACAACCAATTTTGGCATGGTCCTTGCAGAAGCCGAAGAACAGGTTCTTTCCCTCAGAGAACATGTCCATTCTGACTGAGTTTTAGTGTTCCCTTTCTCCTTCCATCTGGATAGTTCTTCCCAACTGAGCTAGACAGTTTCAGTGCTTGCTCTCAGGTAAAAGTTAAATATGACTCATGAAAAAAAGTTACAAAAGAGTGGATATTATTATATTTTTCAAAATAAAAACTGTTTTAGAGTCCTGGGGATCCAATACCTGAAGGTATAATTTTTACTTGTCTCTCTCCCAAAAGCCATATTTAAGGTAATAGTCATTGAAAGTGCGAGTGCCTTTCTGAAGTCCTTTGGACTTCTTCAGGCATTTTGGTCAATCAGTTGCTTTGGTTTTGTCTCTTTTTTAAGATTTGTGGAATGGACATAACTTCACTCACTTTTAAAAGTTGGGGTTTTTTTAGACTTTGTTTAAGTGAACAGAATTCAGTGCCAAGAATTACTTTTCTTTGTTAATATTAATGTCTGATACCAGTAGGCCATTCTCATAAAACAAACTGCTTGAAGATTTCTACTCCCCTTCCCTTCTCTGTACAAGCACAAGTGCCCTGGTCATTCTTGCTATCACATTGTAAGAAACTAAAATTTTCATGAAAACTCTCTTCAAATTAATTCAAATAGCTAATACAAAAGTTATATGACCTGCTACTCTAGTGTCACTATTAAATGTCGTTAGTATCACTGCTATTCGTGGAGGCATGATGCAATGCGAAAAACCAATTTTATCCATGTTCCAACGTAATCCTACTATAGATATGTTTCTGCAGTCTTTTTGTCTCTATGAGATCAGATTTTCACTGCCAACCATTCAAAAAATTAGCAACATTGTCTTCTTGTGCAGCTATGCAAATCATACTTATTTTTCTCCTGACTAAAATATTGTTTGATTTTCTGAGATGTTACATTATTAATGATGATGAAGACATGGCAAAAATAATGAATATATAGTGTGTTATCAAAAAGACATTGATATCGGAACAGAAACAGAACAAGACATCATTTCTTTATAATTTCTTTCAAGGAGATGTTCAACAACATTCCCACTATAAAGACTTAAAAGAAAACTTCCAGGCTTTTGCTGGTGCACAATAGATGAAGCTGCCATTGCTCAGATATTTTGCCTTTTCAATAGTGTCTCTTCTAGTGAAATATGATAGATATTTTATATAACAAGGAAATGACAAGTAGAGAAAATCCCACCACAACAACCATCTAACTAAAGACAAGCAAAGCACAAAAATTAAAAGTATGAGATAAAAATGGAGCAGAAATAAAATCCTTCAGACTGGTGCTTTCATTTAACATATTCTTGCATGTTCTGTGACCTAGCTTTACATACAGTTAGTAAATAATCCATGTATTCTTGATGTCTTTTAACTTTATTTTTTATCTCTTCAAAAATGCTGACTTTGTCGGGATGCTGAAAATAGTACTTGATCTAAGTGACTGTGAGATTAATTTTTCATTAAGAGATGAGTACTTAAGATTTTCTTTTTAATAACTTGATAAATTGCACTTGATAAGTGCATTCTGTACCTTGTGTCAGAATTTATTTTTATTACAGGTAACCTAACTGTTATCTGAAATTTATAATGGTATATTTCATGTTACGAAACCTATGTTTCATGTTATGTACTGGGTAGTCTTGGTTTCCAACAAAAAGTTAAACATTCGCAACATTCAGAGAAGGGATATTGGCTTTGACCTACTGTCCAGTGAAGGCTGAGAGAATTAAAAATGCTGAGAAGCATTCAGGCTTTATGCAATAAAGCACTTTCTCATAACATGCAAGTGGAGAAAAAGTGCATTTTGCAAATTTTGTCTAAAATATTCTGATCAATGGGACCAAATTAATCTCTAGCAATAGGAAAGTGTTTGGGGGCATGCCAGTAATTAGGATGCAAGAAAGGGGATGGTCTGGCTCAACAAAGGTTTGCAGTTTTATACACATGGTTATGTAAGAGACCATGGTTATATGACACACCAATGTGATTTCTTTTTTCAAGGTGGCCTATTTGGAATTGCCTTGAAATTTGAAAAGTTTTTTTGCATGACAAAGTGTAACATTACAAGTATAATAAAAAGAATTCAGAATAAGAAGGGAAAACTCACAAAATAAAAAGTTCTTTTGCAATATTTTGACTGAAAAAGGCAATGGAGAATTTTTGACTAAAAAAGCCAATGTATCAAAAGCCCTTTGGTAGACACAGGAAATGGAAGTAGCAGAAGGCTTTTTACTTCTTTATATGAAATTAAGATGTCAGGCTTGAAGTCCCTCAGGGATTTTTGAGCCCTTATTTTTAAAAAAAGATATACTGAAAAACTGGAGGAAATCAGAGGAGTCATTAAATATTAGTCAAAGAATAAAGAAAAAGCCTTATATAGATTTAAAGACCTTAAAGTGCTTGGCTAACAGTTGGAAGAAAAGTGTGGTGGGGTAATGAAATCTGGCCCCCATTGTTTTTCATTGCCTCAGGCTTTGTGAGCACTTAACATGTAAATAATCCTCTCTTTGTACAACTTGTTATTAATATTGTTGCTGTTATTTTCTTCTCTCATTGCTCTTCCCAGCAAATTGTTCCTGTGATCTTTGACTTTAGAGTTTCTAACTACCAGGAGTGGAGGTGAGTGCCAGTGAGAGCACTATATTGGGACTTACCATTCTTAAACCACAGTCTTACATTTCAGTCGATATTAAACATGAATTATCAGGTTACACCTAGGTAAAGTCCTGTGTTTTGTATCTGCCCAAGCTCAGGTGCCCTGTAGAAACAGCACAGCTGACATGGGCTGCATGAAAATCACAGTACAAGTTATTCTTCTAGGGTAGGTTAATGTCATATGTGCATCATACATACCTTGGTTGTCTACCTATATACAGCCTGAAAAAAGGGAGTAACAGAAAAATGTAACATCTGTCAAGTAAGTGTAGGTGAAAAACCTAGTTGTTAGTAGAAACAGTCAGCATTAGAAGGAGTGCACATTTTAATGAATCAGAACAGAAGAGAGAGTGAATGGGACCAGGCATATAACAAAGCATTTGGTGTGGTCTGGTGTTTCTCCCTTCCAAAAGGAGCTGTGGAAGGGGCCACAAATAGAAGCATAGAATCACAGGACATCTCAAATTGGAAGGAACTGACAAGGATCATCAAGTCTGACAGCCTGCTCCTTGTAGAACTACCTCAAACTAGATCATGTGACGAGGAACATCATCCAGATGCTCATTGAAGACATTTTGACAAGGTTGGTGCCGCAACTGCTTCCCTGAGGAAGTGGACCCACATCCTTATCAGTGAACCTTTCCCTAAAATTAATTTTGAACTTCCTCTGATGCATTTTTATTCCATTTCCTCATAAAAGGAGATAAGTGGTGAACTTAGACCCCTCCCCTGCTTCTCCCCTCCACCCCTTCTCCTTAGGAAGATGTGAACTGCCATGGGGTCATCTCTCAGTTTCTCTTTGTCAAGCTAAACAAAACAAATGGCCTAGCCACTCCCCATAAGTCTTGCCCTTGAGACTTCTCAGCATCCTGGTTGTCCATGTTCTGTAAACATTTCAACATTTTGACTGTTTTGAATTGCTTTTATTTTGTTCCTTATGGCAATTTTTTTAGTCCTAGGGCACTGCAGAATCTATGCATGGCTTTAACCAATAGAAGTAGAGTTATTGTGAATATAAGTGGAACAGAATTATTTCTGTTGTTAGGAGTATTTTGGTAATAGCAAAAATGCATTCATGCAACAGGACTCTGGGTTTGATTTGAACAGTCTTGTGATGAACCCATTTGAAAAGACCTCCAAACAAACATAAACCCTTTAGTAACAGCAGTGAGATGCCAAGAAAATACCACAGACAGTTAAGTTTTGTATAGCATATGTGAGATAAGGATAGAGATAGATATAGGCATTAACTTTCCTATGCAGCTCTGCCAGCACATGGGAAATTAAGCTTACAGTTCCAATGCACATGATTTCCTCTTTAAATTGTTTCAAACTCATTTGTCCATGTTTCCCCTTACTAGCTCTGTGAACCACACTGCCACAAATTGAAAAGTCTGAGTGTAGCAGAGAAGCTGATTTATATCTTCTCTTGCTACTATCTGTCTCACTGCATCACTTGAACAAATATGTGTCTTGCAGAAAAAGAAGACCACTCATCCCTAAAGATTGGTAGCTTAAGCTCAGAGATTCAGAAAAAAAATTATTTGCAACACACACTCATATCTGGTCAGACACAAACTGCTTAGCTTGTGAAGCCTTGCCATCATTGATTTGCAGTGTGACTACACACTGTAGATGGAGTATTAGGTCACAATGGTTTATTTATACTTATTTCTCATTTGATTTTTTCTAATTTAAACAGACAGAAGGCAGAGCATTGCAATTTTTTTGTCTGATGCACCAGTGTTGTATTCATATTCCTGTCATCATATTTCTAGAGTCCCATACCTTCTGGGTGGTTTTCTCACACACAGATCTTCACAGCAGTGTTATTCCTGCTTCATCAGAGATCCTCCAAGGCTCTCCCTGGTTGCCCAACCCACCCCCTTTTATCCCAGCTGCCTCCATGGGTTACAGCTGCCGCTCAACAAAGGACATCAAAGCTGCAACCAATTTACAATAACTAGAATCGGGGCAGGGTCACTAATACAATACAGATATCTTTTACTGCAATACATATATTTACTCAGGCCCCTGTAAACCAGTGTATAACCACAGGTACATTTCCCAGAGAACTGGAAAATAACTACTCCTTGCCCTCAATTCCTTCCTTCCTTCCTTCCTTCCTTCCTTCCTTCCTTCCTTCCTTCCTTCCTTCCTTCCTTCCTTCCTTCCTTCCTTCCTTCCTTCCTTCCTTCCTTCCTTCCTTCCTTCCTTCCTTCCTTCCTTCCTTCCTTCCTTCCTTCCTTCCTTCCTTCCGACACTTCCTTCCGACACTTCCTTCCGACACTTCCTTCCGACACTTCCTTCCGACACTTCCTTCCGACACTTCCTTCCAACACTTCCTTCCTTCCGACACTTCCTTCCTTCCTTCCTTCCTTCCTTCCTTCCTTCCTTCCTTCCTTCCTTCCTTCCGACACTTCCTTCCTTCCGACACTTCCTTCCTTCCTTCCGACACTTCCTTCCTTCCTTCCTTCCTTCTGAAACTTCCTTCCTTCCTTCCTTCCTTCCTTCCTTCCTTCCTTCCTTCCTTCCTTCCTTCCTTCCTTCCTTCCTTCCTTCCTTCCTTCCTTCCTTCCGACACTTCCTTCCGACACTTCCTTCCGACACTTCCTTCCGACACTTCCTTCCGACACTTCCTTCCTTCCTTCCTTCCTTCCTTCCTTCCTTCCTTCCTTCCTTCCTTCCTTCCTTCCTTCCTTCCTTCCTTCCTTCCTTCCTTCCTTCCTTCCTTCCTTCCTTCCTTCCTTCCTTCCTTC